>NW_006159596.1:838741-870314 GCF_000334495.1 Tupaia belangeri chinensis
CCCGGCGTGAGTTTTAAGCCACCAGGTCCAGGATGCGAACTGTGGTCGACTACGTGGGAGTCCAGCGACATAGCCATTACGCTAACTGCTGGTTCCCTCCAAATTTTTTTTTCTTATGTCCATATGGCAAGTTTATTCATGGTCATGGCCATTTAATCTGCTCAATACTTTTATTTCTCTGGTTAAGCAAAATTACTATTATACTAATTATATTTTAGCCTTTTTGACTTCTATCTCCAATACCAGCAATTGCCTTTTTATTTATTTTTTTCATCACACTATGAAAATCACCTCATCCAGACCTGGAATAGACCTTTATAATGGCTCTTTGAGATTGGATGATTGGCCATGGGTGTGACTCACTCCCTAGTGAACCTACTTACTCATTTAACCCACTCTAGCACGGGAATTCAAGATTAAAATTTATGTCTTGGTAAAACGATACATTTCTGTCTATTTCAGACCTTTTGGTTTTCTTTAAAACACATAAAATATTAAATGTGCAAATACCAGGGATTTGTTAAGAAACCAAATTAAGTGTCCAGTACAATGGTGGCCATACTGACATAATGGAGACAATACCAAGGTTTATTTAGAAAACATATCCAATTCATTGCTCAAAATGCTTTTGGAGCTCAACTTTGACATGACCATCAGAATCAACTTAGAAACCATCAGAAAACAGATGTGATAATTTTGCGATCACCTTCTGTTTTCAACCCCGGGCTGCATCACTTCTGTGATCGCCAACTATCTCTGCCACTAGATGTGGCCCCTTATACTTTCTCACTTCATATAAAAGTCAGATCCGCCAAAATAGCTGGTGCTAAATGACAGTAATAGTAAGAAATGTGCTAGAATGAGGGAATTTTAGGGGAAAATGGAAAATGTTCCATAACACAATTGTGGTGATGGTTATATAAATACATACATTTATCTACACTCACAGAAGCAGTCACTAAAAATTAGTGGATTTTATTTCATATATAATAAATGATTGAAAAAAGAGAGCCAGCCAGGTGGCAGGGTAGTTAAGGCAGCCGGATCCCACATGGCTGTCCACAGTTCGAGTCCTGGACTGGTGGATTAAAAAACAAGCTAGGCAGGTGTGCATACATGCCCAAAATCCCAAGAGGAGAATGGAGAAGGGATTATGGTTTGACCATCTCCCCTGGGGGGGCTGATTTCTCACTTTCTCTCTCTCCTTTTCTGTCTCTCTCTGACATGCTCATATGCCCTACAGCAAAAAATCTTAAAGAAAAAAAAATAATAATAAAGCATGAACTCTCAGGAAAATTTCCAAAGAGGAGTTTCTCATAGCTTAAGTATGAAAATAAATGTATGCAGTTTTGACAACTCAAACAGAACAATTCTGATGTAACGTAATTAAAGAGTGATACAGACATTTACACAAATACACCACAAAATATGATAGTGAATGTTTTACCTAGAGTATGCACCAAAAATATGAGCTATTTCCTTTCACCTTTCAGATGACTATGCTGTCTGGATCTTCTTTCAGTAAGACTATGTTTCTGATGCATTGCTACCCACCCTCAGCCTTAGCCAGCAGGATCACAGGCACACACGTGTGCATACCCAGCATGCTCAGAGAGGCCTCAGGGTGTGAGTCGGGGCATTCTTATTTGGCCTCAGCATCACAGAGCTTTGTGTTACCACTGCACTACTGCAGCTCACCCATCACATTTACCCTGCATTTGTGGCCACTGATTTTTATCTGTTAGAGGACTAGTTAGAGTAAGAGTTCCGTGGGTAGCTATACATCAAGCTACTTGGCTCTTTCAGGTATTTCTTAGCACTACAGTAATCACACAGTGGTCAACTAAGCCCCCTGGCTTATTGATAAGCCAGAAAACTGGTCACTAATATTAGACTTTTTTTTTGAGAGACAGATTTTTGCTATAGGGCACATGGCTCGCCAGAAAGCCAGAGAGAGACAGAAAGACAGAAAGAGAGAAGTCACCACCCAGGGGGGATGGCCACGCCGCAATCCTTTCTCCTCCATTCTCCTTTCTGGATCTTGGGCACGTATGCACATGCACCCGATGTGAGTTTAAGCCACCAAGTCTGGGACTCGAACCACGGTCAAGTACATGGGAGTCCAGCGACATATCCATTATGCCAACTGCTGGTCCCAATCCAAGACTTTTAAAGAGTTCTCCAAGATCAGCAGGATTTCTCCAGCAAGTCATTTCTAACCTCAACAGCTCTGCTTCGGCTGCAGTCATGACTAGCAATGGCACACCACGTTCGCTTTCCACACTTCCGTCGGTTGCTTTGTTCACGCATAGGCTGAATTGATTGGCAAAGATTACAACATTAGAAGATCATTATTGATTTGTTTGGGTGGATCTAAATTGTAAAGGTTAAAGTGTAACACGTCTGCGTTTGGACCACAGACTTGGAAACCACTGTGTTCCATTGAGCGATCATTACTGGAAGACAGCCTTACTAGCACTCCCGTATGGAGCTGTATTTTCAAGCCAGACCACCATCAGGGCACTTCTCCTGAAATCGCAAGTTCATATCTGAGATCAAACCCACTAATTCTCTAAAGAATTAGTTCAGAAGACAGGATTCTGCCATGATCATCCTTCCCTTATAGACAAAGGCCGGTAAAAGCCTTTTGTTTTCAACTCAACTTGCCTCGATAAATCTTTCCGAAGCAACCAAAACAGCTGTGTCATGCAAAAATAATAGAAGGACCTTTATCATTTCATCAGGAGAGTAATCTCCAAGAAAGGCAGACTTTTTCATTTCTTCATCTAACAACATCTACAAGCAACGCCCTAGAATCCAACAACACACAAGTATTTTACATTTCTTTGTGCACCTAGAATAGCTATGAATCCAAGATGTGGTTGATGAATTGTCTATGATATTCCTTTAAAAGTGAACTAACCAAAAAAAATCAATTTACTTTTGCATTCTGTTGAACTTAATCATTTGTTACATAAGAACTGTGTTAACTACCTACCATCACAAGAGATTTTGATGACAGTATAAGGCATGGTGTCATTCATTAAAGAGCTTATAATTCCATGGAGAAAGATGATGTATTCATTAAACAACCATCTGAATGCATCTGAGCAATGTCCTAAACTTTGCTGGGCCTTGGTTTCCTCGCTTGTAAAAGGAGTCAGAACAGATCATTCTCAAGGCCCTTCTAGACCTCAATTTCTAGAAACCTCCTAAGATGATAACTATGAGAGCTGCTTAGAAAACAGGACAAGACCGTATATGGCCCAGTTCAAAAGCACACCATAAATAATCCACACAGGAAGTCTGAGCACAAAGAGATCGATTAGAGGGTGGTGAAGGTATTCTGGGAAATGAAACTTCAGCTTGGACTTAAATAATGCGTAGAATTAGAAGGGAATGGGGGTCCTTCTTCCTGAGAGTGTGGAGGAGGGCTTGTGCAGGTGACTGGAAGTCTCTCCTTGAGGAGGTGCAGAGACACGGAGGACTTGTGTTTGTCTCTATGGATGGATAAAGGGGTTATGTGTGGGCAAGTTCGAAGTTGACTAGGGGGAGTGAGATGATGACTTGATGACAAGGTCCTGTTAACCTGTATGTCGGATCACACCATTCTCTCCTCAGAACCAGCCTGTACCATCCCTTCTCTCTCAGAGAAAGGCCAGAGTCCTTGCAGTGGCCTATAATGCTTTGCTTCATCTGCTCCTCCCACTCCTATTAACTCTCTCCCCTCCACTCCTCCTTTTCTTCCGTATCGACCTTCTCACACTGTCCCTTGAACCCCAAAGTTGCTCCAAGCCTTTGCATGTGCTTTTCCTCACCTAGACTCTGCTTCCCCCGGTGTCCCCATGCATGGCTGCTCCTCTCATCTGCTTCTCTCATGTCACTTTCTCAGTGAAGCCTCTCCTGTTACTGTAGGACAGGACCTCAAAAAGTTTGTGAATAAAATGGAATTGAAGGATACGTTTATTTTGGTTCCAAAAAAAAAAATAGTCAAATTCCCCCTTTTTTTTTATAGATTTTTCTATGAATGTTCTAAAGATCCCTTGTATTTAGAACTATCCCTTCCATATACACAGAGTCACACACACACACACCCCCCACCTTCCTATCTCCCTCCTCTGCTTTCTTTTCTCCATAACGTCTACCATAATCTATACTGTAAAATGTCTCCCCCTACAATGTTCTCCTTCAGGTGAATGTCAACTCCACGGGGTGGGGGCAGGGAGGTTTTTTTTAAAGAGAGATTTTTGCTAATGGCGCATAAACTCATCTGAGAGACAGAGAGAGGCAGATATGCAGCTAGTAATCAGCTCCTCCCCCGGCTGGCAGAGGGATGGCCACACCACAATCCCTTCTCCACCATTCTCTCGGGATTTTGAGCAGTCACGTACATGCACCTGGCAGGAGTTTCAAGCAGCCAGGTCTGGGACTCGAACCACAGTCTGCCATGTGGGAGTTCAGTGACATAACCATTATGCCATCTGCTGGCCCCAGAGGAGGGAGTTTTGTCTGCTTTATTTACTGCTGAATTTCTGGCACCTGAAATGGTGTCTAGCACAGAACAGAGGCCTGGGAACTGCCTGTCCAGAGAACGAACACATGAACACAACGAAAAAGCTGTGAGGTCAAATAAGCGCACTGGTAGACCTACACGTGGGGAGAGCCCAGAGGTTACGGAAGCCTGAACTCCAGGAAGACAATGTTTAAGGAGCAGCGAGGACGTGGGGAGACGACTTCGAGAAGTAACAACCAAGGGAGCTAACTAGTGTTCACTGATACTTGGGCCTGGATTAAAGAATGATTCTCCCCATGGCAATTAGAATAGCCAAGGGCAAAGGAGGAGCTGAAGATACAATGATGCAGACTTTTCTAAACGGACAGCCATCTTTAACTTTAGTCCTTTCTGAACATAATTGATGGCTATTTCTTCCTACCTAGATTTCTAAGAATGGCCAAAAGGAAACGAACAAAGATGGAAGTGGACAACAAAGAGCAGGACTTGCTTTCTTTTAAGGCAACTTCAGCCTGAAAGGCAGGGCACACCTCACACCTTCACAACTCGTTCTCCATCAACTCTCAACAACACAGAATATAGAAAAGACAGGTCCTGCTCTGTTTCTCAGAATATAGAAAAGACAGGTCCTGCTCTGTTTTCTTCTTTTCATCTTCTTCTTCTCTTAATTACGTTTTTATTTTTGCCTCCTCAAAATAGTTATCAATGCAGATGACAAGAAATCTTCCTAACAGTGGCCTCGGTGCAACAAACATCCTGGAAATAGAGGACCGTGATGCAGTTATCAGTCTGCGTAGCGCTGACTTTGCTTGAGCCGCAGCAAGGAACTACTCCATGTATGCACGAGGCTAACGTGTTCCTGTGTGTATGCTTTCTTTCCTTTATTTTTAGAGAAGTTTTTGCTAGAGGGTATGAAAAAGCTGTGAGGTCAAATAAGCGCACCGGTAGACCTACACTTGCCGGAGAGACAGAGAGACAGAAAGCGAGAAATTGCCTCCCAGGGTGGATGACCACACCACAATCCCTTCTCCTCTGATCTCCTCTCAGGATTTTGGGCACGCGTGCACACGTACTGGATGTAATTTGTAAGCCACCAGGTCTGGGACTTGAACCGCAGTCAACTACATGGGAGTCCAGTGATGTAACCATTACGCCACCTGCTGGTCCCACTCATGCATTTCTTAAGAAATGGCAGGGCCAGTGCTGTAGTGCAGTGGTTAAGCACTGTACATAGGAGCTGCATTCCACATGGCTGGCTGCAGTTTGAACCCCAGTCCCAGTAACTTGGAAAACAGGCCATAAATCCTGACAGGATGGAGAAATTGAGGACAAAAGGTTGTGGTATGTCCATGTTGTGGTGCTTCCTCCCCCCCTCCCCCTCCGCTCCTGCACGGCACATGTGTGTGTGAGCATAGACACCCTCTGGCAATAAAAATAAAAAGAAATTATAAAAATATGACGCATTATCAGCTACTCTTCCAATATTATTTGGAATTGCATGTGGTTTATCTTTGGGGAAAGAAAAGGTGGACGGTCTCTTTTTTTTTATTATTATTTAGAGGACTCTCCAGTGCAGTTCAGAAGCTCTATGTGGACTTTGTACACAGAGGAAATGAGATTTAAATTATCTCCCTATCTCCAAATTCAAACTTTACTATTACCTCTTTTAAAATTCAGTATGTATTTTCCAGAGACATTTGCTTAATTTTGTTTCTATATTTTTATTTTTCTGCCTTTTAAATATGTATTCTAAATCAGTGGCTCTGAACTAGGGACGATTTTGTCCCTCAGACCAATCTCTGAACTAGGGACGATTTTGTCCCTCAGACCTCACTTGGCAATGTCTGGAGGTATTTCAGGTGTTGTAATTCTGGGAAAAGGGGGTGCTGCTCAAATCTAGGAGGCAGTGGCCACCTGCTATGGTCTGAATGTTTGTCTTTCCCCAAAATTCATATAATATTTTTTAAAGAATTTTTAAACTTAATTTTACTCGTTATTGTTATTTATTTATTCATTTAAATTTAAGCAGAGAGAGACGCAGAAAGAGGGAAAAGGAAAGAGAGAAAGCAAGCTGCCAGGTTCAGGACTTGAACCACGGTCAACCATGTGGGAGCCCAGCACCCCAATCACTATGCCATTTGCCAGCTCCCCAAATTCATATATTGAAACTTAATCACCAGGGGGCTGGCATTAGGAAGTGGGGCCACTAGGGAGGTGGTTAGGTCAGGAAGGCAGAGAACTCAGGAACAGGACTAGTACCCTTATAAAGGTGGCCCCAGCGAGCTGCCTTGCCCTTCTGCCATGTGAGAACCGGTCCACCTATGAGTAAAGCAGGCCCTTACCAGACACCAGATCTCTTGTCTTCATCTTGCATTTCCAGCCTCCAGAACTGTGAGAAATAAGTTTCTGTTGTTCATAAACTGCCCAGTATATGGCATTTTGTTAGTGCAGCCCAAATGGATTGTGACCCTGGGGATGCTTCCCATGTTCCTGCAACGTGCAGGAGAGCCCCCTCCCCTCAACCAAGAATTATCCAATTTAAAATGTCAATAGTGCTGAGGGTGAGAAACTCTGCTCTAAATCATCTCTGATAGAGATCCCCAAATTATGATAAAGTAGTCTGTTTTTAGTCCAAGTGTGTCCTTCACGTAAGACTAAGGCGTAGAATAGAACCCTGCAAATTGCAAATTGTTTGAAAATGCAGCCAGGCCCTGCATTGGAACACTGTGCCCTTATCGGTAATGCTAATTAGGAACACTTAAACGAAATCTCCAGATAAGCATTAAAAGGATGTTCTATGCTCTTTTCTGTTCCAACACAGAATTTCAGAGAAATTTATCAGAGAATCAGCTAAAAAGGACCATAGAGGTTATCATGATGACAAACCCTCTCAGCTACAATCCACCATGGGAGGGGAAGTGAGGCAGACAGAGATCCCCGTGCACACTTGCTTCCAGGCCCACAGCTGGCCAGAGCAGACCTGGGGGGATGAACTTACCCCCTGCCATGGGTCTGGGCTGCTTCTACTAGAATCAGAAGCAGATAGGACAAATGGAGTCCAAGAAGGTCACAAAGTCCCTGGACCAACACTTCCTCTGGTTTCAGCCTCATAGGCAGCAAGGTTATGAGGGGTGACTGGCACCCCTAGCTCGCCATTGTTGGCAGTGGTGAACTCCCACCCCAGGTGGCTGCAAACCTATCCCAAGGCCCAGGTCCCACCAGCCAAGACCTCTCCAGGAGGCTCATCAGTGCGAGTAGAGCCCAGCCTCAACAGGTGCCAAGGGTCCCTCAATGCTGCTGCTCTCTAGACCGAAAGGCCTGCAGAAGTGAAGATTTAGTAATGCTTTACAAATGAGTGGACAGGGCAGCCTCTCTGCTCCTGCTCCTCCTGGACAAAGGTCAGCTGCACTTTCACTACATCGTCCAAATCCCCGTCCCTGCCCCATAGTGTCCCAGCACCAAGCACAACAGAGGAAAGCAAAGAGTGTGCATGTGCTGGGCCTCTGTGACATTCTCTCCTCCTGGGGCTCCAATCTCAGGCCTGGTGGGCTGTCAAAGAACCTTGGATCTCGCTCTGGAGCTCCCTTTGACCCTCCCCAGGATGACACGCTTCCAGAGACCTTGCTGGTCAGCTTGTCCCTTTCCAGCTGCTCCCATTTGGCCTCTCCACAGTATAAGTGATAGAGCCAGAAGCAGATACGCCACTTCTCCATGTCCAGATGGCAATGGAACAAGGACACACCCCCTTTGACTTTCAAAGGGCTTTATGACTAGTAAGTTTTAGAGAAAGCTACAGGCATGAAAGCAACGAACTTCCCACGTGGTATGAGTAAAATCATAACACCAGACAGTTGACTAAGCCTCTTACATGTGCCCAGCTCTGTGTTAAGTGTTATTTCTGCAGCATCCTAAAACCTTTCAACAACCCCACAGGGTAGTAGGCATTTTCACTCTCATGTAAAAGATGCAGAAACTAAAGGATTAGCAATGATTTAGGGCCACCGAGCTTGTACATAAAATTTTAAAACATTTCGATCTAGGATGCCTTTTTCTTCAACATGGTGCAAATGAGCGTAGACTTGCCTGACCCACAGTACCACCCTTGAATTGTTTTTTTTTTTCAGGGTGTTTATTTAAACTTGCCTTCTCATATTTTTGTGCCTAGAGGCAGAGCTCACCAATCTATCTCCCTGTGAAGATCACCACCTTCCACCTTCCTATCAGCCTATCTGCTGGGTCCCTTCCATTCCATACTGTGTACAACGATGGTCCCTAGTTGCCTCCTTAACTTTGTCCTGGCCCAGCCACTAACAGCTGAGTTAGTGGTTGCAATGGTTTCAGTATGTCCTTTACAAAACTCAGGTATGGCCACTGGAATGGTATTAAGATGCAGGTCCTTAAAGAGGTGATTGGGCCATGAAGGCTTCTCCCTGTGAATGGGAATAAGGTCCTTATAAAAGAAGCTTCATGCAGAACTCAGTGGGCTTGTCCTTTTGCTTTTCTTCCATGTGAGAATGCAGCACACCACCTCTCTTGAGCATATGGCATCAAGGCACCATCTTGGAAGCAGAGAGCAGGCCTCACCAGAAACTGAATCTGCAAGTGCCTTGAGCTTGGACTTCCTAGCATCCAGAACTGTGAGAAAATAGAAGTTTCTGTTCTTATAAATCACTCATTCTCAAGTATGTGGTTATAGCAGCACAAAATGGATTAGGATAGGTTCTTTGGAACAGTCACCATTATTAAAGTGGGGTCTGGGATTATCCCACTGTCCTACTCAGAGATTTGGTGCTATGAACAGGATCTCAGGGTATCCCCAGACTCTCCTACTATCTGCATGGCTGGCTTGCTACAGAGCTGTGGCCTATGGTCCTTTCCCACTGATTCAGTAGTATCCTGCAGAGCTTGAGTCTAGCCATGTCCCCAGCTACTCTAATGGCCTTTGTTCCTATTAGCCTCTTAATCCTAGGGCTAGAGTCTGGCTTCTGGGATCCCACACTTCATCTGGTAAGGCCCTCTTTGCTTTATAATCTTTACATTCACGGATAACAAAGACTGTATCCACCCTAAGAATAAGGTGCCATGCTTCACCTTGCTTCTTGAAAGACACTCTCTTACCCCCCTGTCTGCATATACACCCCATTTGGGTGTTATTGTAGTCCTATTTTGATTTGATTTTGTTCCACTGTCTGAGATGTGGTGAAAGCTTCTGGCTAAGATAGCATCCTTCAGTCTCCATTCTTGGTCTATACCATGGCTGATTCACTCCTTTGGAAAGAATTGTGAACATATAAAAAAAAAAAATCTAACACCATGGACTATCTGGTTCTGACTACCCTCTAGACATCAATAACTTAAAAAGACTCATAGAAGTACTTTTCCCCTATGAATAGAAGTTAATATGTCCAAAGCAAGAGTCCCCAGACCCTGGGGTGGCTCGTTATGCTGTCTTTGGCTTGTGGGTGGCTGTGCTCTTGCTGCCTCTTCACATGGTTGTTCCTCTGTTCACATGTCCCCTTGGTGTCTCTTACTTTTCTTATAAGGATACCAGTAAATGACAGCCCCATGATCATGGCCTCATTTTAACTTGATCAGCTTATCTCCTCTGTAGTCAGAACTGGTCATTGCATTTGGTGCTGGGATTCAGCAGTTAACAAGACAACCCAAGTTCCTCCTCTCAAGGAGCTCATGTTCTGCTGCAGGAAGACAGGCAATAAATGAATAAAGAAATGTGAAAAATAACCATTGGTGGTAAGCACCAATGTTAGAAAAGTAAAATAGGGTAGTGTGATAAAGAGAATTGTGTGGTCACAAGGGTCTCTGTGGGTGATATGAATGACAAGAAAAGTCCCAGGCAAAAGCCCTGAGTTGGGAACAGAAATAATCGCCTGTATTTAAAAAATAAATTATTTTTGGTATTAGTTGCTAGGGCTGCCATCATGAAATACCACAAAGTGGGTGACTTGGACAACATTTATTTTCTCACAGTTCTGGAGTCTGGAAGTCCAAGATCAAGGTGCTGGTGGGGTTGGGTTCTCCTAAGGCCTCTGTCTTTGGCTTGTGGATGGCTGTGCTCTTGCTGCCTCTTCACATGGTTGTTCCTCTGTACACATGTCCCCTTGGTCTCTCTTACTTGTCTTTTAAGGATACCAGTATATGACAGCCCCATGATCATGGCCTCATTTTAACTTCATCAGCTTTTAAAAGACCTTATTTTCACATATGGTTACATTCTAAGATACTGGGGGTTGGGACTTCAACATATGAATCTGGGGGTGGGAAGAGACACAGTTCAATCCATGACAAATAATTTTAGATTCAGAGACAATTTGCAACGATAATACAGAGATTTCCTATTTACCCTTACTTCTAGTTTCTCCTATTATCAACATCTTATATTATTAGTATGGTACATTCGTTAGGATGAATGAACCAATATGAACACACTGGGCCAGCAGGCGGTGTAGTGGTTAAGGCGCTGGACTTCCAGATGGCCAACTGCGGTTTAAGTCTTGGAAATTATGTCAGGCAAAAATCTCAGGAAGAGAATGGAGGAGAAGGTAATACAGTATGGGCAACCCTACTAGGGAGGTGATTTCTCACTTTCCCTCTCACCGCTTCTCTCTCTCTCTCTCTGGTAAATGCATGTGCCTTATAGCAAAAGCCATAAAAAAACCTGAATACATTAACTAAAATTCATATTTTATTCAGATTTCCTTTGTTTTCACCTGCTGTCACTTGTCAGTCCCAGGATCCTCCCCAAATTCCCATATCCCATTAGTCACTATGTCTTAGTAGGCGCCTCTTGGCTATGACATTCCTCAAGCTTTCCTTGGTTCAGATGATCAGAGTGCAGAGAGGATGGTTTGACTATTCGGAGAAGGACCAGTCTGTAGAGTGTCTCTCAACTGGGGTTTGTCTTAAGTTTTTCCTCAGAGCTGGATGAGCACTATAGATTTCTAGGTGGAAGACCACAGCAGTAAGATGCCATTCTCATCACATCACCTGCAGGGTGCATGATAGCAATGTGATTTATACTGACGGGAACCGTCACCATCTAGATGAGGTAGACACTGCTAGGTTTCTTCACTATGAATGACTCTCCTTTCCTCCTTTCTATATGGGAGTTACTGTGGACAGGTAACACTTAAGGGGAAGTAAAATACACTCCCCCTCCTTGGCAGTGAAGTATTTACGAACATTATTTGGGATTCCTCTGTGAGAATTATCTTTCTCTCTACTTACTTACTTGTTCAATCAGTATAAACTCATGGATGTTTATTTTATATTTTGGGTTATAACCCAATGCTATTTTATTTATTTTTCTTGGGTTGTTCCAGCTTTGGCCACTGGGAGCTCTTTGAGCTGTTTCCTGTGGGATGCCTTTGATGAACTCAAGGAACAGGAACCACAGATAGGAGGTGATGGTTGGAGCTTAGGATGTTTGAAACTAAGATCAGGTATTTTCGATGACAAAGGTGTGATCTTGACAATAGATGGTTTGGGGCCAGCAGATGGCATAGTGGTTAAGGTGCTGGACTTCCACATGGTTCACTGCAGTTCCAGTCCCAGACCCAGTAGCTTGAAACTCAACACTTGGCGCGTGCGCGTGCATGCCCCGAGTCCCAGGAGGAGAATGGGGGAGAAGGGATTGCGGCATAGCCATCCTCCCTGGGGGCGGGGTGATTTCTCACTTTCCCTCTCTTTGGTGAGTGCATGGACCCTATAGAAAAAAATCTCTCTAAAAAATGAAAATAAAAGAAAAAAAAAAGAGAGAGAAGAGATGGTTCACATCAGTGAAGGGGTGGAAGGAAATATTGGGTTGTCAGAAAAGCCATGACGTATTTTTCTATGTTTTTCTATGTAAAAATATGTCATGACCTTTCCAACAATCCAATACATTGCAAATGAGAGGATCGATGGGCCCCCAAGCCATAAAATTAGGCTGTGATTCATCAAATATAGTGGATACTCCTTTACGGGAGTAAAGATGAAAAGAAAAAGACAGTAATGGAGGAACGGAAATCAACTGTGGACAGAGTAAGTAACCAGGAGAGTCATTCACATTTTAAAAGCTTGGATAACCGTTTCAGTGTGGCTCTTGCTTTGCATGAAAAAGTCCACACACCTAACCTGACTAGAAAGGCATCTGTTTATTACAGAATAACCTACCCCAAAGCAGATCGCGGCACAAGTTAAGTCATTTGCCTCTGTTCTTTCTAATGTACCATTTAAATGGTGTAGAAGAGTTTTTCCAAAGAAACAGAACCAATATGAGATTTATTTTAGGAAATTGGCTCGTACGTTTGTGGGGGCTGGCAAGTCTAGAATTTGTAGGGCAGGCCAGCAGGCTGCAAACTCAGGCAGAATCTTGTGCTGCAGTCTTGAAGCAAAATTTCTTCCCTAGGAAACCTCAGTTTTTGCTTGTAAGGCCTTTGGCTGATTGGAGCAGGCCCACCCATATTTTCCAAGGTAATCTCCTTTACTTAAAGTGAACTGGTGGAAGACGTGAACCATATCTGCAACATACCTTCACGGAGATGCCTAGATGCACGGTTGATTGAGTAACTGGCTGGCACAGCCCCCATCGAGTTAACACCCAAGACTGATCATCACAGACAAATGGAACAGCGAACACAGAAGACAGCTGTTGCTGCGTTCTGCAATTTACGACGGCAAATATAGATTCTGGCTGTTGCGAATTAAAAGACATTCATTATGACACGGAAGCGCACCACTGGATTGCATTTTCTTAGGCACTGAAAAAGGCTGCTCTTCTTTAGCACAGTAGGGCAACCCCAGAGGCTTTCTCTGGAAGGTTTACAAACAGGCCAAACCAACAGTTTTCAAGGGTTCCTAAACAGTGACAGGTATTCATGTGACACAAGCCAGGTCGAGAAGTTTCCACCAATAGAGTTAAACCTAGTGGGGTTGGGAACCAGCAGTTAGCGTAATGGCTATGTTGTTGGACTCCCACGTAGTCGACCGCGGTTCGCGTCCCGGATCCGGTGGCTTAAAACTCACGCTGGGCGCGTGTGCTTGCGTGCCCAAGATCCCGAGAGGAGAATGGAGGAGGAGGGATTGCAGTGTGACCATCCCTCCTTGGGGGTGATTTCTCGTTTTCTGTCTTTATTCTCTCTTTGTCTGTCTGGCGAGCGCACGCGCCCTATAGCGAAAACATCTCCAAAAAAAAAAAAAAAAAAAAAAAAAAACCACACCAAAAAAACAGAAAAAAAAATAAAACAGACCGGGGTCAGATGGCGGCAATGTCATAACGTGACACTCTGCCATGCTGGACTTGGGACCGTCCCAGGTTCATGTCCTAAGGCCTTCCTGTACAGCCAGACACTCTGCACACACTTGTGATCTGGGCTGGCTGAGGCTGGGGGCAGATCTCAGCGTGACAGCCCTGTTGGAACTACCCCTCTCTCTCTCCCTTCTTTGTCACTCTGTCCTGATCAAGAAGGAAAGACAGAAACTTAAAAACAAACAAACAAACAAAAACCCGAACTTATGGATTGCTATTTTATTCGTATGGGGGTCATCAGGAAAGTCATGATACATTTTTGCCAGTGACCCAAGAGTGAGGGGAGACTGTAATACCAGAGAGAAGGGAAACTCAGCATGATCCTGAAGCAGAGTTCTAGAGAGGAAAGCCTCCTTTTTTCTTTTCTTTTCTTTTTTTGCCCATAAGGTTCATGTGCTTGCTGGAGAGAGACAGAGATAGTGAGAGGGAAGTGAGAAATCACCTCCTCTCCCCGCCAGGAGAGACAGCCATACTGCAATCCCATCCCCTCCATTCTCCTCCCAAGATTCTGGGCACTCATGTGCACGCACCCATCAAGATATTCAATGCGGCAGGTCCTGGACTCGAACCACAGTCGGTCCCATAAGGTTCATGCGCTTGCTGGAGAGAGACAGAGATAGTGAGAGGGAAGTGAGAAATCACCTCCTCTCCCCGCCAGGAGAGACAGCCATACTGCAATCCCATCCCCTCCATTCTCCTCCCAAGATTCTGGGCACTCATGTGCACGCACCCATCAAGATATTCAATGCGGCAGGTCCTGGACTCGAACCACAGTCGGCCATGTGGGAGTCCAGTGACTCAAACACCATGACAGCTGCTGGTCCTGGAAAAACTCCAATCTTAAAGATCTTCTAGCTATAAAGTACGTCAATGTGGTTTAAAAAGCAGAAGAAAGAGCCAATACGCTACGCAACAACCGAAGTCTCATAGCACACGGTAAAGAGCAGTGTCTTTAGATGTGCTTCATCTACTTATTTGAACTAAAATGGATTGTGATCAACAGTGAAACATGTCCAGCTAGCTTGGGAATCACTTAAACCAGCTGTCTTAGGTCATTTAGCGAAGGAGCCTCAAGTGAAGAATGCATGTGTGAGGATTTACGACCGTGTGCAGGAAGGTGCCCGTGGAAAGCCTCCCCCAGGAGCACGGCACGTATGGCCATGTGCGCCCCAGCCCGTGTGGAGTTAGCCACAATTCCATTCCCCCACGTGCTATAGACACCAGGGAGTGTTTAAACAAACAAAATACCAAACGAGTCAACCAAGATCCCCACTGAGACCCCTATTGCAATTTCTTTAAATACGTTTTGGAATGCAAGCTCTTGAGAGTGTCTACAGAAATAGACCAGATCTCTTCGCTGCCTCTGGGGTGGTGGTTCCTCGGGCTCTTCTTAACCTTATTCCTTCTGACTTCCCAAGGTCACTGGTGGACCTGGCAGCTACCATTTCCATGTTGCAATCATGTTTCGTCCAACTCTAAAGAAATCAGCGTCCGAATGCACAGAGGGTGGGCCCACTTGTGCTTCGGACCATCCCTGGCTCTCAGATTTTCCTGGAGACTGACAGGACAACCTCTTTCTTCTGGGTTTGGTCATGGACAGCATTATCACTTGTCATGAAAATACTGTCACCTGTAATAACCATTTATTCTCCTCCCAGGTGACTTCCTCCTCCTCCTCCTCCTCCTGCCATGCTCTTCTTCTGGTTGATATCAAAGTTCCTTAATGTACATCAAGGAGAAGCAAATTTGCTAAGATCTGAGAATAACACGTCTTGGAAGAGAGCCGAGAAAACGGTGTAGCCCCTGAATTTGTACTTCTTTTTATAACTACTTTTAGTCATTATCGCTGGATTAAACACACACGCACGCTCACACGCAAAACTGATTAGTTCTGGTTGTTATTCATTATTCTCCCACTTCTTGTTTCTAAAAAATCTGCATTACAAACAACCCTCCAGGATCCTATTCCAATCAACCTATCTCAAGCCTCACAATTAATATTCCTAATATACCCACTATGCTATTTGACTTTCTCTTTCTTTCTTTCTAAGCAACAGAACCCAACGCCAATGAATCACAAATCTCCACGCACAGGGAGGCCAAAGGGGTTAACTGGCAAGTGAACTTGACACAGCAAAGCAAGAATCTCCCCTGTGTTTCCCTGTTCAGTAAAGCCGGTGCTTGGGTTAACACAGGAAACGCAGTAAATACACAGTAAATGGTACACACAAAGCAGCCATCGGCAATTTGCCTGGTGGGGTCGGATAGCGTGCGGCTGATCGGTCTCGGGAGATGGGGAACAAACAGCCATGATGGGTTAAGTGATTGCTATTGGCTGTGTGCTCGCCCTGAATATTTCACCGTGGACAGTAATCAATTACTAGAGACCAGTAATGATACCAATCACATGCACTTAGCACTTCTACACTATCAACCTGAAGGCTGCCACCGTGAACACGCGAGGCTGTGTGAGAAGTGATCGGAGAGGCAGCCACAGTGCCGTCTTTAGTCTGGGGAAAGGAAGGCTCTTTCCCTTCATGTTCAAAAGATAAACGGGTATATTAGCCACTCACCTGCCCTACATTAAGGGGTATTTTAAAACAAGCAATATTCTTCCTCTCCCTCACTCCCAGAGGGATGACGGTTTATAAATATTTTGGCATAAGACGAGGTATCCTGGTCAGCATATTTTTTTGCAAGCAAGTGGCCTCGAAGAAAATGACTGAACAGAATAGAGACAGCTACCCTCGTTTGTGAGTACAGCCCATCGCCAGAGTTCGGTTGTTCTGTCACCTCCTGCCCTTTCGTTCTGTGGTGGAGCTCCAGCCACCATCCTGAAATGTCCAGAATGCTTCAATCTGCAATGCTCTTCTTTTTATTAATTTTTTTAAGTTGCTAAAAGGCACATGCATCTACTACAGAGAGGGAGGAGGGGGGGCAGCAGTTGGAGTAACAGCTATGTCGCTGAACTCCCATGTAGTTGACTGAGTTTCGAGTCCTGGACCCGGTGGCTTAACTCACGCCGGGCACGTGTGTGTGCGTGCCCAAGATCCTGAGAGGAGAATGGAGGAGAAGGGATTGTGGTGTGGCCATCCTCCCTGAGGGGTGATTTCTCACTTTCTGTCTCCCTGCAAGTGTATGCGCCCTATAACAAAAAACTTCTCTCGAAAAAAAAAGAAAAAAGAAGGAGAGAGGGAGAGGGAATAGGAGAAAGCATTCCCAATGGGGCGTGGTCATGAGCAATCCTTCCCTGTTTCTTCACCCTGTCAGGATTGTGGGCATGCATGTGAAAGCACCTAACATGTTTTCAAGCTGCGGGAGCCAGGACTTCCACCACAGTTGGTTATGTGGGATCCAGCGCTCCAAACCACTAGGCCTTTGGGGCAGTTGTGAGACACTCTTCTTTTTTTTTTTTAAAGAATTATTTATTTAATTTTATTTATTCATTCATTTATTTTAATCTGACCAGAGAGAAAGAAAAGGAGAAAGCAAGCCACCAGGGCTGGGACTCAAACCATGGTCGGCCATGTGGGAGTGTCCAACGCCTTAGCCACCACACAACCTGCTGGTCTCAAGACACTCTTCTTTATGGTGTCTAGGAAAAGATGAAAAGGAAAACGAATCTTTTTGTGTCTTTAGTATTTTTTAGTATGTCAAAATATAAGTCAGGCCCATCTCTTCTTGGCTTTTTTCCTCGCTTCATGGTGATTTTCATCTACATGACCCTCCCTGGGCATCGTCAGGTTGACACACTGAGTGGTAAGTCTGTGGGGGTGGGGTCCACTGCCACTTCTTTTTTTTTTTTTTTTTTGAGAGGTTTTTGCTATAGGGTGCATGCATTCACCAGACAGACAGAGACAGAGAGACAGAAAGCAAGAAATCACTCCCCAGGGGGGATGGTCACGCCGCAATCCCTTCTCCTCTATTCTCCTCTCAGGATCTTGGGCACGTAAGCACACGTGCTCCTGCATGAGTTAAGCCACCAGGTCCTGGACTTGAACCGCGATCGACTACATGGGAGTCCAGCAACATAGCCATTATGCTAACTGCTGGTCCCCACTGCCACTTCTGATGTCATTTTGTTCAGTGCAATACTTTTATGTAACAGTGAACTGTCCCACAATTACTACTCTTTTATTATTATTATTATTATTATTATTATTATTTAATTTGCTCATCTTAGAGACAGAGAAAGAGGGAAAATGAGAAAGCACCCTGGGGATGGGGTATGGCTATGCTGCAATTCCTTCTCCACTCTCTTCTCAGAATTTTGGGCATGCATACACATAATGCCTAGCATGTCTTTCAAGCTGCTAGCTGTGGGACTCAAACCACACAATTGGCCATGTGGGATCCAGATGCCGTAATCACTACACATCTTAGAGACAGAGAAAGAGGGAAAATGAGAAAGCACCCTGGGGATGGGGTATGGCTATGCTGCAATTCCTTCTCCACTCTCTTCTCAGAATTTTGGGCATGCATACACATAATGCCTAGCATGTCTTTCAAGCTGCTAGCTGTGGGACTCAAACCACACAATTGGCCATGTGGGATCCAGATGCCGTAATCACTACACCACCTAGCTGGCCCACCCCTTTTTTTATTTTTTAAGTTTATTCATTGATTTTTTTTCATGAGAAAGACAGAGAGAAATAGAGACAGACACCCCCCAACAGGGTCGCTATGGCCCAATCCACACCTGGTCTCAGCCAGCCAGTGCCTGGCGCACACAGGGAGGCCTTAGAACGCAAACAGGGGACCTCTCCACGTGGGTCTGGATGTGTTACTGCTGCACCACTACATGGCCCCCACAATTACTACCTCGATGGGTTTTTTGGCTCAACAATAATGGTAACTAGTCAAAAGGCCAGGATGGGGGAAAAGGGGAGCCTCAGAAAGTTGTCCCACACTTAACTCTTTAGACTTTTTTTTGCTTTAACAGTTTTTCCAGAAAGGAATATTTTCTTTTTTTCATGAGTTGGAGAGAACAGAAAAGTCAAAGTCCATTAAAGGCTTCCATTAAACTGCCATCTTCAAATCACTTTAGCTCTTTAGTTGTCTGCCTTAACCCTACACAAAACAGGAGAGGATTCAGAATGGAAAACGTCTACCCCTTGACTGGGGTTGGTGGTTACACAAGTACATACATGTGTCAAAACTCAAACTATATGCTTAAAGTTGGTGCACTTGTTGTATGTAAAATGTAATCCAAATAAAATTGAGGTAAGACTCACAACGTAGCCAACTGTACTGGTGCAGCAGTCCACAATGGCTAAACAGGAAGGTCCTGGGTTCCCATCCCAGGAACTCCTTAAGCACCCTGGGCACACAAACATCCCCCCCCCCCCCCCCAAAAGCTGAGGATGGACTACGATGTGAATATCCTGTTGAAAGTGACTTTCTCTTTCTGTCCCTTAAAAAAAAATTTACAATGGAGTGCATGCACTTGCCAGAGAGAGATGAAAAGAGAGAGAGGAAAAGTGCAAAAGTTTTCAAGGAGACTGGACACGTAATAATCCCTTCTCCCCATTTATCCCTCCTGTTGGGATTTTGGGCATGCATGTCTATGCACCTGGGAAAAGTTTCTCAAGCCACCAGGTGTCGGACTCAAACTGTGTGGGCAGCCATGGGAGATCCAGCCACCTTAAATCACCATGCAATTGGCTAGCCCTCTCTTTCTGTCTTCTTCTATCACAGAAAAGGTAAATACATTTTAAAAAATACTTAAAAATTCAACTAGACTTACAAGCAACTCCCAACTAGTAAGCAAGATCACTGGATGAGGAAGTGAGCTAAACCCTTGCTCAGCAGCAGAACAGCTGTCGAATACCACACTTCTCTTAGGGACTCACCCTGCTCTGCCTGGTGGTTCCAAATCTAAGGCGTGCTCAATCTTTGCATGCCCCTTTTCTGCCTGACGCTCTGAGAAAGCTATGCTACTGGGTACAGACTGACCGAACATCAAGTTGCTTCAGTTGGTTGGAATGCCTCTTTTCAAGGATTTATGAACTCTGTCCATCCACGAGCACAATCCAGAGACAGGGCTCTGGACAGGTAGGAGAAATCTTAGCCATGGATAACGGATCTTCTAGAACCACAAAAGATGTTGCCCTCCAATAACTACCATTGTGAATGGATTCACTTATTCTCATTATCAAGACTGCTCCAGATAAGATGTGCCTTAGTTACGCCACAAAGGTGCTGTGAGAATTAATGTAACAATGAGGCTTCCAAAACGCTTGGCCAGGAAGAACTGCAGGTGACATAGAACCATCAGCCTTCCCCCCTAGCCAGCATGTAAGAATGAAACCCATCTGATGGTTTCTTCTGCCTTCTCTCTGCTCTTCCTCCTGTCAGGTAACTGTACTGTGCAAACCTGGACGAAGTTTTCGTTGATCTTGCTGTGAGTGTGTCTAACTCTTCAGCTACGCCATCTCAGCGTGGGATGTTATTACTCACCATCCACCAGTCGTGACACCCACAGTACTCGCTGGGAAACCCGGGCTTCTGCCTGGTACCTATCCCACCAGCATGACTGAGTGACTTGTGATGAGATTCCTCCTGCGGAAGAGGGCAACACACTCTACCCTGATTTTCTGAAAGTCAGTGGCTGAGACCCACAAAGGCCTAGGTAGCAGCAGGAACACACAATATGTAAATGCTGCGACTGCGAGCCTGGTATTTAATAACTGCTCATCTAACACTGTCTTGGTACCCTTACTACACACACACACACACACACACACACAGGAGAGAGACAGAAAGAAGTGTTTGTTTCCAGAATAATTCGAATACTTTAAATGTTAAGTACTTTTAAAGGAAATTGACAGGTTAAAAAAAAAAACCCTATGAAAAGAAGTAGGATAGAATCGGAAGAAACTGTTTTGCATAATCTCTAGTCTTTCTCAATTTTCACACTTTCCAGGATCTGAAGCAGTTGACTACAACGTCTCTAGAGTTATACAGATCACTGACCTCATCACACGGAAATCTTAATCTTTATTTACCTCGAGAAGCCTAAAATCAGAGGTAAGAAAAAATCTGGTCACTATGTTATTTCTAAGGATTATGAATCTACGTGTCCTAAAAAGATACATATATAATAAGAAGAACAATATTTATTGATTTTCACTGGTAATACTCATGTCAGCTGACATACATGTTCAGTAAAAATCTTATCCTCAAAAATAGTATTGAAGGTTAAAAAGTTATTTTTTTGCAGATATTTCTCCTTGAAAAAACAGCTTTATTGATGTAAAATTTACATATAAAAGTCATCTACTCTAAGTATGTAATTTAAATAATTTTTAAGTGTACAACTTAATAAATTTGAGGGTTTTTTTTGTTTTTTTGAGAGAGAGATTTTTGCTATAGGGTGCATGCACTCATTGGAGAGACAGAGAGAGAGAAAGCGAGAACTCAACTCCCAGGGTTGGTCATGCCACAATCCCTTCTCCTTCATTTTCCCCTTGGGATTTTGGACACGTATGCACATGCACCTGGCGTGACTTTTAAGCCGCTGGGTCTAGGATTGGAACTGTGGACAGCTACATGGGAGTCCTGTAATGTAACTGCTACGCCATCTGCTGCTCCCAGTGAATTTGAGAGTTCTGCAACCACCAGCACAGTCTAATTTGAGGACATTTCCATTGCTCCAAAAAGGTTTCATCATGCCTATTAGGGCTACTTTCCACTGCTACAACCAGCCCCAACCAACCACTGATCTGCTTTCTGTCTCTACGGATTAGCTGTTTCTGAACACTGCCCAAAATTATCGTTTTATAACAGGCAGTCCTTTGTATCTGGATTCTTTCAGCCAGCGTACTGTTTCAGGGGTTTATCCACGTTACAGTGAGCACCCAAGTTAGTTCCTCTCAATTGCCCTTCAGATGTCCATTGGTCGACCAGGCCCTATTTTGTTTAACCCTTTACTGCCCAAAGGACATGTGAGCAGCTTCTACTTTTCGGCTATTGAGAATGATTCTGCCATGGACACTGGTGTATCTCTCAATGTGGATATCTTTTCGTACCCCTTGGATAGATTCTTAGGAGTGGCATTGCTGAGCCACATGGTAAACTTATGTTAAAGCCCATGGTTAAAGGAACTGGGACCCACATGGCTGCCAGCAGTTTGAGTCCTGGGCACTGATGGCTTGAAAAACACATGGGTCCTGGGTCCATGCATGTCCCATATACCTATGGGATGGAGAAATGGAAGAGAAGGGATTGCAGCATCACCACACCCCACTGGGGGATGTTTCCTCCTCTATGTCTACAGGGAACACAAGTGTCTTCTTGGAAATTAAAAAAGAATTAAAGAAGTTGTCAAATTGTTTTCCAAATTGTGCCATTTTGCAGTCACCACAGCAGTTTATGAGGGCTCTGGATGCCTCACCCTCCCCCGTACTTGTTACCGTATGTTTTGTGAACACGGCCATTCCAGTGGTGTGAAATGGGATCTCACTGGGCTTTAATTTACATTCCCATAATGAACAATGACACTGAGCGTATTTAATGAAATGTCTATTTAAATATTTTGCTCATTTCTAATCGAGTTATTTATCTTTTCATGAGTTAGTGGTTAAGAATGGTGTGTGTATGTGTATGCTTTTTAGATTTTCCCCTCAGGACATGTACATTCACCAGAGAGACAGAGAAACTGAGAAAGTAGAAAAGTAAGAATCAAAGCTCACAGGGGATGACCACACCACAATTCCTCACCCCCCATTCTCCTCTCAGGAATTTGGACACGCACACATACATGCCTGGTGCATTTTTAAAGCCACTGGGTCTGGGACTCGAACTGTGGAGCTGGTCATATGGGATCTAGGGGTTTAACCACCATACCACCTACCAGCCCCAAGAGTGGTTTTTAAAACAGACACAAGAATGTAAAGGCATCTGTTGGAAAATTATATATAAACACACATATATATATATGAATGTCCGTAACTAGATGAACATGCATACATGGATGTTTAGAAAAGCCATATTATACACTGTAAAGATGCACAATGACTACATGTAAATGAGATAGATTCTGAACACCAGTCCTTTATTTGATAGATAATTTACAGTTATTTTCTTTTAGTCTATGACACATCTTTTTTTTTTTTTTAATTACCCCTTCTGAAGTTCAGAAGTTCTTAATTTGGAGGAAGTCTGATTTACTGTTTTTTCTTTTATAAATAATACTTCTAGTATTGCATCTAATAATTCTTTGCCAAAACCCAGGTAACAAAGGTCTTTTTCTATGGTTTCTTCTAGGTGTTTTATAGTTTTAACATTTGTATTTGGGTCAACAGTATATTTTAAGTTTCTTTTTTTGTGGGTGGTATAAGGGAAGGACCTATTTTTTTTTTAACATAGATATCAAAATTGTTATAGGAAAATTTGATCAGACTATAGTTTCCCGCACTGTATTGTTGGCACCTTTGCTGAAAACCAGCTGACCATAATGTTAGGGTTTATTTCTGGACTGTCAAAATTTTGTTCCATTGATTTAGATGACTACCCTTGCATCAATCCAGACTGCCTTGAATATTCTGGCTTGCTAGTACATTTTAAAATTTGTCTGGAGTAGAGTAAGATTTCGAACTTTGTTCTCTTTTAACTATTATAGGTCATCGATTTAAATCCAGCAGATGTATTTTTGTTGTTGTTGTTACTGTTTTTTAGACAGGTCTCGCCGAGTCACCATCCTCCTGCTTCAGCCTCTTGAGGTTAGAGGAGAGACTCACACCATCACATCTGGCTTTTAAGATGGGCCAGGAATTGAACCTGGCCCTCCCATGTGGCCTGATCGTGTGGAGTAACAGCATCTACCAGTGCATGCTACTAGGGCTTGGCCTAGCCGGCATTTTTATAGGGGCTGTATTGAATTTATAGATCAATCTGGGAAGAACTGCAATCTTGACAATATTGTGGTCTCCCATCCCATGAACTGCAATGTCTCTCTGTTCATTAAGATTTTTACTTTCCTTCAGCCATGCTTTCTAGCTGGTAGTTCTACTGCTAACTTGTACCTTTAAGTCTTGTGTTTCTTTGATATTATCGAAAATGAAATTAGTTTATTTAATTTTCAGGTGTATATCGCTTATAATAGAAATGGATTCATTTCGTATATCACCCTACAACTTCGTTGTACTAGCTTATTAATTCTAATGGTTTTGTGAGTGCGTGTATGTGTGTGTGTGCGTCTGTGTATTCCTTAGGATTTTCTATATACAGGCTCAAGTTATCTGTGATAAACTTTCCATTTTTTAAAATTTTATTTAACTTTATTTATTAAAATTTGATTAGAGAGAGAGAGAAGGTGAGAGAGCAATTTGCCAGGTACAGGGCTTGAACCATGCTCAGTCATGTGGGAGTCCAACACCCTCAACCACCATACCATCTGCTGGTCCCCAAACTTTCCATTAATTTTTTGTTTGTTTGTTTTGGAGAGATTTTTGCTATAGGGCACATGCGCTCACCATAAAGACAAGAGAGAGACAAGAGAGACAGAAAGCGAGAAATCATCCCCCAGGAGCGATGGCCACGCTGCAATCCCTTCTCCTCCATTCTCCTCTTGGGATCTTGCCACACATGCCTGGCATGAGTTTAAGCCACCAGGTACGGGACTCGAACCATGGTCGACTACATGGGAGTACAGTGACATAGCCATTACACCATCTGCTGGTCCTCAAACTTTCCATTCTTAATGCCTTCTTTCATCTTTATATTTCTGCACTGCTTAGAACTTCCAATATACTGTTGACTAGAAGTGTCAAGAATGAACAAATCATCTTTCACCATTATACTACCCAGATACTGGTATTTCAGGTGGGTATTGAAACGTGAAAATGTTTTAGAATTCAATTTGCTCACGTTTTGTTAAGGATTTATACATCTATGTTCATGAGGATATTCTTGGATGTCTTTGTTATTAGTATCATAAATTGGGAAGTGTTCCCTTCTCTATTTTCAGAAAGGCATAATAAAGGACTAATTTTTCATGCATATTCACAAGCAAAGCCATCTGAGCCTGTGCTTTTTTCATATGCAAGATTTTTAAAAACTAATTTAATTCCTTTACTTATTATATATGGCCTACCCTTTTATTCCTCCTTAGTTCCTTTTGATGATAAATATTTTAGAAATTTGTCCACTATTTTCTGTAAGTTATCTAATTTGTTGGCATGAAGCTGTCCGTAATATTCCCATACAACTGTTTTAAATTTTGTTGTGTTGGTAATGATGACCCACCTTTTATTCATGATTTTGCTAATATGTGTCTTTTGTCTTTTTTTTCCCCCTTTATAAGTCTAGCAGAAGTTTTGTCAATTTTCTTAATCCTCCAAAGAATAAACTTCTGATTTCAATGAACCTTTTTATTGTTCTTTCTTTTCTATTTTATTCATTTCGATTCTTAATTATTTCCTTTCTTCTGCTGGCTTTGGGTTTAGTTTACCTTTGTAATTTTTCCCTAGTTGCCAAGGTGGTAGCTACATTCTTTATCTGAGATATTTCTCCTTTTCTGTGATAGGCAATTAAAGCTGTAAATTTCATCTAGACACTTTAGATGATTCTTCTAATTTTTAATAGGTCATGTTTTTATTTTCATTCAGTTCCGATATCTTCAAACGTTCTTTTTTTTTTTCCCCCTTTAATTCATGGGTTATTTGAGGCCAGCAGGTGTCAAGGTGGTTAAGCTCCTGGACTCCCACATGGCCAACAGTAGTTTAAGTCCTGGACCTGGTGGCTTGCTTTCTCACTATCTCTTTCTCTCTCTGTCCCTCGGTGATCAAATTAAAAATAATAATGATAACAACAAATAAAATTAAATAAATAAATCTTTTTTTTAAAAAAAGGATGTTGTTCAATTTCCATATATTTTCTTATGAATTTCTAATTTAATTACCTTGTGGTTGGAGACCATATTTTGAATCTTTTTTTTTTAAAGATAAAAATGTCATTTTCTTTTACTTAATTTTATTTATTAATTGTTATTCTTCAATTTGACCAGAGAGAGACAGAGAGAAAAAGGGAGATCAAGAAAGCAAGCCACCAGGTCTGGGACTCGAACATTGGTTGACCAAGTGGGAGCCCTGTGCCTTAACCACCACACCACCTGCTGGCCCCTCAAATCTTTTAAAATGTATTGAGATGTGTTTCTTAGCCTATGGCATAATATAATCTGGGAACTATATCATGAGATTAGAGAGGAAAGTATACTGTTCTTTGTATATCGTATTTGTATATGGGCCAGCCCCACAGCACAGGTTCAGTTGGTTATAGTGCTGTTCAAGTTTGCAGTAGCTTTGCTGATTACAGAAGGCCTTACCTTTTATTTACTTTTTAAATAATTATTTTTATTATTTTAATTTTATTTATTTAAATTTGACCAGAGAGGAATGGAGAGAGAGAGAGAGGGAGAAAGTTAGAAAGCAAGCCGCCAGGTCTGGACCAGAGAGGAATGGAGAGAGAGAGAGAGGGAGAAAGTTAGAAAACCAGCTGCCAGGTCCGGACTCAAACTGTGGTTGGCCATGTGGAAGTCCAGTGCCTTAATCACCACGCCCCCTGTGAGCTTACTCTTTCCTTATTAATTAATTAATTAATTAAAGATGGGTATTGAAAGCTCTGACTAGTGTTGAAGTGTCCACTTTTTCCTTCAGTTTTGTCAGTTTCTGTTTCATATGTTTTGAGGCTCCGAGACTCTCTCTATATACTCCATATATATGTGTGTTTCTGTACATATATAACATATATATGTCTGTGTATATATAACATATGTAGAAATATATAACATATATAGATGTTTTATTTATACATGTATAATATGTAATATATACATACATAATATATAATAATTATTGATATTTCTTAGTAACTAAAGGATCAGTGCATCAAAAATATATACCATATACCATCAAAAAATATATATAACATATATAGATGTTTTATATATACATAAATATCAAAAATGATTAAATAGTCCTCTTTGTCTCTAATAATCATTCTTTAAATATATTTTGCTGATATTAATGGTTAGGATTTGCATAATAAATAATTTTATATAATTTTAGCTTATTTAACGTTTTTTATGGACAACATGTTGTTGAATATCGGTTTCCTTACACAGTCTGACAATCTATGCTTTTTGATTGTGGTGTTTAGACCATTCACATTAAATGTATTATTGATATAGCTGGATTTACAAAGGTCATTTTGGTATTTTTCTACATCTCCTCTTTTTAAATTTTTTTTCTCCTTTATTTCTCCTTTACTGCTCATTTTGTGTTAAATACATATTTTCTGGTACATTGGTTTAATTCCTTTTTACTATTTGAGTTATTTTCATAATGATTACTCTAGGAATTACAATATGCATCTTTATTGACCACAGTCTATTACAGATTAATACTAATTCTAGTAAAATACAGAAACTTTACCCCATTCCCTCCTATGTTTGTGTTATTATTGTCATATATATAGTCCATGTCATATTCATCCATATGTGCTACGAATTCAATAATATAGTGTTATAATTACTGCTTTATACAATTTTATGTCTTTTAAAGAAAGTATTAAAATATAGAAAGTGTATTTGTAGTCGTTTATATTAGCCCACATTGTTTACAATTTCAAGTGCTCTTCATTACTTCCTGTGGGTTAGAATTATGCAGAGTTACATCCTTTTGGCTTTATGGATTTTTAAAAAGGATTATATGCTAGAAGTAATTCTCTGTTTCTCTTCCTTTTTCTCTCTTTTAAAATTAGGAAGTCTTCATTTCTCCTTCAGTGTTTGAAGGATAGTTTTTCTAGGTGTAGAACTCCTGGCTGACATCTTTCACTTTATACTTTTTTTGAGAGTTTTTTGCTATAGGGTATGTGCACTCACTGGAGAGACAGAGAGTGACAGAAAATGAAAAATCACCCCCCCCCCGCCCCCGGGTGGTTATCTACTCCACAATCTCTTCTCCTCCATTCTCCTCAGGATTTTGGGCACACATGCACACATGCTTGACGTGAGTTTAAGCCTCTGGATTTGGGACTCAAACCATGGTTGACTATGTGGGAGTCCAGCAACATAACCATTATGCCATCTGCTGGTCCCCATCTTTTACTTTTAATACTCTAAATATCTTATTTCATTGCTTCCTGGCTTTTATTTTTTCAGATGAGAATTCAGCCATGCATCATACTAATGTTCCTTGAATGTGATAGGCTGTTTTTCTCTTTGGAGACTTTGATTTTCAACAATCTGACTATGATTTGTCTAGATAATAACCTCACTTGGGGTTAGTCATGTTTCCTGGGTGTGCATATTAACATTTTTCCTCAAATTTGGTGAGTGTTTCACCATGCTCTTTTCAATATTTTCCTCTTCTTTTCTTTCTCTCCTGTCATTCTAGGATTCCCACTACATGTATGTTGGCTCTCTTGACATTATTGCTCAGGTCTCTGAGGCTCTGTTCAGTTTTCTTTAATCTTTTGTTTTTTAGGTTGGATAATTTCTATTGGTCTATCAAATTCATTGACTCTTCTGTCATCCTGAATCTGCTGTTGAATCCCCCCAGTGAATATTTCAATTATTTTTCTTTGGACTTCAAAATTTTTGTTTGTTTGTTCTAATTATTTAAAATACTTTCTGTCTTCTTGTTGAGATTCTCTATTTGTTGATTATACTTTTCTTAAACGCTTCAAATTTTGTGTATTTCTTTTCTCTCTCTCTCTCTCTCTCTCTCTCTCTCTTTTCTTTTCACTTCTTTCCCTGGCTGATCTGCCTTCCCTCAAACTTTCAGAGTCCTTTTATGTTTGCTATATACCTAATGCTGAACATTTTTATAGCAGCAGTTTTGTAGTCCCTGTCTTCAAATATGGCATCGCAAAATACTCTGAAGAGGCACTTCCTACTGACTGTTTTTATTTCTGAGTATGGTTTACATTCTCCTCTTTCTTTGCATAGCTCATAATATTATGTGGAAAATGAACATTAAAAATGATGTATTGTAGTAATTTTAGATTCAGATATTTTCCTCTGGGCCAGCCCTACAGCACAGTAGTTTAATGCTATGCATAGGGAGCCAATCCCCTATGGCCTACTGTATCTTGAGTCTTGGCCCTTGAGGCTTGAAAAATACACTGGGTACATATGTGTGCATGCTCCAAATCCTGACAGGATGGAAAAATAAGAAAAAAGGATCATGACATGACCACACTCCACTGGGAGGGTACTTTCTCTCTCTCACTGTCTCTGGCAAGTTGCACACATTCTCTGGCAAGAAAAATTAAAAGATATTTTCCCCTGAAAGTTGCTGTTCTTGTTTCTGTTTTTGTTTCATTTCTTTCATATACTTGCCTGGACTAATTTGGTAAAATATATCTCCCTGGCAATCTAAGGTCACTGATATCTCTTTTAGCTTTTCTTTTTTTGTCATTTCTAGGTCTGTCTTAATTCTTGGCCCATTATGAGACAGTGATTGTGATCAAACACCTCAAGCCAGTAAGACCTCCATCCTATGCTGATGGGTTTGTGTACGTAGAGGAACATATTCTTAGTTCAGGCCACTTCCAAGTGGATCTCAGCTCTTTCTTCCCACTGGGCCTTTCCACATCCCCTGTATGCATGTGCTCACAACTAGTCAGAAGTATGTGGACAAATTGGACTCTCTTTGTGGTCTGCTGCACATGTGAATAGCCTCATTCAGGAAAACGTTTCCTCCACTGTGACTTCTGGATAATAGAGCCGCTGGTATCTCTGATTGGCTGCCATCAGGATCATTATGTCCACTGACAATGCCATTGGTCACGAGTACTGCCTACCACTCCAGATAAGTAGGCATCCTTTGACAGCTGAAGAAACCTGCCAGACTTTCTGGGGTGTGGTCTTCCCTGTCCCCAGACTCTCCCTGACCACTGAGCTGGGCAAGGATGAGGGGCAACCTGGGGCAAGAATTCTACAGATTCCCACCATTCTTAACAGAAATGTAGCACTTTTCCTACGATAAACACTTCTTAGTTAGCTGTAAACACCTTTATTCAATTTCCAGACCACTGAAATGATTGCTTTTGTTCATTCTGTCCAACCTTATATTTGCTTTTGCAAAGAGAAGATTTACTGATTTCCTTACTTGGTCATAGCTAGACGTCCCACTCCAGAATTTATTTTTAAATCCTACTCAGAAACCTGATGCTCCGGATTATTTACATCTCATCCCATATAATTTTTATAGTAGCAAATACTATGCAGTTTTGTGTTGCTCTGCTGAAGCATTTATCTTTTCAAGAAAATAAGGATTGTTTTCTTTTTTTTGTTGTTGTTGTTTATATTATGCCACAGGATATGTGTGTGTGTGTGTGAGAGAGAGAGAGAGAGAGAGAGAGAGAAAGAGAGAGAGAGAGCCTCCAATGGGGCCAGCTCATGTGAAATTTTTGTTTCTCCAATTCTTTATCCTGGGTACATGCATGTGAGAGAGGCCCATGTATAAGTCACTGGGGCCGGAACTTGAACCCTGATTGGCCATGTGGTCCCACTTTCTCTGCATAGTGCTGAACTGTTGTGCTACAGGGCTGGCCCTGAGTTATTTTCTTATAAAGGAATAAAAGCATAATTGATAAATTGAAGAACTAATCAAGCCATCTGGGGGCTCAGTTCTGGATATGCAGCAGGAGCTGAGCAAAGGATCTTCGATTCCCAGATATGGACGAACACATATATTTCGAGGAGAAGTCTGCTTCTCCGCCCTTGCCCCATTTTTAGGAGATTTCTATCTATTATGCTTCACCAAGCATCTACCAACTGCCAATATGAAGGGTGTACTAACGGCCCATTTAAAAATGTGTGTCTCCTCTACAAACATCCGAACATAGCTACATTTTACTTTCTGGCATGATCTTCCTCTTGACAGCCACAGTGGGTTTTCAGTTCATGTCAAGTGAGCATCCGATTGAGACATTGCTAATGTTCATCAGCAATACCACTTGATTAATCTATTCCAACTGTCACGGTCATCCTCATTTACCTCCATAACGACTGTTCATTACTTTCACTGACTCTTTACAGCGCTATGACTAAAGTTACAAGATAAAAAGACCCAGCCAAACAGCAGGCGGTCCATACCCTCTAGCCCCCTCTCCCTGAAGAAAACAACCACAATAACAACAACAAATAACACAGCATCTCCTATGGCAGGATTCCACCTGGGATTAAAAAGAGTTTTGCCAACATCAACTAAAACCCACCACTGCTGTTGAAGTTAAAAATCAATACTTGTCTCTTAAAGGGACATAAACGTATTTGTCCGAGATCATGTAACAGACTGGTACAACGACCAGAAAGAGGGCCCAGGATGCTGGCCCTTTAATCACTACATCCTGGTCTCCTGCTTACATCGAAACCAAACTGTAGGGCCAGTTACTCAAACCTTTATCCAAGACCCTGAGAATTTTCTTCCTAAAGGAAAAGAACAGTAGTGTCGGGAGCACTGTAGTTGGCGTAATGGGTATGTCACTGGACTCCCATGTAGCCGACCGCAGTTCAAGTCCCGGACTCGGTGGCTTAAACTCACGCCAGGCACGTGTGCATGCATGCCCAAGATCCCAAGAGGAGAATGGAGAAGAAGGGATTGTGGTGTGGCCATCCTCCCTGGGGGGTGATGTCTCGCTTTCTATCTCTGTTTCTGTCTGTCTTTCTGGGGAGCACATGCGTCCTATAGCAATAACCTCTCCAAAAAAAAAAAAAAAAAAGAAAAAAAAAAATGCGGGTGTGG
>NW_006159596.1:870757-872522 GCF_000334495.1 Tupaia belangeri chinensis
TTAGGACGAACGATTAAAAACGCCCTATTACAAAAACCTCTCCAAAAAAAAAAAAAAAAAAAGTAAGAAAAGAATGCTGGTGTGGAAGATGACAAAGATCGGTTCAAGGACTCTATGGGAGAACAAAGGATTAAGAAAAGATGTGGCCTTCTTTTCCTCAAATGCAGTGCAATGCAAACATGATCACAGAACCACATCTCAAATAAACTAACAAAACACAGATTGATTTTGCTGCTTCGGCCCATAATGGAATGGATGTGTGTTAAATTTGCAACACACTCCTCCAATTTTCCCCACGAGCAGTTGCGGTTTTAGCCACCATCACTCCTTACCATGTTAAAACACATTTGCAGAGTTTCTTCTCTGTAATGAAACCAGTGTGAAGGTTCCAAATTGCTTTCTTACGGGAGATGTTCTCCCATATATCCTGATAACGGTTATAATACTCATTTAAGAGAGGGTAGGGAGCAGGTATTATAATTCCAGAGAAAGGACAGTTAAGTTCTTAAAAGACTAACAGGTCTCAGAATTAGAAAGTAGCAAAGTGAGAAAAAGCCACAGTTGCTGGCGTTGACACAGAGCTATCTTTACGACACTGAGCTGACTTCCCTGCCTCATCCCTTTATGTAAGAAATGGGTCAAAATCACAGATGACAGAAGGCCAGAGGAGTATCCCTCACCTGTTTGCACATGTACACATGTGCACAAATGCATGCATTCGCACGTGCGTGCACACACACACATGCCAACGCGCCTTGATCCAACAAAGGTTTTATTTTGTGTATTCGCTAACCCAACAATGTTTCCTAATATATCTAAACGACTCTGTGAAAAGTTACTTGAATAAGGAGATCTACGAGTACTTCACAAAAGTTGATCACTATTTGTGGCCAGCAGGTGGTGTACTGGTTAAGGTGCTGGACTCCCACAAGGCTGACTATGGTTCGAGTCCCAGACAAAGTGGCTTGAAAGTCACACCAGACGTGTGTGCATGAGTGTCCAAAATCCCATGAAGAAAATGGAGGAGAAGGGATTGCGTCATGACCATCTCCCTTGGGGGATGATTTCTCACTTCCCCCCTGTTGTCTCTGAAGAGTGCACATTGCCCTATGGCAAAAAACTCAAAAAAATGGATGACTATTTAATCATAGCACATACTATTGATGTACACTGGGCATCTTTTCTCTTTTTCTTCAAAAAAAAAAAAAAAAAGAAAAATCAAAACCTAATTCACCTGGTTTACCACGGAAACACGGAAAGGTGAAAATCAGTCAAAAGAACACTATTATTTTTTTAAATTAATTTTTCAGTTGACAAGGATCACGTCAACATGATGTTTTGAAATATGGGCTACATTGAGCTACTTAGCATGCATTACTTTTTATATTTACTTGTTAACCTTAAAAATTGTTTTCAGTGACAATGCTCCCAATCTACTCACGCCAGTTTTCAAACATACAATTCATTGTTATTAACTGGAGTCACTGTGTTGTACAATAGATCTGTTGGACCTCTTCCTGCTGTGCACCTGAAACCTCGCATCCTTCACCAGCCCCTCCCCAATGGTCCTCTGCCCACCGTCCCCAGCTCTGTAAATATCATTCTCCTCTCTCCTTCCACGAGTCCAGCTTTGCTTGATTCCATGAGTGAGATCATGCGGTATTTATCTTTCTGTGCCTTGCTTATTATTTTTTTCCTCTCCGTAGTCTATTTAATTTATAATCACATTTGGAATAGATTTAAAGTCTGAAACATTATTTTAGTT
>NW_006159596.1:872540-876755 GCF_000334495.1 Tupaia belangeri chinensis
AAGCAGAAACAAAACATGAATCATGATTTTTTAATAAGTCACAATGAGAAAGAGTAAAACTGGTCAACTTCTTTTTTCTTTTACTTTTTTTGTTGTTGTTGTTAATGAGAGCAAGTGAGAGAGAGAGAGAGAGATTTTTGATAGAGTCCTGTTCTGTTGCAATCCCCCTGCTCCAGCCTCTGACTCAGCGAGGACCACAGCTATGCACCACCATACCCAGACTGAATAGGCTGGGCTGGACTCGAATCCAGACCTCCCATGTGGCCTCAGCCTCTGAGCAACAGTGTCTCAATGGCACAGGGCACTGAGGCTGAGCCGGAGTGAGTCAACTTTCTATTAAATTTATTTCCATGTTACATTTGTGAAAGTTCACTAGACAATAATGACTTTAAATACTAGGTTTTAAGTACTAGGCTTAAAGTCAGAATATCCAGGACTAGTTCTTAATTATTCACTATTAGTGGGGCCAGCAGATGGCATAATGGTTATATTGCTGGACTCCCATGTAGTTAACCGTGGTTCGAGTCCTAGACCCAGTGGCTTAAAACTCACACCGGGCGTGTGTGCATGCGTGCCCAAAATCCTGAGAGGAGAATGGAGCAGAAGGGATTGCAGAGTGACCATTCCCCCTAGGGGGTTATTTCTTGCTTTCTGTCTCTCTGACTGTCCAGTGAGCGCATATGCCCTATAGCAAAAATCTCTCTCTCAAAAAAAAAAAAAAATATATATATATATATTCACTAAATAGCCATCTACTGCCTAACAGTATCATTTACATGGCTTCCCTTAAGGAGCTGATTCTCTGGAGTAGAACCACAATATTCACACACTACAGGAAACCTAAATGACAGTGCTACAAGTATCCTTTGATTCCATTCCAGATATACGCAAGCCACCACAGCAGAGAAGAAAAGAACCGTGCATGTGTTGATTCAGTTGCCCGTCACGGGGCGTCCCTTGGACAGTCCCCTTTCCCAGCAGTACTAGCGCCTGCTGAGCCCCAGAGGAGTCCTTCAGTATAGCGGCAGGAAAGTCATGGCAGGGGCCATGCGCCCAGCTCCAGGGTCGGCCTGAAGAGCTGGGAGTCCAGAAGCCTCCGCTTTGTACACTAATTTGACTGTTTACACCTCAATTTGCCAGTTCTTCCCCCAAATGGCTTTCGCAAACTTAGATGAAAATCTAGGATTCTAGAGTTGGAGGGGACTTGGCAGGGGAGCACTGGGTGATGGCACCAGGGCTTGCCCTCCCGCCCTTGCCAGCTCTACATTTACCATGCTGTATTAGGTTGGGGTACATTTGGAAATGACACCACCATCCCTTCTTTGGGAACATGGGCTATTAGGTCTGGGTTCCCTAGGGAAAATTCTAGAAAGAGCTCTTGGACAGAGCTCCAGATAACCCAGGAGAGAAGCAGAGAAGCACCTAGTGAACGAGCAACACAGGACACCCCTTGGGGATAAGGAGAGAGTTAAATGCAATGAAGGGATAGGGAGTTTGGGGACAGCGCAGGAAGGAGCTGCAGAAACAGAACCCTGGCCCAGCGGAGACCCAGGATGCCCGCAAGGCCGACGGGGCCCATCTCAGACAGGTCAGAAGGGCCGTGACAAAGTGTCCCGTCTCACTGGCGGTGTCACAAAGGGTTAACATGACACATTCACTCTTTCTGTGCTTTGGCAGTCCCCATTTTGAAGTGAGCAGAGTTAACTTTTGGCCCCTGACATCTTTCAAAGGGGACTGAGAGATAAACATGTGTCTCTGAAGGAACAATGAAAGAGCGCCAGGTTCGAGTCCTAGCTCGGCCACAGGCTGGCTCTGTTTCCTAGGGAACACCCCAAACATCCCTGAGACTCCCGTTTCCAGCTCTCCAGTAAGGGACTGGGCTCCTAGAAGCTGGCCTGCCCCACCTATAGGATTTCTATATGTGAAATGCTTTGAAGCTCCCCAAGGAAACTTTCTGGTTAAATTACAAGTGGCTTTAAGAGCCTTGGCCACCCAGCCTTTCTTCCCAACTGCTCTCCTCCCCAGCACCAGCAGAAGCATCTCTTCAGCAGCATCGCAGCTCTAGGTACGGGGAGGAAGGAGCAGTGAGGCTGTCAACCGCCTCTCTGGAGTAAGGCCCCTCCAAACCATTGACACTGAAGAGTGGATTAGCGTGTTCATTTCAGAAGCCTTTCTGAACACCGTACCTGGCCATTCAAGTGCACAGGGCATTTGTTGTCACACATTGTCTCTTATTAACAAAGCCAGGGGACACTGCAGTTCTCTCAGTACCCCAGGACAGTGGAGTATGGAGAGGGGGCGTTACCAACAGCATAGTTTCTGTGTTTACTGTGAATATGCTGCTGGGGGGGGGAGGGAGGGATACCTCCCCACCCCAGACCCCCAGAACCCAGGATTTTCAACTAGAGACTGTGACATCAAGAACATAGCTCCAAACCCACGTAGGGCACTGTCGGATGTAAAGGCAACACGCCTTGTTTCCGCACTAAGGTCTCTGGGCACGTTAGAAAGTCCACCTTTGGAGGGAGCGTTTACTTAACCAAAATGAGCTCACATGCCTGGAATCAGAAGAGGGAAAGGGGTGGGGAGGTAGTGAGGAGAGAAAGACGCCTCTGTTCATCGCAGGGAGGCTGGCTACGGGGTGCGTGACACAAGCCACCCACCGGAGACAAAGGGACCAGGAGCGTGGCTGGGAGAAAATGCCTGCTCCTAGCGGCGGGCTGGGGGCACCCCTCTCCTTGCCAGCCAAGGGCTGGCAGCTGCAGCCCAGGGTCGCACCGGCGCATCTCCCAGCTAGAAGCATTTCTACCGTTTTAATTAGGTTTCTGATTTTTTTTTTTTTTTTTTTTTAAGATAAGAAATAACTCCTCTCCGTGGCCGCATTCCCCGGGCGCAGCTGCTATTTTCAACTCCTCACACAACAGACAGGCTGATTTGGGATTTAAGAGTTTAGAATTTCTTGCGAAATTAAACAAAATAATGAAGAGGAAAAAGAGAAGTCCGGCCAAGTAGCTCAAAGCTGTGTCCCCTGGAAAACCACAGGTAGAAAAACGTGGACCGGAAGCGGGATGAGGTGGGGCAGCAGTGAGTGCGAAAGAGAAGTCCGGCCAAGTAGCTCAAAGCTGTGTCCCCTGGAAAACCACAGGTAGAAAAACGTGGACCGGAAGCGGGATGAGGTGGGGCCCCAGTGAGTGCGGAGGACAGGCGTCTTAACATGGGGGCGTGTGGGGAGGCCTTGGCTTGATGGTGTTGCTGTTTAGCGTAAAGGGTTAAGACCATGCAGAGGATTGGACTGTTTACTATTTCTCTTCTCTTTCCTCCAAGATCTAGAACACATTAGGAACTCACCAGGGCCTCCTAATCATCCTTGACAGAAAAATGATGGAGAATTTGACCAACAGTATGTGTAAAATCTTTTGTAACCGAGAAAACATTAGGGGGGGGGGCAATTCAGCAGACAGCACAGGGAAAGGGCTTGTTCTTTTAAATAACAACAGATTGGGAAATATTCGAGTACCATCAGGCAATAAATGAAAAGGAGACATCTTTTCTAACTAGAAACATGCAGATCTAGCTGGGAAAATTGATTCCCACTTACCCTCTATTTTCCAGAAAGGAGATTAGAATGAGAAAACAGAAAAAAAACATCCATCCTGGAGGGGAACTTTGGTAATGAGAACCGGAAACATACAGAGAGATATAGGCACCTGTTCCACAGATCTTGGAAAAATTTGCACATCAGTCCACAATAAAATGCATTGGAATTTTATTGATTTTTCTTTTATAGAGAACATTTTTTTGCTATAGAGCACATGTGCTAGCCAGAGAGACAGAGACAGAGAGCGAGAAATCACCCTCCAGAGGGGATGGCCACGTGACAATTCCTTCTCCTCTTGGGATTTTGGGCACACGTGCACAAGTGCCTGGTGTAAGTTTCGAGCTGGGATTTGAACCGTGATTACATACGTGGAGTCCAGTGACATAATCATTATGTCACCTGCTGGTCCCATATTTTTAAAACATATTGCAAGAGGGAGTAAGGTCTTGTCACTCATACTAAGGTCTCTGGGCACGTTAGAAAGCCCACCTTTGGAGGGAGCGTTTACTTAACAAAAATGAGCTCACATGCCTGGAATCAGAAGAGGGAAAGGGGTGGGGAGGTAGTGAGGAGAGAAAGACGCCTCTGTTCATCGCAGGGAGGCTGGCCACGCGGGG
>NW_006159596.1:876815-909315 GCF_000334495.1 Tupaia belangeri chinensis
CTGGGGGCCCCCCCCTCCTTGCCAGCCAAGGGCTGGCAGCTGCAGCCCAGGGTCGCACCGGCGCATCTCCCAGCTAGAAGCATTTCTACCGTTTTAATTAGGTTTCTGATTTTTTTTTTTTTTTTTTTTTAAGATAAGAAATAACTCCTCTCCGTGGCCGCATTCCCCGGGCGCAGCTGCTATTTTCAACTCCTCACACAACAGACAGGCTGATTTGGGATTTAAGAGTTTAGAATTTCTTGCGAAATTAAACAAAATAATGAAGAGGAAAAAGAGAAGTCCGGCCAAGTAGCTCAAAGCTGTGTCCCCTGGAAAACCACAGGTAGAAAAACGTGGACCGGAAGCGGGATGAGGTGGGGCCCCAGTGAGTGCGGAGGACAGGCGTCTTAACATGGGGGCGTGTGGGGAGGCCTTGGCTTGATGGTGTTGCTGTTTAGCGTAAAGGGTTAAGACCATGCAGAGGATTGGACTGTTTACTATTTCTCTTCTCTTTCCTCCAAGATCTAGAACACATTAGGAACTCACCAGGGCCTCCTAATCATCCTTGACAGAAAAATGATGGAGAATTTGACCAACAGTATGTGTAAAATCTTTTGTAACCGAGAAAACATTAGGGGGGGGGGACATTCAGAAGAACCTAGGTTAAAAACTAGAACGCAGAATAGGGAAAAACGAGCAGCGGCACTCATTGCTCTGGGAGGATGTCGGAGGTGTGATCAGCGCAGCACTAGAGCTTTGAAAACCCCTGTCTGTTTACAGACCCAGCATTTACTACTTAACACCCCAGGGAGCAGACAGCACAGGGAAAGGGCTTGTTCTTTTAAATAACAACAGATTGGGAAATATTCGAGTACCATCAGGCAATAAATGAAAAGGAGACATCTTTTCTAACTAGAAACATGCAGATCTAGCTGGGAAAATTGATTCCCACTTACCCTCTATTCTCCAGAAAGGAGATTAGAATGAGAAAACAGAAAAAAAACATCCATCCTGGAGGGGAACTTTGGTAATGAGAACCGGAAACATACAGAGAGATATAGGCACCTGTTCCACAGATCTTGGAAAAATTTGCACATCAGTCCACAATAAAATGCATTGGAATTTTATTGATTTTTCTTTTATAGAGAACATTTTTTTGCTATAGAGCACATGTGCTAGCCAGAGAGACAGAGACAGAGAGCGAGAAATCACCCTCCAGAGGGGATGGCCACGTGACAATTCCTTCTCCTCTTGGGATTTTGGGCACACGTGCACAAGTGCCTGGTGTAAGTTTCGAGCTGGGATTTGAACCGTGATTACATACGTGGAGTCCAGTGACATAATCATTATGTCACCTGCTGGTCCCATATTTTTAAAACATATTGCAAGAGGGAGTAAGGTCTTGTCACTCATCTGATGAAATAGGATCTCTCTCAAATGACCTTACCGATATTGTTAAAGCTATTATTGCTGTTGACATAATTCAACCTCAAGACATCTTGTGGGAAACCCAGGTCACTTTGGAAGCACCAGGTGGGTAAACAGACACTATTTAAGTCTCCTGACCTTAAATTTTAGGTTATCTTTTTTTTTTTCTAGTTTTGCTCCAGGGCACATGCACTCACCGAGAGAGACAGAGAGAGAGAGAGAAACGGAAAGTGAGAAATCACCCCTGGAGGGTGCGGGGGTATGGCCATGCCACAATCCTTTTGCATTCTCCTCAGGACTGTGGGCATGCACACACGCACTCACATGATGTTCAAACTACTGGGTCTGAGACTCGAACCTCACAGTCGACCATGTGGGATCCAGCACCTTAACCTCCAAGCCATTTGCTGGCCCTGTATGCTCACGTTTTGCTTAGAGGCTGCCATTATATGCCATGTTCCAAATTTAACTGGACTTTGTAGAACAAGAAGACTCTTTTTATCAGAACAAATGAGCTTCCAAAAAATACTTTTCTGTCTTCTCCCCAATTCTAAGATGCCAGTAGGAAGAAGGAAAGAGGGCTGACCTGCAGCCCTCCCTTTCTTGATCGGTATTAGAGTGAACAAGAAGTAAATTAGGGAACACATTTAATTGAAGTACTTCTGTTGACTTCATTCATTCATTCATTCATTCGTTCATTTATTTTAGAGATTTTTGCTATAGAGCGTGTGTGCTCTCCAGAGAGACAGAAAGTGAGAAATCATCCCCCGGGGGTATGGCCACCCCACAATCCCTTCTCCTCCATTCCCTTCTTGGGATTTTGGGCACACACACACACACACACACACACACACACGCCCGGCATGATTTTTGAGCCACTGTACCTAGGACACAAACTATGGTTAGCCACATGGGTGTCCAGTGCCTTAACCACTATGCCACCTGCTGGCCCTGTTGACTTCTAATGGTCAAACAATTACAGGGCTAAGTTTGCATCTCACCATAGCTAGGGAAGAACTGAAGTTGACATTCTAGAGTCTTCTATCAAATTAAGACAATGAAACAAGTGAGAACAGCCAATACTCAGAGATTACTCTTTGCCAAGGACTAATCTAAATACTCTGCATTCATTTAATCTTCCTGCCTGCTTCAGGTTGGGTGCCATACACATGTGGCTACAAGCTTGGTTAAACCTGAGAAATAAAACGCTTCACAGGCTGATGGTAGATGGGACAGAGGGAGGCGATGGTGTCGAAAAGGAGTCTCTGACATCTGCATATCCTGTCAAATAAGATGTCGCCCACAGTGCTGGGAGGACCGTGACACCAAGAAAATGTATGAGGACATTTTATCTGTACTTTGTTTCAATAGCCTTGTTCATAAATTTCCACTGAAGAGAACACTGATCTCTGGAGATAAAATAAGATTTCAAGCGGAGGGGGCAGAGAGATAGGAGAAAGCCTAAGAGGACCTCACCAGAACTAAACATCTATCACCAACTTGAAGAAAATTGCACTCATTTAAGGAGGAGAACATCTTACAGTAAAACAAAAAAACTGAGCTGGTCCTTCTTAGAAATCAGAGTCATTATAGCTTTTTCTTTCTCAGACTCTTCCTAATGTCAGTTCCCAGTAGCTGAAATCAGGGTGCGGAAAAGGAGAAAGGAAGAATAGGAGGTGTTTCTGTCTCATTACATTTGGGGAGGGCGATGCGGCAGAGATCTCGAAAGAAAGGGGAGGAAGAGTTGATGATTGAAGAGGAGGTTCCTATAGCATTTTCCTTTGCCTTCTTGCCCAGTTGAAATTCAGCTATTTGGAAGAAAAGGGGGAGAAGGAGGGTCAGGCTGTGTTCCAAAGCCCATAGCTCAGGACAGCTGGGGAAGCAAGGCTGATACCGCCCTCCCTCTGCAGTGAATTGGGGGTCGGGGAAAATGAATTAGGTTTTAGCTAGTCTACTGGACTCCAACTCTATTCTTTCTTTTTTTCCTTTTCTTTCTTTTCTCTCTCTCTCTCCTCTCCCTTCTCACCCTCCCTCCCTCCCTTCCTTCCTTCTTTCTAAGTTTTTTGCTGTAGGATGTATGTGCTTGCCAGAGAGAAACAGAGACAGTGAGAGGGAAAGTGAGAAATCACCTCCCAGGGGATGGCCACACCACAATCCTTTCTCTTCCATGCTCCTCCTGGGATTTTGGGCAGACATGCACATGTGCCCAGAGTAAATTTCAAGCTACCAAGTCGGGGACTCCAGCTGCAGTCAGCTATGGGGGAGTCCAGCGCCTTAACCACCATGCTACCTGCTGGCCCCCAGGCTCCAATTCTTGACCCTTGCCTTCTCCATCAGGCTTGAAATCACCAAGACTGCTTGGGCCTCTTGCACCCAAACCTCCTGCCTTTTTAAGAATATGATCCTTTAAATCGCCTTAATCGATTGGGTTGTCTGAAAAGTCATGATGTATTTTTCTATGTTTTTCTCATTTTATTTTATTTTATTTTATTTTATTTTATTTTATTTTATTTTTTTGAGAGATATACAGTATGTGCACAGGACAGAGAGAGAGAGAGAGAGAGAGAGAGAGAGAGAGACAGAAAGCAAAAACAAGGGCGTGAGTTTTAAGCCACCGGATCCGGGACGTGAACCGCAGTTGACTACGTGGGAGTCCAGCAACAGAGCCATTACACTAACTGCTGGTTCCCTCTATGTTTTTCTATGCAAAAAGGCATCATGACTTTCAGACGACCCAGTAGACTCTCAGTCACTTATTTGGTCCTTCTGTCAAAGAGAATTTTTCATCAGTAAGAACTGGCATTGCTGGTCAGTGCTTAGTCCATTTAGACTGCTCAGAAAAAAGATTCCCACATCCAGGATTAATATTTGTGATATTTACCCTCGGCCAGTCCCAGAGTTGGAATATTTTTTAAAATGTTTTTGCGTGGTGTTTACAGGTTTCTGACCTTTCAGAATCAGATCACGTGGCGAGGACCAAACATTTTCTGACCAAACATTTTTTTTTTTCCAAATAAAGCAAGTTTATGAGGAAAATAGTTCCCTGCCTATCAATCCCTCATGGTACTGTTCCCTGAAGGAACTACCAGGCGAAATGGAGCTGATTAGAGAGGAAAACACATATGACAGATCTTATTCTTATTTTTTTTCCTCACAAAACTCCCTTTATATTGATTTTCGAAGGCTGAATATACATAAGTTCATCTTCCAGATAATCTCAATGTGTCTTATCCAATAAACAAAGAAAATGTATGAGAATAGAGAAAAGAGATGAACCTATATCTACAAACAACCTTTACACATGCACACGCACTAGCCTGGTACGAATTGACTCCTTGTGGACAAAACAGACATTCTGTCCGGCCTCCTCCTGTCAGCCTCTGTGGGGATGTAGAACCCCTGGAATATTTCCCCATAGCAAAAACTTTACAAGTAGACAGGAAAGGGACAGTCAAACTGTTCATAAATTATAATGTGCATATTTGGTTGAATTTTTAATTTATTTGACTATCTATTAGGGTGTCAGGAAATTTTTGACCAATTTTTCTACATAAAAGATGCGTCATGACTTTCCCGACAACCTAATAATAAGGCCATCTTTCCAAAACTCGAATACCTTTGGAACCGGGATTTAACATCCCAGTTATTTTGTGACTTGGGAGTCCTAAATGCAATAAATACCATGATGGCTGTCCAGAATACAGGATGTGCGTGCCCCACGTCAGGGAGGTGTCTCTAGGCCCGAGTCTGGTAACCGTTAAAGCTAAGGCAAAGCATTAGCCAGTGCCTGCTGCTCCACGTAATGTGCATTTAAGACACTAGAACTTTGGTTTAGTAAGTGGGAATTTCCAGGAAGACCCAGAGGGGTAAAATTTGGCACCTGAAATGCCCCAGACTTCCACGGGCCTCATGCTTCAATCAGCAAGAGGTGTCTTCCTTTTTCCTCTGGACCAAGCCTGCCCTCAGCCCTCTGATCACCTCTTCTTTTTTTGCTATAGGGCATATAGCAGAAAGACAGAGAGAGACAGAGAGACAGAAAGCGAGAAATCACCCCCCAGGAGGGAGAGCCATGCCGCAATCCCTTCTCCTCCATTCTCTTCTCGGGATCTTGGGCACGCATGCACACGTGCCGGGAGTGAGTTTAAGCCACTGGGTCTGGAACTTGAAGCATGGTCAACTACATGGGAGTCCAGTGACATAGCCATTATGCTAACTGCTGGTTCCACCAACCACATCTTCTTGATCCTGACCCATTTTCTGTAGTCTGTACCATGGTTGAATGCTGAATGCATTTGCCCATCCCCTGTCCTCGGCCTCTCATTCTGGCTTGCAAGAGATCTTTCCTGGACACTTATGTATCCTCAATTAGCCATACTGACCGAGAATCATACATTAATTGGCTTTCTTATAACCATAACACAGGTTTTAAACATTACTTCCCTTAAGACGCTGCCCTCCCCTAGGTCAAGGCAACTATTCTCAGTAATCCAGGCCCAAGATTTAACATCATTGATTTAATTCAATAAACATAGAATGAGGACCCGCTATGTACCAGGAACTGTTCTCTGAATCAAAAATACAAATGAATAAACAGAAGTCCTTCCCTTGGGGAGCTGGCATCTGAGACACTTGCTTAGACTCCTAGGAATCTACTATCTCAGCAACTGTATCTCTTTAAGACAAACTCATTTGGGATAGAAAGTACCTTTGCAAAATACAACGTACAATACACGATTTATACAACCTAGGGATGGTTTATCGCTGGGTGGGCAAGTGGCTGGATGGTATAGAAAATCAAGCAACGTTGCTGATCCGGAGAATTTCTCAACTCAGACCGTGTAGAAATAGGCATCGTTTTATATTCCAGGGTAAAAGGTGACTTCGCCTTCACAGGTAGGAACGTGGCACCAGATCTGCTACACTAGGTGCAAGAACAACAGGAAAGCTTCATTTTCTACCCCACACCATGCTTTACTTTTAAAAAAAATCATTAGTGTATGTTATGAATAGGAGGGTGCCGGTCAGTACTAGACCTGCGTAGAAAGGGGCTCATTTCACTCGACTCTGAAATGCATATCTAGCACTCAGCAGAAGAAGCAAATTTAAATCATATGTTTTGACTAGGGTGATTGGAAATTTGTACCGCCGATAAGTACGTGTCTACGTTTGTGCCATATGGTCGAAGTGTTTTTTTAAATGCTAGCATTCATTCAAAGTGAATACGTAACTATATACATGTTTGGCAATATGGTCTATTTGCTGGTTAATTTATTCTCATTGCAGGGGGGTAGATAAGTCTGAACCATAGAAAAGTTAGAACTAGGAAAATTTTTAAAAATATTTTTGTTTTTTTGTTTTTTGGGGTTTTTTTGTCTGTTTGGTTTTTATTATTATTATTATTATTTTGCCATAGGGCATGTGCACTGAAAACAGACTGAGAGAAACAGAGAGAGAAAGTGAGAAATCACCCCCAGGGAGGATGGCCATGCTACAATCCCTTCTCCTCCATTCTCCTCTCAGGATTTTGGTTATGCAAGCACCCACACCCAGTGTATTTTTCAAGCTGCTGGCTCTGAGACTCTAATGGGCCATATGGGATTCAGCCACCTTAACCACCACATCACCTGCTGGCCCTAGAAGCAGGAAACTGATTATTTAAAAAACACTGTATTTTTAAGCACATTACTAATCAGAACTAAGTCAATAAACATAAATGTTACTAAGCTGACTTTTTAAGATACTCGGGACCAGCAGTTGACATAATGGCTATGTTGCTGGACTCCCATGTAGTTGACCATGGTTCAAGTCCTGGACCCAGTGGCTTGAACTCACACCAGGTGCATGTGCATGCATGCTCAAGATCCCAAGAAGAGAATGGAGGAGAAGGGATTGCGGTGTGGTCAACTGCCCTTGGGCAGGGAGGGGGGAGTGATTTCTCGCTTTCTGTCTCTCTGTCTCTCTGTCTTTCAGGTGAGCTCAAGCGCCTTATAGCAAAAAAAAAAAAAGATACTCACTTGTATGCAATGTATTGAAATAGTCGCAGATCTGCAATAGTTTCTTAAACTCTGCTTGTGTTAGGAAAAATCCTTTAGGTAAGTGAAAAAAGACTGTCAAAATATTTTGGTGAAATGAAAAATCATCAGCTATACCTACTTGAATTAAGGGAGACAAATGAGATCCCATTAAACAATATATGAGAGACATATAGGCCCTAAAAACCTAACTTTGATGACTTTACAAAACAGAGGAATGATACTAACTGGTTTGACTCTAACTTCTGTGCGGTTTTTTTTTTTCTTTTTTTTGGGGGGTGGATCAGTGGCTCAAGTGAACTAATAGCCTTACTGATTTTTATTATTGCTCAAGGATTGACTTTGTATGTCTAACTTCCCCACTCATTTGTATATCATCAAATTCCTGTATACATGGAAGATGGATGTTTTAATCAGCATACTAATCATTTTTCTAAAGTGCTATTAACAATTTATTCTCTTATTCAATCCACCTTAAACAGTCTACCTCAAAAAAAAAATCATTAGAAAAGGAGGAAAAGCTTTTGTGTGGAGAATTATAATGGAAATTTCTTCCTGCCTAAATTATTGAAAGTTCTGAATTAGTAAGTCTAAGTTCATTTTTACCATATATTAGAGAAGTAATCTAAATCTCAAAAGAAAAAAAAAAGGTCTACAGATGTTTAAAGCAATTACCTATTATCTAATACTTCTTCAATCAGACAAATTTTCTTGGAAGGAAGGGGGTCTTAAAATAGAAAGTTTTGAAAAACGGAGTTCTTGCAATTTGGCAAAAAAAAAAAAATACATTGGAGATGCTTCAGTGAGGCAAAAACGATAAAGGAATTAGTGCCGCTTATATGCAAAAACAAGTTTTGCTTGGGAACTCCAAGCTTCAGTTTCCATGATGCAGGACAACAATACGTTCTGCTGTGTGTGTCAGAGGACAGGAATGTTCCAGGCTGTGGGTGACAGACCGACCTGGAAGGCAGTGAGACTTGAGCTCTCTGTGGTGTGGGCGCTCTTCCTTCTCACACAGTCAGCCCCTCGCCCGTCACTCCTGTGTTCATGCTGCCTGCAGCTCAGTTTCCTCCCACCACTTTACTCCTGTCCAAAGCCAGCCCCTTGGACCTCATGTTTGTATTTCTAAAGACACCACCAAGACCGCTTCCTGCTTTGTTCTCTCAGGAGCTTCACCACCACAGAAATGCTCTACTCGCTTAAGGGTCTTCCAGAGACCCCTTTGCTTAACCAATAAAACCTGTACCTTTCATACCAGGCAGCTCAATCTCCCCAGGATCTGGCCCTAACCTACCTTTTGAGTTCTAAGTTCCACTCTTCTCTATCTTCAGAGTCCATTTATGTAGATACCCAATGAGACAACTGTCCTGGCAGCGTCCCATAGGGGGCACTGAAACCCCACTGATAAATTAGAAATTCAGTGCCAGTTAACTCAGGGTTCTACCCTCGAACCCCTTAGGGACAGGTGAAATGTAAACCAGACCTTCTCCCATCAAAGCAAAGGATACCTTGGGCAAGGAGACCATGTGCCTGTGTCCACATAAGTTACCTCTATCCATGGAGTTTGATGAACTGTATCTACTTACGAGTGATTGAAAGTACTTATAAATGAAAGACAAGTTGAAGTTAAAATGTTATGTTGCATTCACAGTATAACAGATGTTTTATTTTGAAAATAAAACTATGGCTATTGAACGAATAGAAAATGATTTTGCCTTGCTTTCCCTCTAGAAAGTATTTAATGAATAAATAAGGAGCTAAATGCTTACCTTGCAAGGGCTGCCCATATATCTGTCTGCTTGGCTGTCTTGTCTACCTACAGCCCCATGGATACACCTTGCAAGTTTCTCCCTTGCCTTGTGCTATGGTTTGAATCATGGTTTGTCCCCCAAAGATTCATGCTTTGAAATTTGGTCTTGGTGGGCAGTGATTGGATGTCCCCTGGAAATCCATGTGTTGGAACTTGTTTGTATTGATTCTAATGTAAAGGTATTAAGTGAAAATTTAATTCCACTATGGTGTCCCAGCGTCCCAGTGTGATGTCTTTGAATATGATAATGTCACTAGAGTAAAGCCTCTGATGGAGTTACGGTAAATACATATGTGGAGGGAATGAGACTAGAATGGCAGAGAGAAAGCCACATGGATACAGACCAGGCTCTGCCCCGCTCAAAATTTTACCTTCTGCCATTTTGTGATCCCTCTGGACTTGCCAGCCATGGGAATGGTGAGTTATTAATCTTCTGTTTTCCATCATAGTAACAGATGATGACACTGTGCAGAGGTCATTTCTTTTTTTGGAATAGCTTCCTTACTTTTGTCCTCAGTCTCTTGAAACCTAACTGTCCTTTATAATACTTGTGATTTTTCACTTTTTTCCTAACTTCTCTGTCCTCTGAAATCCTATGATATCTCTGACACAATACCATACTCTTTTCTTATTTAGGAAAAAAATGTGTGTGTATGTACACACATACACACACACACACACACACACACACACACACATACATATACATATTCATGCCTCATGCCAAGTCTTCTTCTAAGAAAGAGTCTTTGGTGCATTTTGTCATGTATTCTTCAAAATAACCATAGATATTATCTTTATTTCCATTTTACAGAGGAATAAACAGAGCTTTATTGAAACTATGCCATTGGGCTTCAGTCTTACCCTCCTCTCCCCTGTGTAAATTCCTTGAGGGAAAGAACTATATTTGGAGTATCTATGTGCCTGTCCACAGTTCCCAACAGGGATCCTTCCTTGGCCATAACAGACACTCAGCAAATAACGTTAACGATGGTGCTGATGCTTGCTCCACCTGATAGAAAAGCCATGCAGATCCTACCACACCTTCGACTACTCTGAAAGCACTTCAGGATGGGATGAAGCTTTCTTCAGCTCTATGTGCAAGGCCCCTCTCTGCAGGAGTAGCATTGCAGAAGCTACATAATTTAGAAACCTTTTTCTCCATGATCTTCTGCTAAGCTGGTCTTATCCATTTTGGTTATGACTTTGACATCTTTCTTGGTCAACTTCTTTCTAAATTCTCCTAGAAGGCTGGCCACCTGACACTGTTCTGGCTTCCTAACTCTATACTAGAAGAATAAGGCAATGCCATACGCTCATTTGGTAAGCAGCTTGACATAAATAGCCAACCAAACAACCAGAGAGTAGAGTGATTAAAATGAGAAGGCACTAAAAATGACTAAAAAAATTAGATGTCCCAAAGCCTAATGTGGGGATTAAGTTACAATGAAATGATCCACCAGGCAAGAAGGGTTACAAAGACTTAGCTATATGTTTATCACTGTAAAAACTATGAACAACCTACGTGTTCAACAGGAAGAGACTAAGTAAATGATGGTGGATCCCAACAATGGGATACTACGCGGTCACCAGAAATCAATCAGTCATCCAATGAGTGTTTGTCGTGTACTGCCGTTGCCATCAGCAGATAAGAACAAAGTGATCCCTACTTTCATGGGGCTTAGAGTCGAGATAATATAAAAGAATATATGATGACAAAAATGGTTTTATGTTGTGGAGTGACATGGTGGGTTACAAGGGATACATTTGTATAAATTAAACTTTTTGTTGCTATTTTTCACAATTTGAAGAGAGATTTTTTTTTTCCTGCATTCACAGCCTGCATGGAAGATGTTTAAATTCATCATTAGTGTCATAGGAAATTGTGAACTTCAAGAGTTCTTTTCCCTACTTATTTGCATTACATGGAGTTATCAAAAAGTCTAAAGCACTAAAAGACCTAATAATGTGCATACAGGAAAAAAGAAAAAGCTAGTGTTTTTTATTAAAAAAAAAAAAGATTTAAAGTAGACATCTCACTAGAACTAGTGAGTCCAGCAGAGTAATGAGATACAAGATTAGCATACAAAATTTATCTACATATTAGCAATATACATGTGAGCACCGAAATTTTAAATACATCACTTATAATGACTAAAAAAAGGTGTCAGTCTAACAAAACCAAAGAAAAGCCTGACTAGTGTGCAAAATGTTTATAGTCTTTTGTGAAATTATACTTTTTCATTAACTGGTAAGCCATTATTATAAATATCATTTTTATTTTTGGTATATGTGAAATTGCAACTGAAATTTATTTTGTCAATGTTTTTTTATCTCTTTCTCTGTCTTTCCACATGTGTCCTATAGCAAAAATCTCTTAAAAAAAAAAAAAGGAAAAGAAAATGGACAAAAGAATAGAAGCTTGGGTAGGTACGTTGTGGGGTGATGAAGGCCCTAGAGTCCCACATGGCCGACTATGGTTTGAGTCCTGAACCTGGCAGCTTTCGTTCTCACTTTCCCTCTTTCTCTCAAATTAATTACTAATAAGGATAAATAAAATTAAATAAACAATTATTTTTTTAAAAAAAGATGCTTTACTACAGAGGACATACAGGTGTCAAATAAGCACATAGAAAGATGTTTGACATTTTAGCCACCAAGTAGACACACATAAAAGCCACCATGAGTGTATTATACAAAAGGCCAAAGTAAAAACTAGTGACACCATCTAGTGATGGCAAAGATTCAGAGACACTGAATTCCGCATACTTGTTGGCAGGAAGGTAGATGAATCCAGTCACTATGGGAAACAATTAGGCAGTTTCTTACAAAACTAAACATGCAACTACCAATAGACCAAACAATTGCACTCTTAGGCATTTTTTCCCAGAAAAAAGAAACTTATGTCTAGAGAAAAAACAGTGTAATATTCTTCCTATCAGCTTTATTCATAACAAAATCTAGAAAAAAACCTCAGATATCCTTCAAGGGATTAAGAGTAAGACAAACTGTTGTATATCCACACCATGGGACATTACTCAGCGATAAAAAGGAAAAAAATGATCGATACATGAAGTGACTTCAGAAAATCATGCTGAGTGAAAGGGAAAAAAAAGGCCAGTCCCACAGGTTATGATTCTATCATGGAATCTCAAGTAGATGATGCCATTAAATGTACCTTTTTTTTTTTTTTTTTTTTTTTTAGGTTTTTGCCATAGGGCGCATGCCCTTGCCAGAGGGAGAGAAAGATGAAAAGAGAGAAAGTGAGAAATTACCCCCTGGGGGATCGCCCTGCTGCAATCTCTTCTCATCTGTTCTCCTCTTGGGATTTTAGGCATGCACGCACATATGCCTGGCATGATTTTCAAACTGCCAGGTCCAGGACTCAAACTGGTCGGTCATATGGGAGTCCTGCTGGCTTCTAAGTATACTATTCTTAAAATGACAAAATGATAGCAACAGGGAATGGGCTAGTGGTAAAGAGGTGGGGAGAGGAGGGAAGTAGGTGTGGTTGTAACAAGGCAACAGGAGGAATTCTAGGGGTGATACAAACGCTCCATATCTTAACTGTATCAGTGGTACTATCTTGGTTGAAATATTGTACCACAACTATTCAAAATGGTACCACTGGAGGAAACTGGGCTAGGGATAATGGGGATCTCTCTTGTATCATGTTTCATAACTGTATGTGAATCTATAATCATCTCAAATTAAAACATTTAATTTAAAACCGAATAACAGCAACAAAATAGAAATGAATGAATTAGCTGATTAGTGATAGTAAAGTCAGCTAATTTTCTATCAAGTCCAAAAGGGTTTCTATATACCGCAGCTGGAGGAGTAGTTATCCCAAATCCAAATAACCTAAGCATTTTACTTGAGAACCTAGCCTGATCCTAATTTTAACCTCCAGGTGTCCTCCCACCCCCTGCCGTGTGGCAGCTTCTGTTGGTACATGGACCAAACAAAGATCAAGTAGATGTGTAACACGCCATAAGTAACAGAGCCCTGGACCAGCCACAGAAGCACACACTAGTTAACGCTGGTACTCAGTAGGCTGAGTCCACATGGGAGGCTGGGTCTCATTCCCCATCTCTCCGAAAACTCGGGCCTGGCAGTGTGCGTATGGAGTCCCTGCCACTCAGGAGGCTGTGGAAAGTGGATCACAGCATAGCAAGACCCTGTCTAAAAGTAAAAATAAAAATAAATCTTCATACAGCAGTATTAAAAGGGAAAATGGAGGGGCCAGCTAGTGGCTTGGTGATTAAGGCACTGGACTCTGACATGGCCGATCATGGTTCGAATTCCGGAATCAGCAGCTTGAAAAATCATGCTAGGTGTATGTGTGTGTGTGTTTGCCCAAAATCCTCAGAAGAGAACGGGGAAGGGATTGTGACATGGCCATCTCCCCTTGGGAGTGATTCCTCAATTTCCCTCTCTCTGTCTGTCTCTGGCAAGCACACACACCCTATGGCCAAAACCTAAAAAAAAAAAAGAAAAGAAAAGAAAAGAAAATGGGTATGTGAATATGACAAACAAATATATACGTATCCACTCACAGAATACAATGAATCATTCAAAAATTGGACTACAACATGCATTAACACATGCATGGAAACAAAATTATTTTGTCAACTTTCATGCAATTCCTTTTCTGCAATTTATTTTTCTAGAAAAGGTAAAGTCCAATAGAATCTTGTGGCCACACTTCATCTTTTCTATTTGTGCTTTAATGCATCCATGAGATATTTTGATAATCTGTTATCAGAGACTACTTGCCACTGAGGGAGGCAGGAAGACAAAATATGAAAGTTTCCTGCTACTCACATTTTTCTCTTTCTGTGTTTTATACTGGGTCTTGCTCTGCTGCCCACATAGGCTGTGAACTTAGGGTCCTCCTGACTCAGCTTCCTAAGCTACTCATAATTTAATTATTTTATTTTTAAGTACAATTAAACAAATGGGCTGAAAAATGAATGGTTCTGTGTAATTTAATGTTTTTATAACTTTACATGGTACAGAGTATTTTTAACTTATCACAATTTATCTAACGAATCCCTTAATGTTGGGCATCTATGTGTCTTCTCAAGTTCTCACGATTATAATGAACAGAGCAGTAATAACTGATGATAAACTAGAAATAATGAAGATAGGACAAATGAAAAGCAAAACTATTGATACTTAAAGCTGGAGAAGTCATGGACCAGCAGATGGCGTAATGGTTATGTCACTGGACTCCCATGTAGTCGACCATGGTACGAGTCCCGGACCTGGTGGTTTGAAACTCACTCTGTGTGTGTGTGCATGCCCCAAATCCTGAGAGGAGAACAGAGGTGAAGGGATTGTGGCATGGCTATCTCCCCTGGGGGTGATTTCTCACTTTCTGTCTCTCTGGTGAGTACACATACCCTATAGCAAAACAAAACAAAACAAAAAACAACTCTCTTCAGAAAATATAGATGAAGTCTCTTATAAAACAAACAAACAAACAAACAACAAACAAAAAAAACCTTTTTTACTCGAATTGCTAATATGTAAAAAAAATGAATAATTGGAAAATGACTTCTTTTCCTCCAAATTGTTCAAACCTCAACTTTTTGACAATGTGGGTTCTAATTGCTTTCAGTAGAGTAATCTATACTTTAAATCTACCCTGCAGCCATGCTGAACTTTCAATTCCCCAATAGGTCATGTCCTTTTCCAAGACTTTGGCCTTGCCCAATACTTTGACTGTCTACATCCTAATAGATCTTTGGATTTCAAAGACTTTTTTTTTTTTTTTTTTGGCTAGAGGATACATATGCTCATCAGAGAAAGATGGAGAGACACAGAGAGAGAGAGAGAAAGGTGAAAGTACTCTTCATAAGCATGGTCATGCCCCATTCCCTTCTTCTCCACTCAGGACTTTGGACACACACACACACACACACACACACACACACACTGTGTTTCTCAAGCTGCCAGATCTGGGACTTGAACTCCGCAGTTGACCGTGTAGGATCCAGCTGCCTGAAGCACCAGTCATGGAGCTGGCCCACAGACACTTTGTTTGTAAACCTTCTCCTTTAGAAGGCCAGGTGAAACATACCTTAAATGCCCTGTAATGATTTCACCACACTATTAATCCCTTCCTTTCTTGGCTGTCTTCCCCTCTGGACCAAAGCTCTTTGACAATGTTTTCTTTACTATTTTATCCCCAGTTCTAACTGAGAAAGGGGCTTGACCCCTAGCAGATGCTCAGTAAATATCCAGTGAGTGATGAAAGAATGAGGAATGGATGGATGAACACGTAGATTCATACACCACTGGCCTAGGAAAACGGGCAACTCCAGGTTGACTGGTTCCTGCTGTGAACATGGTTAATAACATTAAGAAGCCCATGGAGACACCCTAGATGTATTTTAGGGCTCCTTTTCCACTGCTATATGATATGGAGCATATGATTTTTTTTAAAGAGAGATTTTTTGCTATAGGGTGCATGCATTCGCTGGAGAGACAGAGAGAGACAGAAAGCAATAAATCACCCCCCAGGGGGATGGCCATGACACAATCCCTTTTCCTCCAGTCTCCTCTTGAGATCTTGGGCACACATGCACACGTGCCCAGCATGATTTTTAAGTTGCCACATCCGGGACTTGAACTGTAGTAGACCATGTGGGAGTCCAGCAATGTAACTATTACGCCATCTGCTAGCCCCTGGAGCATAAGCTCTTAACAGACAGCAATACCTAATCTAAGAGGGGTCTTCTGAGAGCTAGTCTTGGAGCTACCAAAGTCCCTTTTGGCAATACTGAAAGTCCTTGAAAAGCTACAAACGTAACTTGCGTGCACAGTGAGCAGCGGCTGGGATGTTAAGAGAGAAGCTGGTATTAAAGGGTGACTATAACACAGATGGTTCCTAACATACGATGGCTCCGCTTATGATCTTTCAACTTCGCAACTGAACAAAGGCAGCGTGCATCCGGTAGAAACTATATTTTAAGTACCCATCCGACCATTCTGTTTTAAACTTTCAGTGCAGTATTCAATACGTGACATGAGATATTGGACACTTATTATAAAATAGGCTTTGTGTCAGATAATTTTGCCTAAGTGTAGGCTAATGTAAGGGCATTTGTAAGAAAGGAAAGGCTGAGCTACAATGTTTACGAGGTTAGGTGTATTAAATGCATTGTCAATTTACAATATCCTCAGCTTACAATAGGTTTATTGGGCTGTAACCCCATCGTAAGTTGAGGTGCATTTGCACAATATTTAGATAGTTGAGCTGTTTCCTTTATGTGAAGAACTATTAAGGTCCTGGGTATTTTAAAGTGAGAATTTCTTAGTACTAAGGCCCGTCACCAAGTTTCCATTTTTATAGGTATTGCAACTACAATTTTTAAACCCCATGGTGAGTATACCCCTGAGTCTTCCGGGCAGCAAAGGCCTTAAGACACAGGACACACGCCTGTCTCTTGTTTTCTTACAGCTCGTTTAAGAAGGTTCTTCGCTCGCAGACAGCAGTGCTATTTTTTCCCTCCTGACCTCTGTCAGCTGTGTTGCTGGACAGCATTTGGAAGTATTAAGCATGGCCATTACCTGCCCTGTTTACTCAGGGTTAAGTATTAACAAGGCCTGTGCAATCTCAGCTGCCACCCTGTCTCTCCCGGAAAGCAGGGTCTCTGCGTTTGTCCTACTGCAAACGAGAGCCTTGTCTTTTTCTGGGCGGGGGTTGGGAGGCCTGGTGACAACTGAAGCAATAGAAGAAAACAGTCACTATTGTTTAAGTGCCAGTTTTGGAAACTTCTATATAAAATAATCATATCTTGCCATCTCGTTGAAAGCTGATGTTTGTGCATTCGGTCTATTCTGATATTTATGACCTTAGGGACTATCAAGCGCAAATTTCTGGATTTCTTTATAATGGCTTCAATCAGTTTGATATAAGATAAAGTTTATTATTTTACAAAATGAAGAGGAGGAAAAAATACCCCTAGGCCTCGAGCTCTCTTTCTCTAGGTGTGCGTTTGGTGTCTCGTGTAGAATGGCTATGTCAAAATGAGGGGATCCTTGTTCTGACACCTTTACTGGAGTCCAAAGGAGAGTGAAGTTTTATTCCAACTCCTATCAGAGACTGCTTGTTCGACAGGGAAATTACAAAACTTGCAAAGAGGAGGGCCAAACGCCATGCAGAAGAGATTGAATACATATAAAAAATGGACTTGGAGGGGGAAAAAAAAAAGCTTTCACTCGAGTCAGCTTTTCTGTAAAAATTGGCCCACGCTCATAAATTTACCTAAGTTTATGCTTGGGTCAGGTGACAAGGCAAAATTTCATCCTCAGAGAGTTGCAGGGAACTGCCAGGAAAACATGCTGAAGCCAAATATATGCTTCCTAGGCAAGATTTGATCCACAGAAAATACTAGCAAGGTCACCTTTTCTTTCTTCTTTACCAGAGCAAGATAGAGATAGAGAAAGTGGGACAGCCCTTTTGGGGTTCTGGACACATATGTACATGTATGCACCCAGCATGTCTCTCAAGCTGCTGGGTCTGGACTTGAACCACACAGTTGGCCATGTGGGATCTAGATGCCTTAACCACCATGCCACTGGTCTGCCCTGTCATCTTTTCTTTTTTCAAGTGTCCAAATGGAGATGAAAACAGACAATATGTGAAGAATAGAAGACTGCTTTTCTTTTTCCTTTTTTGTTCTTTTCTTATTTTATTTAATTTTTTAAATTTATTTATTTATCTATTTTAATTTGACCAGAGAGGGAGAGAGAGAGAGAGAGAGAGAAAGCAAGCCGCCAGGTCCGGGACTTGAACCATAGTTGGCCATGTGGGAGTCCAGCACCCTTAAAGTTTATTTATTTTTTCCATGAGTGAGTGAGAGAGTGAAAGGAGAAGAGATGGAAAGACTGAGAAACAATATCCCAGGAGTCCTGATACTGCAAACCACCTCTAGCCTCAGCCAGTCCCAGGCCACAGGCGTGTGGGAACCCGGTGTAGTCAGAGGTGGGCTTTAGAGTGATACGTGCAAGCTTCACATCACAACTAAACCATCTGACAGCTCTGTGATGTTGGCCAAGTTACTGAACTACTTAGCTTCCTACTTTTCAGACGGGAGCATGGATTATTCAACTAATAGAAATGAACTAGAGATGGAGAACACAGAATGACCTAACTGGAAGTACTTGAGCAACATAACCTTTGTGTAAGAACAAATATCATCACTTATTGAGGACCTAACACATGCCAGGCACTTTGGGTACATAATTCCAATCTTTACACATCCCTGCAAAGGTAATACTATTATTCCTAGCTTTTAAGATGAGAACTCTAAGATTCAAAGTAGTGAAGTAATTTGACCAAGGTCTCAAAGCTGAGAGGTGGCAAAATCATCTATCTACATTCTTCTCTCATTTAAAAAAAATGATCCAAAAATTTCCCTTCCCTCTCTGATTCCTCTTTTCTTAACCCTACTCTAGGTCACAACTGCATTGAGAGTCTCCCTTCTTCCAACTTTCCCTTTAAAAAAAAAAAAGTTCATTTATTTTACTCATCAGAGTGAGTTGGGTCCCTCCAATAGGGTCCTGTGCCATGATCCACCCCCATCCTCAGCCCTCCTGGACCATGGGTAAGTGCAAGCACACCTCCTGTGTACAAAGATGGCTTGGGAAACGAACCCAGGACCTTCCCAAGTGGCTTCAGCATCATGGAGCGCTGCATTATCTCTGTGCCACTGTGGCCTGCCCTGTCTTTCCCTTCTTAATTAAGCCAGTTGAACTTTCCTAAGGTTACTCCACCTACCTTTCCTTACTCTCCCAATTCCTGATGCCACTGACCCCAATATTTCTACCTAACTGGGGTTGGCTTGACCCCGCTGCTCCTTATGACCCACCTCTACTGCCAAAGCCATCGTCATCATGAGAGCAAGCACTCACTTAGCCCTTCTCCACGTGTCAGGGGCCTTGCAAGACAGGTACTGCTATTAACCCCATTTCAGAGAATGGAAGCTGGGTCACCAGGAGAAGTAGCCCATGAGGGGCACGGGGTAAATGCCAGCGATGGAACACTGACCCCAGCCACCCACTTCAGAGTTCCTGGCCTAACCCTAGACTGTGCTGACTCTAAGCCTGGAGGGGCCCGAGGGACGTTCCTGATCCCTGCAAGAGCACCTGAGCAGCATGGGGGGTACCTGTTTAGAAAGTAGGTAAATAAATTCTGTGATTTTGAAAAGCATGGACATGTGTATTTCTTTTCATCTCCATGGATGAAATGGCTTCTTAGTGGACTAACCTAGGAATACTGCCATTATGAGAACATAAATCCTGTTTTTTTTCCCCTAAACTTTGCAGGAGGATGCATGTGCTCACCAGAGAGAGAGAGAGAGAGAGAGAGAGAGAGAGAGAGAGAGAGAGAGAGAGAGAGAGAGAGAGAGAGAGAGAGAGAGAGAGAGAGAGAGAGAGAGAGAGAGAGAGAGAGAGAGAGAGAGAGAGAGAGAGAGAGAGAGAGAGAGAGAGAGAGAGAGAGAGAGAGAGAGAGAGAGAGAGAGAGAGAGAGAGAGAGAGAGAGAGAGAGAGAGAGAGAGAGAGAGAGAGAGAGAGAGAGAGAGAGAGAGAGAGAGAGAGAGAGAGAGAGAGAGAGAGAGAGAGAGAGAGAGAGAGAGAGAGAGAGAGAGAGAGAGAGAGAGAGAGAGAGAGAGAGAGAGAGAGAGAGAGAGAGAGAGAGAGAGAGAGAGAGAGAGAGAGAGAGAGAGAGAGAGAGAGAGAGAGAGAGAGAGAGAGAGAGAGAGAGAGAGAGAGAGAGAGAGAGAGAGAGAGAGAGAGAGAGAGAGAGAGAGAGAGAGAGAGAGAGAGAGAGAGAGAGAGAGAGAGAGAGAGAGAGAGAGAGAGAGAGAGAGAGAGAGAGAGAGAGAGAGAGAGAGAGAGAGAGAGAGAGAGAGAGAGAGAGAGAGAGAGAGAGAGAGAGAGAGAGAGAGAGAGAGAGAGAGAGAGAGAGAGAGAGAGAGAGAGAGAGAGAGAGAGAGAGAGAGAGAGAGAGAGAGAGAGAGAGAGAGAGAGAGAGAGAGAGAGAGAGAGAGAGAGAGAGAGAGAGAGAGAGAGAGAGAGAGAGAGAGAGAGAGAGAGAGAGAGAGAGAGAGAGAGAGAGAGAGAGAGAGAGAGAGAGAGAGAGAGAGAGAGAGAGAGAGAGAGAGAGAGAGAGAGAGAGAGAGAGAGAGAGAGAGAGAGAGAGAGAGAGAGAGAGAGAGAGAGAGAGAGAGAGAGAGAGAGAGAGAGAGAGAGAGAGAGAGAGAGAGAGAGAGAGAGAGAGAGAGAGAGAGAGAGAGAGAGAGAGAGAGAGAGAGAGAGAGAGAGAGAGAGAGAGAGAGAGAGAGAGAGAGAGAGAGAGAGAGAGAGAGAGAGAGAGAGAGAGAGAGAGAGAGAGAGAGAGAGAGAGAGAGAGAGAGAGAGAGAGAGAGAGAGAGAGAGAGAGAGAGAGAGAGAGAGAGAGAGAGAGAGAGAGAGAGAGAGAGAGAGAGAGAGAGAGAGAGAGAGAGAGAGAGAGAGAGAGAGAGAGAGAGAGAGAGAGAGAGAGAGAGAGAGAGAGAGAGAGAGAGAGAGAGAGAGAGAGAGAGAGAGAGAGAGAGAGAGAGAGAGAGAGAGAGAGAGAGAGAGAGAGAGAGAGAGAGAGAGAGAGAGAGAGAGAGAGAGAGAGAGAGAGAGAGAGAGAGAGAGAGAGAGAGAGAGAGAGAGAGAGAGAGAGAGAGAGAGAGAGAGAGAGAGAGAGAGAGAGAGAGAGAGAGAGAGAGAGAGAGAGAGAGAGAGAGAGAGAGAGAGAGAGAGAGAGAGAGAGAGAGAGAGAGAGAGAGAGAGAGAGAGAGAGAGAGAGAGAGAGAGAGAGAGAGAGAGAGAGAGAGAGAGAGAGAGAGAGAGAGAGAGAGAGAGAGAGAGAGAGAGAGAGAGAGAGAGAGAGAGAGAGAGAGAGAGAGAGAGAGAGAGAGAGAGAGAGAGAGAGAGAGAGAGAGAGAGAGAGAGAGAGAGAGAGAGAGAGAGAGAGAGAGAGAGAGAGAGAGAGAGAGAGAGAGAGAGAGAGAGAGAGAGAGAGAGAGAGAGAGAGAGAGAGAGAGAGAGAGAGAGAGAGAGAGAGAGAGAGAGAGAGAGAGAGAGAGAGAGAGAGAGAGAGAGAGAGAGAGAGAGAGAGAGAGAGAGAGAGAGAGAGAGAGAGAGAGAGAGAGAGAGAGAGAGAGAGAGAGAGAGAGAGAGAGAGAGAGAGAGAGAGAGAGAGAGAGAGAGAGAGAGAGAGAGAGAGAGAGAGAGAGAGAGAGAGAGAGAGAGAGAGAGAGAGAGAGAGAGAGAGAGAGAGAGAGAGAGAGAGAGAGAGAGAGAGAGAGAGAGAGAGAGAGAGAGAGAGAGAGAGAGAGAGAGAGAGAGAGAGAGAGAGAGAGAGAGAGAGAGAGAGAGAGAGAGAGAGAGAGAGAGAGAGAGAGAGAGAGAGAGAGAGAGAGAGAGAGAGAGAGAGAGAGAGAGAGAGAGAGAGAGAGAGAGAGAGAGAGAGAGAGAGAGAGAGAGAGAGAGAGAGAGAGAGAGAGAGAGAGAGAGAGAGAGAGAGAGAGAGAGAGAGAGAGAGAGAGAGAGAGAGAGAGAGAGAGAGAGAGAGAGAGAGAGAGAGAGAGAGAGAGAGAGAGAGAGAGAGAGAGAGAGAGAGAGAGAGAGAGAGAGAGAGAGAGAGAGAGAGAGAGAGAGAGAGAGAGAGAGAGAGAGAGAGAGAGAGAGAGAGAGAGAGAGAGAGAGAGAGAGAGAGAGAGAGAGAGAGAGAGAGAGAGAGAGAGAGAGAGAGAGAGAGAGAGAGAGAGAGAGAGAGAGAGAGAGAGAGAGAGAGAGAGAGAGAGAGAGAGAGAGAGAGAGAGAGAGAGAGAGAGAGAGAGAGAGAGAGAGAGAGAGAGAGAGAGAGAGAGAGAGAGAGAGAGAGAGAGAGAGAGAGAGAGAGAGAGAGAGAGAGAGAGAGAGAGAGAGAGAGAGAGAGAGAGAGAGAGAGAGAGAGAGAGAGAGAGAGAGAGAGAGAGAGAGAGAGAGAGAGAGAGAGAGAGAGAGAGAGAGAGAGAGAGAGAGAGAGAGAGAGAGAGAGAGAGAGAGAGAGAGAGAGAGAGAGAGAGAGAGAGAGAGAGAGAGAGAGAGAGAGAGAGAGAGAGAGAGAGAGAGAGAGAGAGAGAGAGAGAGAGAGAGAGAGAGAGAGAGAGAGAGAGAGAGAGAGAGAGAGAGAGAGAGAGAGAGAGAGAGAGAGAGAGAGAGAGAGAGAGAGAGAGAGAGAGAGAGAGAGAGAGAGAGAGAGAGAGAGAGAGAGAGAGAGAGAGAGAGAGAGAGAGAGAGAGAGAGAGAGAGAGAGAGAGAGAGAGAGAGAGAGAGAGAGAGAGAGAGAGAGAGAGAGAGAGAGAGAGAGAGAGAGAGAGAGAGAGAGAGAGAGAGAGAGAGAGAGAGAGAGAGAGAGAGAGAGAGAGAGAGAGAGAGAGAGAGAGAGAGAGAGAGAGAGAGAGAGAGAGAGAGAGAGAGAGAGAGAGAGAGAGAGAGAGAGAGAGAGAGAGAGAGAGAGAGAGAGAGAGAGAGAGAGAGAGAGAGAGAGAGAGAGAGAGAGAGAGAGAGAGAGAGAGAGAGAGAGAGAGAGAGAGAGAGAGAGAGAGAGAGAGAGAGAGAGAGAGAGAGAGAGAGAGAGAGAGAGAGAGAGAGAGAGAGAGAGAGAGAGAGAGAGAGAGAGAGAGAGAGAGAGAGAGAGAGAGAGAGAGAGAGAGAGAGAGAGAGAGAGAGAGAGAGAGAGAGAGAGAGAGAGAGAGAGAGAGAGAGAGAGAGAGAGAGAGAGAGAGAGAGAGAGAGAGAGAGAGAGAGAGAGAGAGAGAGAGGGAGAGAGGGAGAGAGAGAGGAAAAACATGCCCTATGGGGGAATGACCACACCACACTCTCTCCATCTCTCCCTTTTTTCTGGATCATGAACATGCAGGCAAATGCACCTGGCATGTTTTTCAAGCCACTGGGCCTGGGATTCAAACCATGCTGTTGGGCATGTGGGAACCATTTGCCTTACCCACTGTGCCACCAGCTGGCCCAATGTGAGTGTAAATTACAAGTTACCAAAAAATCAACCAAACAAGAACTACTTAAACAGCCTGTACATAAACCAGGGATATCCTTTATTTCCATTCAGGGTAAAAGTGAGATAAACAGGAAAAGGGGGAAAAGAAAAGACATCTCATGCCCGGTAGAATCAAGTCCTGTGCTATAGAATGCAATCTGGATGAAACATCCCAACTTTTTAAGTATGCTAAAAATAAATATAAATGGCCCATCCGAGCTAATCTGGCAGCCAAAAGCGAATATTAGTAACACGGAAGACCAATAAAATGCCTGGAAAAGAACAATGGATTAACTTGGTTCTAGAAATAGCAAAATGCGTGTGGCCAGAGAAGATGCGATGGGACAGGAGGCCCCGTCAGAAGAGAAATTCATGTCTTCCTTACAAGATTCAAGGAGCTGAGGATGGACGAAATATGTCCATCTCTTTGGGGCTCTGCTCACTAAATAAGCAGTTGAATCAATTTTTACCTTTCCTGGCCTGTCTTCATCCGTCACGACTAACTCAATAGAAGAATGTATAGCCCTAGTTCAAATACAGGTCAAGATGGCCATTATAAATATTAGGAGCTTCTGTTGAGACTCTGTCCGTTCTCATGCTGTGGGCTCTATTCAAATAAAGGATAGTAGTTTTCACCCAACACAGTCAATGAAAAACAGGGTCCCATGGTTAAATACATCTGAGCCACGCTATATGACAATCCCCCTTGTACGTTACTGAAGGCAGCGAGACATCTTGCAGAAAAGACCTGCATGTGACAAATGTAACCCAGTGTGCCCAAGCCTTTAGATCATACAATCCTTTTTACTTTGCTCCTATTCACATCTTGGTGTGGAATGATGCCAAAACTCTGGGACCAGGAGAAAAGCAAACTGAGTTGCTGTCTTTCTTGTGTCACTTAAAGAAGTCCCCTCACTTCCCTGGACTTCAGCTTCCTAAGGCAGCTAAACCACACAATGGCCACTGGCTCTGGCAAGCCCCACTGTTCTCTGGGTATTTTCAGTAGGCTGTGCTGAAGTCCTCATCCTCAACAGCACAGACACTGGGTCCAGGATTGGGGCCGGGGGAGGCTCCCTCCTGCAAAGCCCACCTCGGAAGCAGCTCACACGTCCCAGGAGTGGCACAGACAATGAATCTTTCACTCTGTCACATTCAGTCCTTTATGTCTGGGCTGAGCACTATTAGTGCAAAGGCTGCTGGGGGAGGGGAGGAAAGCGGAGGGAGGGATTTGTAGAGAATCGTGAAAACAAGCTTATATTTGTTCCTGGAAACATTTGCTGGCATTCCGACGTGGCTTTTTAAATCGTTTCTTGTGCTCTTTCATTTAAATATGCCAGTTTAATAAACATTATTCACCCAAAACAGAGAAATGAAGGGAACTCCGACAACTGGTTCTTTAGGCCTACATTCTTGGGCCACATTCTCAGATGCTTTCACTTGAAATGCTGCTAATCCTGACATTTTGACTTTTCTCTTTTTGAAAAAGTATCACAATCCAGAGGATGGTTCAATATATATATAACTCTTAAATACAGGGTTGCTGGAAAAGTCACGATGCAGTTTTGCATAGAAAAACAGATCATGACTTTTCCGACAACCTAATAGTTTCGCAAAATTATTCATCTTTTGCTTTTATTTCTATGTTATTCTCCTTTAAAACAGTGGAGAGTGAAGCAAGGGTGACCTCTCTCTCTCCAAGTTGAGGCTGAGTTCCCACTTGTTTTTATAACACGGCCATATTGATGTAATGTCAATAGCTAAGTGTCTAGCATATGATGGGCATTAGTTTAAGTAACGTGTGTGTGTGTGTGTGTGTGTGTGTGTGATTAGTGGGTTTTTGTTTTGTTGTGTTGTTCTGTAGACATGCTCCATGCTCTCACTGTGTTTTCCAGGCCAGCCTTAAACTCACAGTCCTCCTGAGTTGCTAGGGTTACAGGTACACCCACACTTGGCCTACGAGTACGTTAATCCTAGCAACAACCCTATAAGATAGGTATTTATCATTATCCCAACTTTCCAAATGCGGAAACGAGGCACAGCGAGGATAAATAATTTAATGTCACACACTACTAGAAAGCGCCAGAGTGGAGGCTCGAAGCCAGCAGTCCGTGTTCCCTCAGCTATTCGACCTCTCGCTAAATGTGTAGACTATTGCCATAAAAATATACGTAAGTAGTTGAGGGACATAATTTGGAGTTCTAGGAACTCCATGAAGTAACTCAAGAAACAGGAATCTCGGATCTCTGGGTTCTGCTTAAGTGAGGTCAAAGGGGAAAGACCTGGTCACATGGTGGAAGACTCAGGTAAGACTCACGAGAACATGCACTGTTGGGTTGAGGCCGTGAAGTTGGTTTGCCTGAGGAGGCTCTGAAATCCCCCGCCACATGCTTCCTAACAAAGGTGAGCAAACTATCTGAATATTTTGGAAAAACTCTCACAGAAGTTGAAGTGGGCTAAATTACTGATCTTCAACCTTATTTCCTAATTCCTTCCAAAGAAAGACTCCATGACTATATTTTCTTAAGTCACTGAAAGAATTGTTCTTTAACAGGTTGGGGAAGGGAGTTGAGGGAACCGGGACCGAGATTACCAACCGATGTAAGGTGTGCGTTCTGGATCCTGATGGACACACACCAACTTGGGAAAACTTTTCTAAGATAATCAAGGAAACTGGATAATGATCTAAGCATTAGGTTATACCATGGAGTTATTGTTAATTTTGTTAGGTTTGATCAGAGCACTGTGGTTATATGAGAAATCTCTAGCTCTCTTTTTTTTAAAATGTTTTACTAATTATTAAATTTTTTATTTTATTTATTATTTTCAAGTTCAGTAAAAGGCATCTGTGCCCACCAGCGAGAAAAAGAAAGTGAGAAAACAAGTCACCAGGTCTGGGACTTGAACTGTGGTCAGCCGTGTGGGAGTCCGGCACCTTAACCACCACGCCTCTACTGGTTCCAAATCTCCATCTCTTTAAGAGGAGCTTCCTATGTAAATAAGGATGAAGCGACACGGTGTCTTAGATGTGTTTACCTGGACAAAAAGAAACAAAAAAAGAGTGGATGCAAGATGTATCCATCTATGGCAACTTTTTGACAATTTTGATGTGTCTGAGGGATCATTATACTGCCTTCTACCTTTAACTATGTTTGGCAACTTAGATTTTGATGAAAAATATGGAAGGCTTTCTATCTTGAGGAAAAGAAATGCAGGATAGGTAAGTTAATTTCAAAGGAAACAACTCGAGAAACAAACAGATTCACACCTGGAGACCTATGGTAGTTCATTTCTCAGAAGACGGAGGCCAAGAGAAGGAAGCGAGCACTGAAGGGAAGAGGACAGGGCAACTGTGGAACAGAGAAAAACAGGAAGGAGGAAACCACAAGGATGGCACCGACACTGTTTCTGAGAGGTTTGACCAGACCAGACAGCTTTAGGCTTGTTGTTTCTGCTTTCAACTCCCTGTATAAGTGGCCTTTCCACCCAGTACTCTCGGCCCCTGTTTGAAAAAACACTATGTAAAATGAACCCGGAATCGTGTGTAATCTCTCCTACGGACTGGCTCGCAGTCCATAGGGTAATGAGTTTAGTTACTGCGGGGTGTGTGTGTGGTTGTGTGTGTGTGGTTGTGTGTGTGTGTGTGTGTGGTCAGCCTCTCCTCCCTCACACTGGTTATAATGCACGTCCTTGACTCTGACCCATTGGGACATACCTTTATAACACGGATAGCCAGATTTCAATTTGATATTCTAGGTGTGCTTAATATATATCTATCTTCTGGACTACTAATGTCCCTCCATAATTAGGAAATTAAATTTTTTACTTCAAAGAAAATGACCACATAGCTAAATCATTACACAGCACGCTTCCTAAGTGCTTTTATGGGAGGTGCATTAAAACATACATTAAAATGCAAATAAAAACCTTTAGAGACGGCAATACACACATTTTGAAGAAATCTGTGTAGTGTAGTCAGATTCATCAAAAAATGACATTTTTTAGCATCTTCTTTCCCCCATACAACCACCACCTTTGATAGAATCTATTTCTTAAAAATACACTAGCTTCTTTGTTTTTAATTACACTGATGGTAAATTTTTCCACGCTAGTTTTCTCATCTATAATAACATTAAAATACAAATATTTTTTCTGTTCTAATTCTTCATCAACACTCATGAATAGCTCCCGAATATCCACATGGAAATAGGAAAGTTTCCTTAGGGGCCAGACAGTGGCACGACAGTAACACAATTCTTTGCGATGCTGGACTCACCTAAAAAGGTGGTGAGTTCAGGTCCCACAGCCTTCTTGTAGACACGGGTATACACGTGCCCGTGATCCATGCTAGCTAAGGCTGGGGGTGGATCTCAGCATGAAGACCTGGTTGGGGTGTCTATCTCTTTGTCTCTCTGTCTTTCTCTTTCATTGAAGAAATTAAACTTCGAATAATTTTTTTCTTAAATTCCTCTATTACTGTGTATCATGTTGTTGCCAGTTGTTTAATATCACAAAATAATAACACTCTAATGGACATCTTCATGAACACGACTCTCTCACATAAATGTGTGTTTCTATGCTACTGATCCTCAGATGGTAATAAAAAACTAAACTAAGAACTGTATTTAGGAGACCAGAAGATGGCGTAATGGTTACACGGCTTGACTCCCCCGTAGTTGACTGAGGTTTGAGTCCCGGACCCAGTGGCTTAAAACTCATGCCAGGGGTGTGTGTGTGTATGTGTGTGTGTGTGTGTGTGTGTGTGCAAAATCCTGAGAGGAGAATGGAGGAGAAGGGATTACAGTATGGCCATCCCCTCTAGGGGGGGTGATTTCTCATTTTCTGTCTCTCTGGTGAGCACATGTGCCTTATAGCAAAACAATCTCTCTCTAAAACATAAACAAAAACCAACAAACAACAGTATCTAGTACTTTAACACAGGAAGAAAAACATTAATAAAAAAGACAGGCCCTGGGACCAGCTGGTGGCATCGTGGTTAAGGCACTGGACTCCCAACATGGTTAACTATGGTTTGAATCCCAGACCTGGAGGCTGAAAGGTCATGCCAGGTGCATATGCATGTGTGCCCAGGATTCCAAGAGGAGAATGGAGGAGAAGAGATTGCAGCATGGCCATCCCCACTATAGGTGATTTCCCCCTTTTCCTATTTCTGTCTCTTCTTGTGATTACACATGCCCTATAGCAAAAATCTCTCAAAGGAACAAAATAGACAGGGCGCGCCGTGAGGTGAGCTTGCATTCTGTGAGCACAGCAGCACGACTCCATCACCCATGAGCCCTGCTGTGTGCCGGAAGGAGAATGCCACCGTCTCCTTGCTTCTTGGTAGCATCTGGTATTTCCCTTCATGTCTCTCACTCCGGTTGCCATTCTCTACCACGATGACATGAACCTGCAGCCCTGACTGCTCTGTTTAGAATGTCATCACTCCTGCCTTGTCCCACTCGCTCATCACTCTAAGGCAGCACTTCCTTCATCCCCTCCTGGGCTCCTTAGTTGTCTGTATTATCTGTCTGTGGAGGCTCTTTCATTCTTTCATCTTCTTTGGGAACTGGGATTGTGGTTGGCACAGAACAAGTACTGCTGGGACATTTATCATTTTTCTTCTTAAGAGAGATTTTTGCTATAGGGTGGATGTGCTCGCCAAAGAGACAGAGACAAAGAGACAGAAAGTGAAAAATCACCCCCCGGGGAGATGGCCACACCACAAGCCTCTCTCTTCTGTTCTACTCTTGGGAATTTGGGCATGCACGCACATGCACCTGGCATGAGTTTCAAGCCTCCAGATCCGCGACTCAAACCATGGTTGGCTATGTGGGAGTCCAGCAGATGTGCTGGTCCCATATTCACTAATTTTTTAAAAATGTGTTATAATGATCATGTTTTAATTTGTTACAGGGCACACATGCTCACAGGGAGAGAGAGAAAAAAAGTGAGAAAGCAAGCCACCAGGTCTGGGACTCAAACCACAGTCAGCCATGTGGGAGTCCACTGCCTCAACCACTGCTGACCTCAACATTCACTGATTTCTTTTTTTATACATTAGGTCCATGAATATCATTACAGCTCACAAAAGGAATTTTCCAGCATGAATACACCACATTTTAGTCTAGTTACAGACATTATCATACAAATTATCAATAGATAATTTTCTATTTTTGTGTTCCTTAAATGTTTTGCTTCTTTCTTTTTCCCTCTGACTCCCTTTCTCTCTGATTTTAACCAAATTTTAACACCCTTCTGTTCTGAAGTGGGTTCACTCCTTTAATATTGTCCTCTCCCCTCACTCAGTGCTTAAACACACCTGTTTAGCATCTTCTACAAATGTGATAACTGTGTTCTTTATATTCATCCCCATGTCATAAATGAAGATATTAAATATGACCAGGCTCCACAAAGATGCCCACCCTCTCTAGACACAATCCGTTGCTATTTATCATTACGTGTTTAGTCCTTCGGGCAGTTTTCAATCAATTTGACAGATTTGAGTCAATAGGAATTCATTTTCTGAACTAGATTTTATGAGGCTTGTTATTAATTCTTCCATTAATGTCTAGATGTATTTAGAAGTAATAATATAGCTAGGGTACACTTTTTATCCACTGTTTTTCCATTTCAAAACGAGAATCAATGAAGTTGGTCTAACCTGAAAAGCTTTGTGAATCTCTGTTCGTGGTTCATGGCACTGATAGCCCAGAGAAGCTCCTGTATTTACCTTCTCGCATCTTCTATCTGTTGGCAGGGTAGTTTTCCTGATTCATTTACATGACAATCACTTACGACTTCTTACTAGGAACAGGTTTAAGACTAATTCTATTTAGAAATTAATTATTCAGGATGTCTCTCTTAACGTGTCATTTTTACTGTCCATTAGCAGCAGTGGAGCAGGAAGAAGAAAGATCCTTCAGTATGGCTTCTTTTGTTTTGGTTAGACTTTTGCCACAAAGCACATGCACTCACCAGAGAGAGCTGGAGAGATACTGGGGGGAGAGAGAGAGAGAAAGTGAGACTTCATCTCCTGGGAGGATGGTCATGCTGCAGTCCTTTCTCCTCCATTCTCCTCATGGGATTTTGAGTACACATGCACATGCGCCCGGCATGTCTTCCTAGCTGCTGGATCTGGTACTTGACCCATGCAACTGGCCCTGTGAGATCCAGTGTCTTAACCACCACACTATTTCCTGGGCCAGTTAGGTTTCTTTTTAAAAAATATCGTCTATGAGGCAGGCAGACAGAGACACAGAAAGAGGAAGAAGTGCATCCTCAAGACGGTTTTCTCTATGCCACAATCAAGTTGGTATTAACCAGTCTGGAACATGGGCACACGTGCAGCCTGCGTGGTTATGGAGGTCCTGGGATGCAAATCAGGTCCTTTCCCATGCGAGTCCAGATGCATGACCAGTGCGCCACCACCTGGCCCCAGAATGGCGTCTTCTTGGTAGCTATGATAAACAGGTTCTGACAACAGTGGCTAAAATGAATAAGAGAATAAATCTGTGCTTTGATGAACTGTCATATCACTGCCAACACTGCTCTGGACAAGGTAGACTTGGCTATGCATCCCTACTTCACTGTCTGTCTGTCCATCCATCTCTCTCATTATTCTTCATGGTCTCCAAAGGAGAGCTTCCAGAGTTTGATGAATTCATTACTACTTCGATTAACACCAGCTACCACATCATCCAAGACCTTTCCTATTTATTTGTTTTCTTCTCCTTTTCTTTTTTGTTTTTAATGAAACGGACCTTCGCTACTGTTTAATTATCCTTATTTGTCTTCTTAAAGGCTAGTTTTAAAAAGCAGTTCAGAAGCTCAGCCATTTTGCCATCAATAGCCCAGTCATTTGAGCATAATCATTAAGCTTATCTCCCTCTTCATTTAAGGCTGACCTCCTTTATCTCTGGTATGCCTTCCTTTCTCTTCTTTATTATGTTTGTATTATTACCCTTTGCACCAGCGATCATCATAAATACTTCTGGGCTGTAACTCAGGAACCCGTTTGATGATTCATGCTCTCCCGAGAGTCCTACAGACAAACTTCATTTACATGTAGGTTTCTCCTTTCTTCTCTCCCCCTTCTACATCTGCACAGTTATCACTGTCCCTTGGATATTGCTTCTGGGTTTTCTAGAGGGGTCTGGCTTTCAGGGTGAAGCCACACACCCTGGAGGAAGCACCTGCTGCCACTTTCTGTGGAAAGTGCGGCAGATCCGCAGGACCCAGAGAAATGATCAGACTGCTCAGAGACAACTGCTCCCTCCCCGGTGGGACAGGTCCCCTCTCCTCACTGAGACCAAACCCTGCTCAGTTCCAAGCAATGCTGCTTCCGCTGGAAAAAGAGAGATGATCCCTATGTGAGAGCTTCCCAGCTCAAAACAGCACACGTGCTCACTTGCAGCCCTGCGTCTTCCTCTGAATACTGCACTGCTGTGCAGCAAGACAGCCGTTCTCCAGCTCATCAACTCAGCCCCAGAGACTACACGCTAAGAGAGACATGCATTGAATGATGTCCCTTTTCTGAGTGACATCCATGCTTCTATTTGAATTTAGATATATTCCCTCCTTTCTGCATTTCTTTTTTCTTTTTTAAAAATAATTGTTCATTTGATTTAATTTATTCATTCATTTTTTTTTTTTTTGGAGAGGTTTTTGCCGTAGGGCGCATGCACTCGCCAGAAAGACAGAGACAGACAGAGAGACAGAAAGTGAGAAATCACCCTCCAGGGGGGATGGCCACGCTACAATCCACTCTCCTCCATTCTCCTCTTGGGATCTTGGGCACACACACACACACACACACACACATGTGCCTGGCGTGAGTTTAAGCCACTCAAACCATGGTCGACTACATGGGAGTCCAGCGACACAGCCATTACGCCAACTGCTGGCCCCCATTTATTTTAATATGAACAGAGAGAGACATGCAGAGAGAGAGAGAGAGAGAGAGAAGGAAAGTGAGAAAGCAAGGCACCAGGCCTAGGACTCAATCCACAGTTGGTCACGTGGGAATGTCCAGCGCCTTAACTACCACACCACTTGCTGGTCCCTTGCATTTCTGTTTTATGCACTTAGTAACTGAATTTGTGACTATTAATCGTTAGGCTGGATTAATTACTAAGTAATTTTCACTCTGTATCATAGCACAGAAAT
>NW_006159596.1:914315-970361 GCF_000334495.1 Tupaia belangeri chinensis
GCTCTGCTTTACGGCAGATGCTAACACACTATGACACAGGTCAGATACCCGGATTCAGGCCACCTCTGATACCTACTAGTGCTGTGATCCTGGACAAGCCACCTAAGCTCGCTAGGTCTCGGTGTCCACACATGTAAAATGAAGACAAGTACACATCACATTAACTAGGAAGATTAATTAATTTATATACAAGAAACAGGTAAATGTTTAAGTGTTGGCAAAACCCTGGGCATCAAATGGAATGATGAATTAAGTAATGGTGTAAGACTTTCATTTATTTTTCCTATTCTTTTTTTTAGAATTATTTATTTTCATTTTCTCTGTTATTATTTTTAAAAATTTGACCAGAGAGAGAAAAGGAAAGTGAGAAAGGAAGCCACCAGGCCCAGGATTCAAATTGTGTCTGGTCATGTGGGAGTCTAGTACCTTAACTACCATGCCACCTGCTGGCTCCCGTAATTCTCATTTATTTTAAATTGCCAAAGGGTGTGTGCACTTGCCAGAGAAAGATGAGATGGGGGAAGCACCCCCACAATGGGGCATGGCCATGCCATATTCCTTTCTTCTCCATTTCTCCATCCTGGATGCACATGTGCCCTGAATATTTTTCAAGGCACCAAGGCTGGGATTCAAAATGTGGTTGGCCATGTAGGATCCTACTCCCTTAATTACTAGGTGACTAGGCTGGCCCTCGCTTCTTATTTTAAAATCTTCGTAAGATATTAAAAGTTTGACCTGCCTAGGGAAATACAACAGCCTGGACATAAAGTGTTATTTGATGCTAGCCTTTATTTTTCAGTGAGTCTCAGAGGCATCACTGTACTGCTCTTCTCATGGTGTGGACAGATAATGAGTATAACCACAACAAAAGATTTGGAGAGCTTCCAGGTGTTCATGAGAATTCTATGAAACTAGCCCGCCAAGTGCCAGGACAGAGGAGAAGCCAGTGCCAGGGGTTCTGTGTAGCGTATCCATATAGTATCAAGAGGCCTCCTGGGAGAGACAGTCTTAATATAAACTGATCCCTAGACTCAACCTGGAAGTTAATTTCTTATAAATGAATATCTGGTGTGAGATAGTTTGGCTGTGATCTGACTTTGGCAGATATAGATTGCTAAGAAATTTAACCCCTTAAAAGTTCATTGCATGTTACTGTCTGTGCTCACATCGATAAGCTCAACTATTCAGTAACTGAACAAATACTTGTTTTGCTTTGAATTTGCAGGGCAGGGGATGGGATGGGATGAAGTAGGTCTTCATGTCTCTACTCCTGGGACATACGATGGGTCTTCAAAAAGAGCATTGCAAATATGTCATTTTTTTCCATTCAAATATTGGTAAAATAATAAAGTTTAACACCAAGTTGTTCCATCTGAGGCTGAGGAGTAGGCTTTAGTTTAATGCTTTTCAGAACACACTGCCTGCTTTTTGGTTGGAGTTTTACGCGGCTGTGTCCTTCCTGGGGAGCTCATAGAAGAACAAACAGCACAGCTGAGAAGAGATCGAGACACACTCAAACCGGAAATGAAGCCTATCTACAAAGTGGAATGGACTGAATAGAAAAGCAAGGATTGGGACACATTCCTTTTCTAAATGACTTGTCAGTATACTGCAACTGTATTCTGTTATTAACAGTATTTCCAGGTGCCAGCAGGTGGCCTAGTGGTTAAACAGCTGGATTCCCACTTGGTTGCTTGCAGTTCAAGTCCTGAATCTGGTGACTTGAAAGTCCCACTGAAACGTGTGTGCATGCCCCAAATCCTGAGAGGGCAATGGAGGAGAAGGGAGTGGGGCATGGCCATCCACCCTGGGGAGTGATTTCTTTCTTTCTGTCTTTCTGGCACATGCACATGCCCTCCCTATAGCAAAAATCTCTTGAAAGAAAGAAAGAAAGAAAGAAAGAAAGAAAGAAAGAAAGAAAGAAAGAAAGAAAGAAAGAAAGAAAGAAAGAAAAGAAAGAAAGAAAGAAAGAAAGAAAGAAAGAAAGAAAGAAAGAAAGAAAGAAAAGAAAGAAAGAAATAGTATTTCTGGTGTTAGCTGAGCTCCCAGACCCTGGTGGCCCAAATTTCCATTAAATAACAAGTGTGTGTTTTCTAGTGTATTTCAGACCCATCCTGATACACGATGTGCTAGCGAGACAAGGGCTAATCTCCCAATTGCCATGTCGCAGCCCGCACTGCTGCTTGCCTGTGTTCATCTGACCCAGGTGGACGTGACAGGTGGAGAGGGACGTAGGCAGAGACCTCTGTAACCCAACATGCAGAAACCTAAGTATGTACGGGCTCCATCGCCACTGTCAGGGAATACTACATGGAGGATGAAAGATCTACAGTGATTTTAAACCTGCCCTCCTTGGAAACAGCCATACCACTGCTGTGCCACACAATGACCCTTTCAAGTCCGGCGCTGAGCACCTGCACCTCTCTCTTGACCCCTTTGATGGTGTGGGGTGGGCTGTACAGTGTGCTGGCAATTCCAGCACAGCTCCAGCAGGAACATCCTGAAGCAGAAGGAGGACCAGGGGCTGAGACGAATAGCTCCCCATCTCCTACCTCAAACACAGCCCAGGTGCCCTGGCCCTCCGTGTCCCAGTCCAAGCCACCTGCCTTGTCTTCCTCTTTCTCTCTACTTAATACTCATGCAAGAACAAGGTACTTAAAAGTTGTTGGGTTACAAAAAGAATCATGCTTTCGTTCATTTCTTTTCTGGACGGTTGGTCTCCTAGAGCTAATCACTAGGACCAAGCTCTTGGTGTGTATTTAAGCAGACACCCTGAAGATGACAAGGGCTCAGGCACACTGTGGTTCAGGCTGTCATGACGCCATTCCCTGTGCTTTGCAATCTTGACTTCCAACACGGAGCAGAACTTGGTGCAATATGACGACATCAGCGTTTCATACTGACATTGTCACGAGTTCCAAGGATCCCAGCGAACACCACCATGGCCCTGCTTGGAGGCCACAGAAGTGGGAGAGACTGCACTAGTCCCCGTATCTCTTAGTTTGCTGCTGATCAGACAACACAATCGAGATTACTGGGAAAGCGGGGTGTTGAGAATCTAGAATGAATACTAGAATGCACAGGGTTCTGAGAACACTAGAATGAAGGATTTGTCATTCCCAGGAAATCTCAAAACTCATAAACCTAGGGAGACATTATAAGTGACTTCTGACCCCCTGCTTTCATAACAATAATACAACTAAAAAGCGATCGAGATGTTCCTTGAGTTACGGTTTAATGTGAATCCTTAACACATTATTATCTTCTGCTCTAAAACCAGAGTTTGCACTTTAAACAGAGATTTCAATAAATTAATGCATTAGCTACAAAGGAATGGACTCAATTTAAATGACTAAGCAAGTGACCTGAATATTATTTCCTCTAAACAGCCCGCGCAACATGAAAAGGGATGGCGTACAAAAGGAATCTGAGCACTGGCCTGTCTAGGGCTTCTGTGTGAGTGGAGCATCTTCGTGTGATGTGACTCACTCACGGGAGGCCTACAGCTTCCATTGTCCACAGTTTCAGTCAGCACAAAGCTAACTAGTGCCAGTTACAGGGCTAACTAGTTACCCAGGCTATCCATGTTGGAGACAACCAGAAATGCACACAGTTTCAATAAGACAAGGCCCAGTGAGTTTAAGGGTGACTCAAGGTCCACGTATCTCAAGACCCGTCAAACTGTACTTTTCAGAAAATCATTTCGTTGAACAAACTCTCAGCAGGCACCCCGACCAGACATAATCTATAAGGGCCTTTTGTCTCAGGCTGCACTGCTCTGCAGCATGGGGGCTCTCTGAGCGGCGGTAATTGGTCTGGCTGTCCATTCCACCCATCAGGTGATAGAAAACTATCAATCAGCCTAAATGCAATGTGAGAGAAGTCTCTTTAGCCAATTAGTCAGTAATGAGAACATTAGCCACGATATCTTCGGCAGAGGGCACCTTAGCCATTCCACTAGAGTCTGAGGAGATGACAGTCCCTGTGTGATTAATAAAGATCACAGGATACCTCAGAAAGTCTACATGGGTGAGGAAGAGAATCAGAGAGACACGCACTTGGAAGAACTGACGGCCTGGCAGCGCTGAGCGCTCGACGCAAAAACATCCTGAGACGTGGAACCAAACAACTTCGGAGCAGGAAAGGGCCTTGACGATAAGGCGATGCCACCTCCTTACTGGACTGATGGGGAATGAACAACCTGTCCAAGGTCGCCAGCCAGCTGCAACAACACACCTCTCATCACTCCAAATAAAATAATCAGGGCTGTTGAACTCAAGGACAATACGTCACTCTGGAGAGATCCCTCCATCACTTCTGATGCTTTCTATGTGTGTCTTTTGTCTCTCCTGGGGAGGCGAGGATTTTTTTCATTCTACTTTCCTGACTTCCCAGGGTCCAGCACCATGACTGTATGACTTGAGGAAGTATCGTATACATTGAGAGAAATGACTCTGAAACCAGACTGCCGGGGTATACGATGCCGGCTCTGCCACACAGCAGGTGTGAATGAACTGAGCGCTCTGTGCCTTGATCTCCCCATCTGTAAAATGGGGATCATAACAGTGTCTCCCTCCCAGGACTGCTACAAGGACTAAAGAAGTTAGTCTACATAAGACACACAGGACTGTGTCTAGCACATGCAGGCCTGGCTATTGTTAGGGAAGGTGCCTTTGGGATGACAACTGCAATGACAGGGCTACTTCTGAACCTGTGGGAAAACACCAAGGTAAATTATGGTCGCTTCAACAAAGTGCCATCGTCTTCCTTGGGATGAAGACTGAAGGAATGATGGAAAGAAGAGTAAATTCCAAGGGGAGAGTCCGGGTGAGGCTGGCATGGTTGAGGCAGGGATTTGTAAAAGCATCACTAAAACTCCAGTGCCAGCGCCATTATGTCTCTACCTGCCTGCTGGAGTGTGCCCCAGTAGGGTCACGTGGGCACATGCAGGTAGAGCTCTGTGTGGCCCCCCTGCCCCGTTCCTGCAGCCCATCAGCCAAGGGACCACACATGGCAACCTTTACCCTTGGGCACATGAACCGGCTAAGAGCTAACCACACCAGGAGCAGCAGATGGTGTAATGGTTACGCCACTGGACTCCCACATAGTTAACAACAGTTCAAGTCCCGGACCCGGTAGCCTAATACTCATGCTAGGTACATGTGCATGCATGCCCAAAATCCCAAGAGAAGAATAGAAGAGAAGGGACTGTGGCATGGGCATCATCAGGGAATGATTTCTCGCTTTCTGTCTCTTTCTCTCTGTCTTTCTGGAGAGCACATGTCCTATAACAAAATCTCAAAAAAAAAAAAAAGAGGGGAAAAAAAAAGAAGAAAGAAAGGAAAGAGCTAACCACACCTTGACTAGAGGCATCATCGTCCTCTGGATCTCCAGGCCCCTGGCCTTGAAGGTGAGCCTGACCCTTCCAGATGCCCAGATGCATTCTTCATCAGCTCTTCCTCTAGCCCCCTACCGCCCTCAGGCACAGCCCTCTCACTGAACGCAGGGCCAGGCAGGTATGTGACAAAAGGGCACCTGTGGATTGTTCCAGTGTAATACACACCAAGAGCTCCCCGCTACGGTGCTACCGCACTGTTAAAAATGCCTCTGATGGTTCGGCAGGTGGTGTTCTGGTTAAGGCACTGGATTCTCACATGGCTAACTGTAGTTCAAGTCCTGGACCCAGTGGCTTGAGAATCATGCTGTGTGTGTGTGTGTGTGTGTGCATGCCTAAAAAATTCCCTAGAGGAGGACTATGGCATGGCCATTCCCTCTGGGGCTGATTTCTCACTTTCCCTCTCTCTGTCTCTCTCTTTTCTCAAGAGCTCATGCATCCTACTATAAAAACCTTAAAAAAAATAGCCTCTGAGATTTTCCTGTTTACCTTTTAAGTGTATATGCTACTATTTCATGATGGACTCCTCTTTTTACCCCAGCTCATTCTACTTTCTTGATTTCCCAGGGCCCAGCACTTCCTGAAAAAGAAATGAAAGGATGCATGAGGTGTAAGGGCCAGCCCTTTTGTCGGTGTTGGAGCAGGGGATGAGGGGAATGGGGCACAGGAAGGCATAGGTGGACGTACTTGTAAGACCAGAATGCACCCAAGAACAGAAGGCTTAGGGCAGGAAAGGCCCAGGACAAAGACCCTACCCGACTTCTGATTCTTTTTCTGTACATACTAGCCTTATCTGGTCTCAAAGAAAGAAAAAGAGAAGGGGAGGGGAATCTTACAAGATCCTTGAAGGCAGGAAGGTTTTCATTTCTTTCTTTCGTTTTTTTTTTTCATTAGTTTTTGCTATAGAGCATATACACCTGCCAGAAGAGACAGACAGATTGAGACAACAAAGAGGGAAAAATGAGAAACCACCCCCTAGGAAAATGCCAGGCCACATTCCTTCTCCTCCATTCTCCTCTCGGGATTTTTGGCGCACACACACACACACACGCACACACCAGGCATGTTTTTTTTTTTTTAAGCCACCATGTCTGGGACTCAAACCACAAAGTTAGCCATGTGGAATTCAGCACCTTAATCACCACGCCACTGGCTGGCCCTGCAGTTTCATTTCTATTTCCTTATAGTGTTGAAGGCATCTCTAATTATCTGAACGAATGGATGGATATTTGGTAGAAGACCAAAGGAAACAGAAATAAGTCTTAGGTCGAAGAGATCACTTCAATACTGGTTTAAGCTCAGGGGAGGGGAGTCCTCATGTGGTTTTCAACTACTACATAGAACTCACAAATGATATTCATCTCTAGGTAGAGGATGAGGGTCCCTCTCACCTGAACATCTACAGGAATTCTGTCTGTCCCCAGTACTAGGTATAGCTGCTGTCCACCAATCCACTAACTCTTCTATGCTACATTCTATCTAAGATTACTGTTCATAGAGATTAGAAACTTCAAAGAACACCCCCCTCAAAAAAAAATCAACAGTAGACAGCGTAAAGTGCTTAACAAAAGGACATGATAATTTCGTGAAAAATGCAAATGTCAAATTACAGACAGAGTAATTGTCGTATTTATGTCTTTCCTACTGACCTTATCTTGCCAGAGTAAGAGAAGCAGTGCCAGGGATGAACTCTTGGCTGATTTAAGTAGGATTCAAATATATATATTATGCATAATAATAGTCTTCTTCCACTATTACATAAACATAAAATATTCCCCTCCTTCTCTTCTTGAGACGTTATGACAATCTGAACGAATACATTTAATTCAACTCAAGCCCCTGAGAGAAAAGAACAATGATTACCGTTCAGCAAGTGTCTGATCGGCTCTGCTCGTCTCTGAAAGGCAGCCCATGAAACTCTCATGGAGGGACATCCTGGAATCATGGTGTTGCATGACACATTGTGACTATTTTGTAAACCTGTATATTCCTGACATTTACAATAAGACTTGATTTTCTCTTAGAGAGACAGGAGTTATTTCATCCCCAAGAATACACAAGCACTTCTGTAGGAGCGTCTATGGAGATATCCGAATTTTCGAGAGGTAAATTACACTACTTTGTGAGTGGGTCTTTAAGCAAGGACTATGATCGAGAACGGATACAGCCATACCACTGGGTAGAGGCACTTTTGCTAGCTCGGGCTCCATGGAATAGGCCAGAGGGAGAAAGATAAAGAGAACTCAGGGGAAGAAAACAGAGATGGAAGAGAAAGTATGAGAAGGCCAGGCAAGAAGAACAATGATTCACAATTGAAGTATGGGAGCTAAATCCAGTCCCCCTCCCTCCAGCAGAGGAGTGACGTCAGCTCTAGCACTGCTGGAGATGGGACGAGTATGTTTTTCAGCGGTCCCGACAGTGGTAAGTACGAAGAACAGCTGTGCCTCTGGGAACTGGAGGGAAGGCTACCATCACGGCACCCAGAGGGCATGACTACATCGTGAGAGACCTTTGACTAGAGATCGTAATACGCCCACATGCACTGCCATCTCTCATGCGATAAGTAAAACAGATGGCCTGCACGAAGATCTTAAGTACACGATGATGCTCAAAGCATGCGGCTTTAAAGGCAGCGGGGAGAGCTCATCTGCACTAACAAGGCCAGCTCCAGGAATGAACCAGGACAGCACGCCACCAGGCCACCCACACCGCCACCTACCACACCCGCTCTGATCAAAGGCTTCCCTTTCTTTTCTTTTCTTTTTTTTTGGAGACGTTTTTGCTATAGGGAGCGTGCGCTCACCAGAAAGACAGAGACAGACAGAGAGACAGAAAGCGAGAAATAAATCCCCCCCCCCCCTTCCAGATGCCCAGATGCATTCTTCATCAGCTCTTCCTCTAGCCCCCTACCGCCCTCAGGCACAGCCCTCTCACTGAACGCAGGGCCAGGCAGGTATGTGACAAAAGGGCACCTGTGGATTGTTCCAGTGTAATACACACCAAGAGCTCCCCGCTACGGTGCTACCGCACTGTTAAAAATGCCTCTGATGGTTCGGCAGGTGGTGTTCTGGTTAAGGCACTGGATTCTCACATGGCTAACTGTAGTTCAAGTCCTGGACCCAGTGGCTTGAGAATCATGCTGTGTGTGTGTGTGTGTGTGTGCATGCCTAAAAAATTCCCTAGAGGAGGACTATGGCATGGCCATTCCCTCTGGGGCTGATTTCTCACTTTCCCTCTCTCTGTCTCTCTCTTTTCTCAAGAGCTCATGCATCCTACTATAAAAACCTTAAAAAAAATAGCCTCTGAGATTTTCCTGTTTACCTTTTAAGTGTATATGCTACTATTTCATGATGGACTCCTCTTTTTACCCCAGCTCATTCTACTTTCTTGATTTCCCAGGGCCCAGCACTTCCTGAAAAAGAAATGAAAGGATGCATGAGGTGTAAGGGCCAGCCCTTTTGTCGGTGTTGGAGCAGGGGATGAGGGGAATGGGGCACAGGAAGGCATAGGTGGACGTACTTGTAAGACCAGAATGCACCCAAGAACAGAAGGCTTAGGGCAGGAAAGGCCCAGGACAAAGACCCTACCCGACTTCTGATTCTTTTTCTGTACATACTAGCCTTATCTGGTCTCAAAGAAAGAAAAAGAGAAGGGGAGGGGAATCTTACAAGATCCTTGAAGGCAGGAAGGTTTTCATTTCTTTCTTTCGTTTTTTTTTTTCATTAGTTTTTGCTATAGAGCATATACACCTGCCAGAAGAGACAGACAGATTGAGACAACAAAGAGGGAAAAATGAGAAACCACCCCCTAGGAAAATGCCAGGCCACATTCCTTCTCCTCCATTCTCCTCTCGGGATTTTTGGCGCACACACACACACACACACACGCACACACCAGGCATGTTTTTTTTTTTTTTTAAGCCACCATGTCTGGGACTCAAACCACAAAGTTAGCCATGTGGAATTCAGCACCTTAATCACCACGCCACTGGCTGGCCCTGCAGTTTCATTTCTATTTCCTTATAGTGTTGAAGGCATCTCTAATTATCTGAACGAATGGATGGATATTTGGTAGAAGACCAAAGGAAACAGAAATAAGTCTTAGGTCGAAGAGATCACTTCAATACTGGTTTAAGCTCAGGGGAGGGGAGTCCTCATGTGGTTTTCAACTACTACATAGAACTCACAAATGATATTCATCTCTAGGTAGAGGATGAGGGTCCCTCTCACCTGAACATCTACAGGAATTCTGTCTGTCCCCAGTACTAGGTATAGCTGCTGTCCACCAATCCACTAACTCTTCTATGCTACATTCTATCTAAGATTACTGTTCATAGAGATTAGAAACTTCAAAGAACACCCCCCTCAAAAAAAAATCAACAGTAGACAGCGTAAAGTGCTTAACAAAAGGACATGATAATTTCGTGAAAAATGCAAATGTCAAATTACAGACAGAGTAATTGTCGTATTTATGTCTTTCCTACTGACCTTATCTTGCCAGAGTAAGAGAAGCAGTGCCAGGGATGAACTCTTGGCTGATTTAAGTAGGATTCAAATATATATATTATGCATAATAATAGTCTTCTTCCACTATTACATAAACATAAAATATTCCCCTCCTTCTCTTCTTGAGACGTTATGACAATCTGAACGAATACATTTAATTCAACTCAAGCCCCTGAGAGAAAAGAACAATGATTACCGTTCAGCAAGTGTCTGATCGGCTCTGCTCGTCTCTGAAAGGCAGCCCATGAAACTCTCATGGAGGGACATCCTGGAATCATGGTGTTGCATGACACATTGTGACTATTTTGTAAACCTGTATATTCCTGACATTTACAATAAGACTTGATTTTCTCTTAGAGAGACAGGAGTTATTTCATCCCCAAGAATACACAAGCACTTCTGTAGGAGCGTCTATGGAGATATCCGAATTTTCGAGAGGTAAATTACACTACTTTGTGAGTGGGTCTTTAAGCAAGGACTATGATCGAGAACGGATACAGCCATACCACTGGGTAGAGGCACTTTTGCTAGCTCGGGCTCCATGGAATAGGCCAGAGGGAGAAAGATAAAGAGAACTCAGGGGAAGAAAACAGAGATGGAAGAGAAAGTATGAGAAGGCCAGGCAAGAAGAACAATGATTCACAATTGAAGTATGGGAGCTAAATCCAGTCCCCCTCCCTCCAGCAGAGGAGTGACGTCAGCTCTAGCACTGCTGGAGATGGGACGAGTATGTTTTTCAGCGGTCCCGACAGTGGTAAGTACGAAGAACAGCTGTGCCTCTGGGAACTGGAGGGAAGGCTACCATCACGGCACCCAGAGGGCATGACTACATCGTGAGAGACCTTTGACTAGAGATCGTAATACGCCCACATGCACTGCCATCTCTCATGCGATAAGTAAAACAGATGGCCTGCACGAAGATCTTAAGTACACGATGATGCTCAAAGCATGCGGCTTTAAAGGCAGCGGGGAGAGCTCATCTGCACTAACAAGGCCAGCTCCAGGAATGAACCAGGACAGCACGCCACCAGGCCACCCACACCGCCACCTACCACACCCGCTCTGATCAAAGGCTTCCCTTTCTTTTCTTTTCTTTTTTTTTGGAGACGTTTTTGCTATAGGGAGCGTGCGCTCACCAGAAAGACAGAGACAGACAGAGAGACAGAAAGCGAGAAATAAATCACCCCCCCCCCGGGGGGCTGGTCATGCCGCAATCCCTTCTCCTCCATTCTCCTCTCGGGTTCTTGGGCACGCATCCACAGGCGCCCGGCGTGAGTTTAAGCTACCAGGTCTGGGACTCAAACCGCGGTCGGCTACATGTGAGTTCAGCGACATAGCCATTATGCTAACTGCTGGTCCCAAAGGCTTGCCTTTTAAAAGCAGGAAAGTCAAAAGTAAGGTTGAGGGGCTGGCAGGTGGCATAATGGTTAATGCACTGGACTCTCACATGGCTGACGGCAGTTTGAGTCCTGGACCTGGTGGCTTGGGTTTTCACTTTCCAAATCTCTGTCTCTCTCTGGGCAAATTTTAAAAATAAATAAGTAAATAACAACAAAACAAGTTAAATAAATCAATTATTAAAAAACAAAAACAAAAAAAGATTGACCTCTTGTTTGTCTGACCCAGTCATACAGGGTCATGTGACTAGACAGTGTTGGAGGATTTGGGTACAGATGGGGACAGTAAGGGACCATGGCATTTCCTGTGGGCCCCATGGTGCTTCCTGCTGGAGGAGAAAGATCTGCCCAGTGCTCTGGCCACATTCCAAGCGAAGCACACACTTCACATGAAATTTGAAGTTTCAGTTAGTGGCAGGGTCTCCACTTCCTGTTCTGAGAAGTTGGGTAAATCTTGCATTTCACATCCCCGAGGTGTCCTAGACTTAGTGGATATAATGCCCTGAATGGCTCAGCAGCCAGTGGCCGCACCAAGAATAAGGAGCCACGTCTGATAAAAAGAGGCCTTGCTATGGGGACAAAGAGAAGCAATTCAAATGCAGGACTTTTCCAAGATATGCCATCAGGTTAGGCTTATGGCGACCCGAACACGACACACATTTTGCAACTGAATGTCTCCCTTCATCTCAGCTTCTCCTCCTTCCTCTCTCTCTCTTTTTCTTTTTCTATTTTTTTTTAATTTTATAGACCACAGATTAGTTTATTTTTAACATCCATCATGCCATGAATTCATAGGGAAAAGGTTCCAGTAGCTCTGGCTCCTTTCCATTGGTTCTCACACGAGCTTGCCAGAGAGAGACAGAAAGCAAGAAATTATCCCCTAGAGGGGATGGACATGCTGCAATCCCTTCTCCTCCATTCTCCTCTTGGGATTTTGGGCACGCACGCACACATGCCTGGTGTGAGTTTTAAGCTGCCGGGTCTGGGACTCGAACTGTGGTCAACTATGTGGGAGTCTAGCGACATAACCATTACGCCACCTACTGGTCCCCTCTCTTCTCTCTTGATTCCTCACGTCCTCATTTATGGACACAGAATGGGAAACATTTAGAACTGTTTCGTCTTTGCTCATTCACTTAAGGTTCTGTTGGACTCTCAAACCCCAGACATACTTTTCCTCACCCGTCTTCCATTATATTTTCCTATCTTTCAGAAATGTGCTGTTTCAAATACCCTGATTTTTATTTGATAGGAATGCTGAGGAAGAATCCTTGAAAAAGCAGTACTGTAGCCTTTTCTAAGTCGTCATCTGGGGATTTGCAACCTTACAAACATTTCTGGTGGTTTCTCACATTCAACTTCTTCCTTTCCCCAAACTCTCTCTATCTTCCCACATCCTGCCATTATTTTCAGATGAGTATCTAAACTAGTGAAGAATTAAAAAATGAGAAAAGCAAAGTGGCCAACAGCCATAATGAAAACTTTATTTTCAAATGGCAGCATTGTACCTGGGGCAGCTCATACACGTATGCACAGTATATTTTCATCATATCAACTATGCCCATGTAGATTCCGCTCTTGGGAAAACCCTAACAAAGACAACATTCTCAATCAGTTTAGAACAGTCTATTGTGATAGGAAAGTACCTTGAAAGTTGGTGAGTACTCATACAGAGAACCAATTTCCCCTCTAGGGAAAATCGCAGCATATAAATTCATTAAGGGAGTTAATTCTTCCATGCGAATAGCTGCTGACCTCACAGCTGATACTAGGAAAAGTAAAGCCACTTCTTTTAATGAACCAGTTGCAAAAACTAAAGCAAAGAGTTGAGTTCTAATTGTGCTCCTTGAAAAATGGGAATACCAATTCACGCTCCTTTTTCGTGGAGATGTTTTCAGAGTAAGGCCAATAAGGCAGACGGGTCTATATAGTTTTAGTTATTTTCTGGGTAAGGCACTACCTACTCCCAAGATAGTGCTGTAAGAAAAATAAATAAATAAATCTGGTGTATTCCGTGCAGTTGCAATGAGCACTTGGGCCCCCGATGTTTTAAAAGAAGGAAAGTGTTCACACTGGTGGTACTGTCAAAATACATTTCCCTCTGGCTCAGAAAAGGAGCGAGGGGGTCTAGAAGGCTGGAGTGGAAATGAATTGTCATCAAAGCATTGTTAATAGGAACTGAATTATATGACAATGGCGATGCTTCAACATGGGGAACGACGATTGTTCTGTGTTATTGTGGATTGACAATATGACAGTCGTTCCTTGGAAGGGGATGACAGCTGTAGCATTATAGCTCAGCGCACAACACGAGATGAATGAGTGTTACCGGTTCTTCCAGAAAGGGCCCCTACTCCACCAGAGCCTGTGTCAACCCCAAATAAATACATGCCAATTTATTTTTCACTACCTCAGCAAATTTAGCACCTCTTTACACACCCCTGTGCTACCAGCGGCCTCGCAGTGCCAGTGTCAGGTCCCTGTTTAGTGGATTTGCAGCAGCTGTGAAATGTCAAGTCAAAATGCCATGACAGATCTATACAGCGCCTCGGCGGAAGAAAGGGCAAGAGATGGTGACGTGGCTACGCCCGGCCGTGTCTGAGCCAACGTCACACTGTCTCCCAAGGCTCAGGAGCACTGTCTCCGAATCTCTGTCCGGCCGACTCGTTCCACCAGAGATGTACAAGTGCCTCTGCCAGCAAATGAACACACCTAAAAGAAGCAAGACGACGTGTGCTACTTAAAATTGACACACGTCTCAGGCCAGGGATATTTACGTATCTCCTTACATGCAACGAAAAGCATCCCTGCTCATCAAAAGAAAAAAAAAATTTTAAAAGAGCACAGGTAAGAAGCACAAAACCATGCATACTAGTACCACAAAGAAAAACACATAAGCCCTGTTCACATTCACATACTGGCATTTGTATTCCCAGTTTTAACGCATTTTTAAAAAGCAGGCTCTGCTATGGACTCCATTCTGGAGTTACCTTTTTCCAACTTAGTGATCAAGATATTGCGAACATTTTTTTTTCAATCTGATTAAATGTGCTTCTAAAATATAATTTTCATGGCTAGCTGTATTCCATTTTCTTTATACACCACGGCGTACACAGCTGATCCCCTACGGTTGGACATGTAGGCTGTATCTAGCTTCTCGTTATGAAAAATAATGCAGCTGGGATGCAATGCGTGTATACCCTGTAATTAGAATAAATTCACAAAAATGAACTGGTTTTCTCTAATCCTGATAGTGGCCACACTCAGAATGAACATCAGGGGAACCTTCGGTTAAGGGCCTAGCACATAATTTAGCCATCAAAAGAAACTCTGAAGTATTGGTAAGAACAGATAAAGAGATAGAAAGACTAGGCAAGTTCTCCTTTTATGCTTAGAGAAAAACAGAAGCATTTATCCCTTAATTTCTGTGGCCAAGTCTTCTAGAGTTAAGCAAAACAACCTGTCTTGGGTGAGGGAAACAGTAATATATGCAAAGGCAGAAGACGTATGTGAATATTCTCTCTGCTTCCAAAGTCAGTATTACATAGAGACTTCCTCTAAAACCCTCAGTGTTAATAATATAATATAGGGCGACCAGCAGTTAGTGTAATGGTTATGTTGCTGGACTCCCACATAGTCGACTGCGGTTCACGTCCTGGACCCGGTGGCTTAAAACTCAGGCCAGGCGCGTGTGTGTGCATGCCCAAGATCCTGAGAGAAGAGTGGAGGAGAAGGAATTGCGATGTGGCCATCCCCCCGGGGGGGGTGATTTCTCGCTTTCTGTCTCTCTGTCTCTCTCTCTCTGTCTGTCTGGCAAGCACATGCGCCCTATTGCAAAAACCTCTCCAAAAAATAAAAAATAAAAAAAGACCTTTAAAAAAAAATATATATATATATATAATATAGGAGCACTTGATGTGATGACCTAAATGTTTCTAGCTATTTTCCAGACACACAGGAGAACAACACTTCTGGTGCCCTGTGGTTAGACGGTATCACATGACTAGTTCTGACGAATAGGCAGTGAGCCCAGTGGCAGGTCATTTCTGGGCTGGAACTCTCAGGAGCTGATGTGAGCCCCTCTGGAGAACTCCTTCCTTCTGCACAACCACCAGAGCTTGGTTTGGTCAGAGAGTGAGCAGAAGAATCCTTCTCACCAATCCACAGCAAGCATGAGCATGAAGTCATCCTTGGTTGTTTCAAACCATTCAGACTTGGGGGTGAGTTGGTTGTTTCTAAATCATCCCCCAGCCTCTCCTGACTGAAAATACAATACTATTTCACCGAACTGTGTTTGTGAGCTCATGATCTAACTTAAAATATTCACAAAAAATGCCATTCTCCTAGACATGGACAGTTTGAAAACCTGCCTCTTTCAGGCTTCCTGGGCTTCACGATATCACATTTGTACAGGTATTTCTCCGGCGCCCACTGCGGGCAAGGCAGTTACTTTAAGGACTTTGAGAAACACGAAGAGGAGAAAGACACAGCTCCGGTCCTGAATAACCCACAATAAAACAGGGTGGATACGGTTTCAGATTTTCTGCACAGGAGGGATTTAGGGTGAGCAGACTGGATGGCAAAGGGAACCCAGAGGACTGTCCTGAGTTGTGTCTGCACAATTACGCGTGTTACTACAGGGAGGCTGATGAAGAATTCAGGAGCGTGGCTAAGAAGCTGCCCTGAGCTGCTGTCGGTCAGGCTACAGCAAGTTCAACTCAAAGCAGCAGCTGGAAAGTTCCCAAAGAGAGGCAGGAAAAAAAGAGGCCATCGTGCTTCAAAGGCCTGGAAGTGGCCGTCTGAGTGGGAAAGACAGAGAGAAAAGTTTCCCTGAGGAAACCGTGTTCTAGGTAGGCTTCCGAGCCAAGGTTTCCACGGGGAGAGATTGCGGAAGAGAACTGGGAGGTGAGAACAGTCTAGAAGGAAGAACAGCCCAAGCAAAGGCCCAGAGGAAAGAAAGCAGAGGACAGATCACGTATCCAGGGCAATGTGGCAGAAGTCACTATGTCACAGCTAGAAAGAATGTCAGACAGGCGTGAATGGGGGGGGGGGAGTGCCCAGAGACTTAAAGGGATTTGTGCTTGGCCCACAAACTCAGGGTGGCAAAGGTGGATACGCGGAAGGGATTTGAAGGAAGAGAATTATAAGCGAGGAAAAAGAAGAGAAGCAGGAAGAGCTGGTCCTGGCAGGTTTGCTTGGCTGCAGCACAGCGCCTGTGTCTGAATAATGAAGTTGATAAAACCGAGAAGGCTGCAACCCAGAGATGGAGGCGTGGAGCCAGGACCTGGCTTTCACTGTGCTCCCAGCTCCAAATTCTCATCGGCACGGGGGGAACACGAAGGAGCAGAGTGGCCAACGAAGGCGGCAGGCGGCTGATGCACCGACCCACTGACCAGCTCCAGTACTTTTTTTTTTTGGAAACTTCTTTGCCCACTTTTTGGAGCTTTGGTTGATTATTAACACCTTTCCCCAAAAGCAGACGGAGCAGAAGATGAAGGCATCGCTCAGACATATGCCTTTGGCTACCTGCAAATAACATTGGTTTAGCCTGAAAGAAATGGAGAGTAAATAAAATGAGGTTTAGGAGATGACCTATGAATTTTAGTTTTAAATATTATAAGCGAGAGCTGGCACCATTGGTTGTCTTTTACTTCAAGATCATAAGAAAAAGATAGGCTCTTAAGACAAAAAGAACAACATTCCAGTTACTCAACACTGGGTCGGGTGCCCATCGCTAATTCCCTCTGTCTAACCAGATCCCGCGCGCTCCTCTTGAGCAACACCTTTTAATTGTGATTCAAATAAACAAAGACAAAAACGAGCATAAAGATTGGGAAAAGGGACTTTTCTGTGTGATCCCAAGTGAGGGGAATAGACTATTGTCCCGGGAGTTGGATATTTCAAGTATGAAAGGGAAAATTCTTGACGGAAATGAAGAATTGAGCATGAATATCAATCATCCTTTTTTTAAAGAAAGAATGATCTTTTCAATTTTATTAATCATTATTATTATTATTATTATTATTATTATTATTTTAATTTGACTATAGAGAGAAGGAGGGAAAGTGAGAAAGCTAGCCAGTCACCAGGTCCAGGACTTGAACCATGGTTGGTCATGTGGGAGTCTAGCACCTTAACCACCCTCAGTCATCCTTTTGATATCCCACTATAGCAACAAGTCCAGAAGAGGTTTCACCTTGACTAGGAATGAACGCCAAGTTACTTTTTCAAAAGGCGTGCCCGAGACCAAATAATAAAGTCCCCTGTAAAAGGCCAGGGGGAATGCATTGAGAACTTTCTAGAAGCAGACTGAAGAAAGGCTCCTCAGACCCGCGCGTCACATGGGTGCACAAACCGTCGCTTCCTTCATGTTTGCTACTTTTATCACCAAAGATAGCAAACATTTTCCATGGAAAACATAACTGAGCTCTGCTTTGTGCTGAGGTCCAATCTACAGAGCCATAATTATCCAGGTAACTTGGGTCTGCTGGTGCCCAAAATATCGAGGTAATGACAGGAGGAAGATCGTCTCCTCTGGGTAATCTCACTCTCCCACCGGCTGCCCGCTCCAGCTAAGAACAGCCTTGCATTTTCTTTCGTGCCTGTGTAGACCTTGCCAAAGACTATGCAATTCTTAATGGGGGATTTTCTTCTAAATTACCTTTATAAATATCCCTCCTCCCTTGCCCCGTGTGCTCAGACGAGCTGATGTCTGCTTCCTGAGATGATGTATAAAACATCCTCTGCAGGTTTTTCACATCCAAAGGAAATGCGTTCTGCAACCAGAGGAGGAAGAGACTAGCTGGGGCAGAAAAAGAACCAGAAAAGAGGAAGAAGAATACGCAGAGGTGTCCCGATCTGCAAAACTGTAGGGATTAAAAGGTTCATGTCTCTATCGAGAGAGAGACAGAGAGAGAGAGAGAGAGAAGGAAAGAGAGAGAGAGAGGGAGAGAGGAATGGCAACACACAGGTCAACAGACAACTCATTCAGAGTTTGAGCTTTGACAAGAGGCAGTTTAGGGGCAGAAAGAAGCGCGTCTGCTGGTCTGTGATTGCCCAGGAAAAGCCACTGTTCCTTTCCTTCACAAAGAAACAGAAATGGCATTATCTCGAGTACAGCCAGGCAGATGAGGATTGACCTCCCCCATTCTCTCTTCCCTCTTCCTCCTACCAGCTCCCTCGCCGCCTCCCCTTCCTGTCGGAAAAGAAAAGGTGGGAGGGGGAGGAGGGCCCGCGGTCACAGACAACACGGTGGGATTCTCTTTCTTCGGCTTTTACCAGCCTTTGGGGGTCAGGATGCTATTGGTTCAGCTTTCTGTGTGACATGGTGCCTCTCACTTAGCAACAGCGAGCAGGAGAGGCAGGAAGCACCGCCACCTGGCTCAGGCAGTGTGCGGAGGGTTTGAAATGAGCCACTTGCTCAGAGGGAGACAGAAGGGGGGAGAGAGCGAGCGAGCGAAAGAGAGCAGTCTGTGCGTAACATATTGTACCAGGAAGAGCAAGGCTTGATCCGAGTGTTAACCACCAGCAGGCAGGCCACGCAGGGGAGAGCGAGGACGAGACAGGAGTGATCTGTCAGGGCTGTCTTCACACACAACGTACCACAACCTCCGTGTTGTGCTGTTTAAGGACACACTGCGTGCCTGTGAGGCACGGGTGGTGGGTAGGCAGAGACAGAGTTCTCTAAGAGACACTGCGAGAGAAGCAGAACGAGCCTAAAACTCTCCAGTGAGTTGACTTGCTTTTATTTTGTTTTCACAAGAGGGTGTTACTAGAAAAGAAAACGTAACACTGGGTGCACTTGCAAAAGCAACGAGCTATGTAATCACAGGATTTGGGGGTTTGTTTGGGAGTCAACCCTGGCTATTTCTAACTCTACTTTCCATTTCAGCATTTGAACAGTAACTTTCCTGGAGTGGGAAGTGACACGAGACAGGTGTATCTCTGCCAGACAGGCAGTTGTCCATTGCTTCTCTTGTGGTAAAAGGGACATTTCTAGAACATGCTGAGAAAAGTTCAGGAAGCTCACACTGCCTGAAGATAAAAGGGCTTCGTGCCAAGAACAAAGAAGAATATTCTACGGTTCCATAGTCTTTCGTTTCACCTAATAGAATGTTCCCTTCCCTTCTGTTCTAGAGCTCCTGATCAAACTTCAGAAGGATCATCTCACCTATGCATTCACCCCAACCCAACCCACCCTGCAATGTCTGAGAACCTTCTCCTTAGACTCCCAAGTGTAGGAGAGAAAGCATCCTTGTTCCCTCCTTAGAGAAGAATGGAGTCATCTTGGATCTTTCATGGGAGTGGACGGGGCCTTGGAGATGAAGGCCAACACGTGGGCCTCTTTCTGCCCTCCTAAGCCAGATCCAATGAAGCCCTTAGGGCCTGAGTAGTAAACGCCTCTGACGACAGTGACACCTGCTGCTCAGGGCACAGCGACACATTCTCTCGTCACCTACCAGGTCCTCTAAAGTAGCCATTTGGTTCACTTTGGGGCTTTCTGGAACCCACTTCTGCACCTGGGCTGACGCCTGAATGAGGAAATCCCTAGTCCTTCACTCTTGGGTTGGCATCAGAGCCCATTAAGTTAGGGCCTTCTAATAGACAGGAGTCCTCACCGGTGGGGACACAACATTCTCCTCTACAGAGACTCACCCTAGGAGTGACGCATAAGAGGGACAGAAAACAGTTTCACAGGGGCCACACCTCCTTCAGAATCACTACAAGGTGAAATCACTTTATAGATCCTCTTTGACACCCACTTAAGAGTACCCTGGAAGAAAAAAGGAAGTTTTACTCAGTACCCACTGAATTTTACCCCACAGAGCAAAGAGAGGCAAGAAGAAACTCTACTTGTACAGTTGCCATAATAACGTGTGGATTCATCTCTATTCCTTTTATTCTGTGTTAAGTCAGATGCCAGACATTCCCTCCCATTGACAAAAATCCATTCAGTTATGAAAATCAAAGGTATACTTTTCAGAAAGCAGAGCAAAACTGCCTATTCTTGACAGCAATATCTGTAAATCTTTTTTTTTTTCCTCCATGAAGAAAAAGAAACAATCGTACCAACAAAATCCATGACTTCCTTCAAACTAGGCAGACAGTTGAAAAGCACATTAAAAGCGCCGAGAACACTAAGTCAGGATGACAATAAAATGAATGAATTGGGAGATACAACTTGCTTCCGGGTCGGCAACGAATCTCTCGTGACTCTTCATCTAGCGATGGTGAACACGGTGAACAGAACGCTCTTGATGTTGGAAATTCAAATATTGCCCTTCTTTCTGGATGCTAAAAGTGCTTTGGAAATATTCTAGTTTTTAAAATCCCAAATAGTCCACTCGAAATAAGTGGATGTTACACTGTGTCATTCTCATTTCCCAACTGGAGAAAAGAGTTTTGCAGTTTATCCAATGTCACAGAGCAAGCCAGCGAGGTGCTGTGATCAGAACCAGGCTTTCTGATGAAAAGCCCACCCCTCCGCCCCAGGACCACGGGCACCCAACAATTCTCTCAGAGTCACAGTGAGGTCTCTCAGGCCCCTTACTGATGGGTGCCTCCTCCCTGCGCGTTCATCTGTGCTACTGCCTCGGAGTTAAAAGGATGGTCCTATTTACTTACATTCCTCTTCAAGTTTCTCACTTAGTTGCTTTCGTGAAAGGGGTAAGGAAAAATTAGCATGTGGAAGGCTTGAGTCAAACTGAAAACAGAAACCAAACAAACCAAACAAACCCCAGAAGTGGTTCAAACATCAGTGCAAGGGGAGGCTACATTTACCCTTCTTAGATCCACCCCAGTCGCTAATGTCTTTACCTTCAATGGAGGATTAAGTGCAAGGCTACTCAGAGAAGTAGCTCCACCAGCCTTCCACTGAGACACAGATCCACAAGGTGGAGCTACTACGGGAAGCCGGCTCTGTCGTCTAATTAACAGCACAACAGTGAAACTTTTGCTCTTTTCCACCATTCCACACGGGCAGGCCACGCCTGAACACCACCCCGTGTCGCGTGTGCAGAGTACAGACTGCGCTGTGACTATAGCAGGCATCACCCACGCCCGTGGGGAGGATCTAGGTAGGGGTGACGGTGGTACAATGACATCCTCAAATGTCCCTTGGAAACCCCATGCATTTCTATTTCATGAGAGGCTCCTTTCTGCAAAACATTCTTAAATCTCCAACTGTTTTCTCCTAAAAGGGAAGGTAAATATATGGTGATAAATGTGTTCCCACGATTCCATTCTTTTTCCAGGCACTATTTTTAACACAAAGCCCAGTGAATATTTGGCATCAACCTAATGGACAACATTTATGGGTTTTGTAAGGGAACTTCAAACAGTTTGTGGAAACGGAAATTGGAGTATAGGGGTGTGTATGTGTGTGTTTTTGTTTTTGTTTTTCTTTCTAGAAGGGACAGAAAGTGAGTGTGCCCACCAGAGAGAGACAGTGTGTGAGACAGAGAGAGGGGAAGGGTACAGTACCCCATGGAGAACGGTCATGCTGCAATCCCTGTTCCTCCACCTTTTAGGATCTGGGATGCGCATGTGCACACACTCAGCATGCTTCTCAAGCCACTGGTTCAGGACTCAAACCAATGCGGGATCCAGTTGTCTCAACTACCAAGCCATGGAGCTGGGCCATCCAAATTTATGTCGATGCAGAAAAAAAACAAAAAACAAACAAACAAACAAAACCTGAAATCCCTACATAGTTCTTTTCATAACATAGTTCCCAAGAACTTCTTGAAGACCCCTTGTATAGAGCTGAATGCTTCTCATTCCAAATGTAAATGCTGTTTTGTAAAAAAATTCATCCTGAAAGTTGCACATACACCATGAGGGGTTCCACGTTTCTCAGGTTGTATGTGAACTGTGGCTACCAAGAATCAGTGCTCCTGGTGGAGTGTGGGAACAGCTCTCGAACAGTCCCTCCCATTTCCACAGCACCAGGGTTCTCCAGACGCCAACCTGGATGTGGGGCATTTCTGGTGACTCCCACCTCGTCTCCTTCAGTGGTTCGGCATGCGCTTGGGCCAGTCTTCCAGACTGTCTCACATCTACCTTGCCCTCTCCCCTCTAAGTTAGACTTTGGGGTCACAGCTCTTTACAGCCACATTATTGGGGGCTACATGCCCTGATCCTTGGTTTTCCCCTTGGGGCCCTCTGGTTTCCAAGTACTGTTTGTTCTCATAACCAACGGTGGCTCTTACTTAATCATTTCTGATCTAAAAAGCTTTGGCAGAAATGGTTCATAGGATCCTATTTTGTAAACAAAACAATACCATATGTGTGTGTATATTTATAAAAAAAATGTTTGCATAAATATATTTGGGGTCTGTAAAACTTTTCTGTGAAGGACCATTTAGTAAATAAATTCATTATTTTTTTTCAGGTTTTTGTCATAGGGCACATGCGCTTTCCAGAGAGGAGACAAAAAAAGAGGGAATGTAAAAGGGACAGAAATAGAGAAAATTATGTGTTGATGATAATGTGTATGGTGATATCTTAGAAGGAACCAACATACAGTGTAGTTATGCTAGGAAAATTCTTTTGGTCCGCTGTAATGATACATAGTGAATATATGTTAAAGAGAGAGAGAGAGAGAGAGAAATCACCCTCACGGGGAATGGCCCCACTGTAATCCTTTCTCCTTTCTCCTCCATTCTTCTCTCAGGATTTTGGGAATGCACACACACACACACACACACCCAGCATGATTTTTAAGCTGCAGGATCTGGGACTCAAACCATGGTTGGCCATGTAAGAATTTAACACCTTAACCACCATACCAGCTGGTCACCATTTAGTGAACATTTTAGGCTTTGAGTATTCAAGGGTAAAAGTGAGTCTCTTATATAGATACTTAACATAACAATAGAGAAAACAAACTGCCACAAAGTTTTTGTTGAGAACATTCATACCTTGATGGACTAAAAATTGAATTTCACATAGCTTTCATATGCCATGAAATATTACTATGCTCTTGAACTTTGTTCAACCATTTAAATGTGTAAAAATTATTTTTAGCAGGACTGCCCCTCAGGTGATGGTTAGGGTGGCTGGAGCCCACATAGCCAAATGCACAATTTGAGACCCAAACCCAGTGGCTTGAAAAACATGCAGGGTATGTGTGTGTGTGTGTGTGCTCCAAATCCCAAAAGGATGGAGAGAGAGAGAGAGAGGAAGAGAGAGAGAGAGAGAGAGAGAAGGGATTTGGGCATGACCATGCTCCATGGAGAGGGCTTTCTCGCTTTCCCTCTCTCTGTCTCCAGCCAGCACACATGCCCTCTGGCAAACAAACAAACAAACATTCTTTGCATTTGGGACATAAAAAACAGATGGCAAGCCAGGGTGTGGGCTTATGGGTCACAGTCTGATGACTACTAGAATATATATCACATGGGTAACACAGGGGTTAGGTCTAGGGTCTATGGAATGAGGACTGAAAAGATCATTTAGTCATGGCACGGTATGTGTATATACACATCAGAGAAAGAAACACAGAGAGACAGAGAGAAATGAGCACCTTCAACAGGATCTGGTCACACGACATCCCCCCTACCCAGCCCTCCAGTTTCTCTGGATCTTGGCCACGTGTGCATGCACCTGGCTTGTTTCAGGTTGACCAGGGATCCAAACCTGTGGTGACCGTGTGGCCTCCAGCACTGCAGTGCACTACACCACCACCTGTACCAACGAGGCTGGGTCTTCTTCCCTTTTCAACTAAGACATTCCTGTACTGCCTGCATTTTTGTTACAGACACCAATTACCTTTACAAATTGAAAAACAGTAACCAAAGACTTGATTGGCTAATTAAAATGAAGACTCCTTCACAGCTTTCACGTTACGTTCCTCCATATTCTTCTTTTTAACTTAATTTCCATTACTATCCTTTGTTTCCATAAGAGTAGTGGTTTCTTCATTATCTGAAACTTCATTCCCTCTCCTGTTCTCACACATTTCCTGCCTGGAAAAACTGTACTATTTCAAGACTGATTTCTTGGGACCAGAACATGGCATAATGGCTATGTCACTGGACTCCCAGGTAGTTGACCATGGTTCAAATCCCAGATCCGGTGGCTTAAACTAACGCTGGGCGCGCGTGTGCCCAAAATCCCAAGAGGAAAATGGAGAAGGGACTGCGGCATGGCCATCCCCCTCGGGAGGTGATTTCTCGCTTTCTATCTCTCTGTCTCTCTCTGTCTTTCTGGCGAGCGCACGTACTCTATAGCAAAAACTTCTCAAAAAATATATGTATTTCTTATTTTCTAACGTTCTCCTTCACCACATCCACACCTGTAACAGTGTGGGGAAACTTGAGTCATCGGGTCATTGCTTGTCAGTTAATGTAGTACTTAATGTACGTGTGCTTAATCTTCTCCTCACTCATCTATGAGCCCCCACAGGTAGGGACCACCCGAGAATGTGTGGCACCCTCCAAACATCAAATGCAGTCATGAATCTCCACGTGGGTGTGTGATGCAGACTCAACAGGTATTTGGTCACGCTGTACTAAAATCCAACTCTAGGATATTTGAATAAATATTCTAGGACCAGTGGATGGAAGTGAGAGAGATAGAAAGCCTGCCTTCATATGTATAGTATTATTATTTCTTAGCTTTTAGGGCTGTCCAACAGTGAAATATGCTGCCTCTTGAAATAACACATTTCCTGACACTAACAAGTATTCAAAACACAAGTGCATGACCATCTGTCAGGGATTCGGCGGGAGGAATTCCTGTATTATTTAGGTCAGGCCACATGGCCTCTACGGTTCCTTCTGTGACTGACTCTATTCCCCTACCCCCAGTATCTCCTGTATTTGTTGAAGTTCATTTAAAGTAACAGTGGTGACGAATGCATAGCGCTGATCATCAAAAACCCACTTCCCTGCCATTTTTTGGGAAACTCGACGAGCCTATTAATTGGTTTTGTTTTAAGCAGGCTTGCTATATTTGATAAATCATCATCCTCAATCTGATTAAAAGGTTTCAGAGCAGTGAGAATTTTTTGCCCCTGTTTGGACAGCTTCCTGGGGGAGAGTTTGCTTGTTGTTTTTATTTATTTACTCTTTTCGAAAAGCTGCTGGGCCACTGCGACTCATCAGCTTTCTGGACGACGAGATGCAGATCATTTACGACTGTATTTTAGCTGGCTCTGAAGCTGGCTTTCTTGATCCTTTCGATTTCTGGGAAAATCCAGATTCAAACGGTGCTTACCAACTCCTATCTCACCACCACTTTGGGAGGTAAAAAGAAGGTCCCTTGAGGACTTGGTTATTTGTTACCGTGACTGCAGAAAGCCGAAGATCCACAATGACACCTCAGGAGTTCCTTCAACAAGGCCGTCCTAGTTCTCCCCAGGGGCTGGGCGGTGTCCTAAGTCCCAGATGGTGAGCAAAGACACAGAGCCTAGCTCAGGGAGTTCCCCAGATCTCCTAACAAAGGGCCAGTGAGTTGTCAGAAAGAAAAGGAAATACTCGCAGGATGCCTATAAAAGACCAAACTTTTATTCAAAAGTCTTGAAATAGGTTCAGCCCATGGCCTAGTGATGAAAGAAGCTGGTTCCCACATGGCTGACATCACAGTTCAAATCCCGGGCCCAAAAGCTTGAAAAACTTCAAAGATGTGTTTGCATGAGTGCCCAAAATCCTGAAAGGAGGCAGAGAGGGAACAGAAGGGGTCACTGCCCATGCCCCCTGAGGGGTGCTTTCTCCCTCTCCCTCTCTGGCTCTCTCTAGTGGGCATATGTACCCTCTGGCAAATAAGAAAAAAAAAAATTAAGTCTAAGGACCAGCCAATGGAGTAGCAGTTACGTGGCTGGGCCTGGACCCAGTGGCTTGAAACTCAGTGCTGGGCACGTGTGCGTGCGTGCCCAATATCCCAGGAGGGGATGGAAGAGAAGGGATTACTGCCTGACTATCCCCCAGGGGGTAATTTCTCACTTTCTCTCTCATTGTCTCTGTCTCGCTCTCCAATGAGCAAACATACTCTAAGGCAAAAACCTCTTTAAAAAAAAAACGTCAGGGACAGCAGGTGGCATGGTGGTTAAGGGCACTGGACACCCACATGGCCGATCACGGTTTGAGTCCCGGACCTATTGGCTTGCCTTCTCTTTTTCCCCCTCTCTCTCACTCTCTAGACAAATTAAAATAAATAAAGTTAAATAAAATAATTCTTTTTTAAAAAATCTAGAAATGGAGGACTGATTACAGGAGAAATAATCAGAGAAAAAGTGGAAGGAAGAGGAGGATGACAAGGAGAAGACTGAGAATCAGTGGCGGCCACTGGGGCGTTAGGAGAAGCAAGGACAGACAGCAGTGGACGCTGACAGAGAGGAAAGGGTGACTGAGATGCCGCCTGGGGGTTGACGAGAAAACCCTGGGGCACCCGTCTCACAAGGGCATAGCCTGTATCTGATGCCACACAGGTCTGGCCTTTGCTTCAGCAAATTAACTGGTGCAGGGACTGAGGAAGAGCCTCTCTACAGTGTAGTTTTCCAAGCACTTTCTAACAGTGTCATATATTTTTTTTCTTTTTTGGGGGAGGGAGGGCAGAGAGTGTGTGAGGGAGGGAGAGAGATAAGGAGAGGAGAAAGCGCAGCCCATAGTACACAGTCATTCACAATCCATTCTCCTCTGTCTCTCCCTTCTTTGAGGGTTTTGGGTACATACTCACACACATCCGGCATGGTTGTCAAGCCTCCAGGTCCAAGTCTTGAACCACCCAGTCAGCATATGGAACCTGGTTCTTACAATCACCAGCCCATAGGCTGAACTGACATTATGTGTTATAAAAAGCTCCTCTTTGAGGAACCAGCAGGTGGCATAGTGGTTGGGATGCTGGACTCTCATATGGCAGACCTAAAAGCTGGAGACTCTCACCAGGTGCATGTGCGTGTGTACCCAAAATCCCAGGGATTGCAGTGAGGCCATTCTCCCCTCGAGGGGGATTTCTCATTCTCTTTCTCTCTGGTGAGCACACATGCCCTATAGCAAAACTTTCTCTCTCTCAAAACACAAAAAAGCACCTCTTTAAGGCCGGGCACACAGTATGACCTTAGCTAATCTTTTCCTTTTCATATTATCCTTGAGCCATTCAGAAAGACTCAATCACATCCTAAGTCCTCTGGTCATAAAACAGAGAACAGGAGGTGACAGAGGGTAAGAGATAGGGAACCAAGGATGGGGGGGGAAAAATGCAAAACATACAGAAAACAAGAAATGGAAGATCATTTGCTGACAATAACATGTTTGTTGATGTGCTTGATTGAGACAATATACAGTGTACTCTGGATGGAAAATCTCATTTTGTATGCTGTAATGATGTACAGTGAATGAATGCAAATAAATAAATTGAAAAAATAAAAAAATAAAAAAATAAAAAATAAAAAATAAAATAAATCAAATGGAGAGGTAAGACACTTGTGGGACACAGATAAGGTTTATTATCTGTAGACGAGGATGTGTGTAATAGTCTCATCTGGGCTGGACTGAGGTGTGCATCATGCTGGTAAAGTCTCTTCACGATCTAAATGATGTATAGCGATTTAATGTATGAATAATAATTTTTAAAATTAATTTTTAAAAATGACAAAAAATAATAAGGAAAAAAAATCAGGAGAAAGAACATAGCTTATGATTTTTGAGTGCTTTTGTGCACAGGCTAAGCACTTCAAGGGGATCACCCCAACTGTCCTAGGACACAGAGCTCTCTTTGGGGACATAGAAACTGAAGACTAGAAAAAGCAATTTGCCCAAGTTACTAATTCAAGGCTAGTCAGTAATAAAGCCAGGAATTAAATCCAAGCAGTGTCATACTAAATCCAGCATTCTTTTAAAAAAATTATTTAATTAATTTATTATTGTTATTACTATTAAATTTGCTATCAGGCACATGCACTCACCCCAAGAAGGACTGAGAGAGAGGGGAAGTGAGAAAGCTAGTGGCCAGGTCCGGGACTGAACCGTGGCCAGCCATGTGGGAATCCAGCACCCTAACCACCTTTCCACCTGCTGACCCAATCCAGCGTTCTTAACTAGGGAGTTGAAATACGATATTAAACCACACGCTGACCTGCCTTCTCTTCAGAAGCCCTCTCGTTTTTATGCCATACATAAGTTATTTCATTTTTATTTCATTTGCCAGCAGGTATGTGTACTTGCCAGAAAAAGGCAGAGAGAAAGGGTGAGGAGGAAAGCAACCTCAAATAGGATGTGGTCACACCACAGTCCCTCCTCTTCCATTTCTCCATCTTGTCAGGATTTGGGGCACACATGCACACAAGCCGGCCACGTTTCTTCTCAAGATGCCGGGTCCAGGATTTGAGCTGCGCAGTCAGCCATATGGAATGTATCAATAGATCCCTTAACCACCAGGCTATAGAGCTAGCCTAGAAGATACTTGACTTTTTTAATATCAGGGGTCAGAAGATGGCACAGAGGTAAAACGCAAGGCTCTCTGGGGCAATTCCACAAAAGAAAGTTCCTGGTTCAAGCACAGAGACCTCCCTGAGTACACCAGGCCTGTGATCTGGAACTGGCTGAAGGCTGGGGGTGGATTATGGCATCAGGACTCTTTTGGAGGAGTTGTCTCTCTTTTTCTCTCTGTCTCTCTCATTCATGGAAAAATAAATAAACATAAAAAAAGGGGAAAAAAGTTTTGAACATCAGAAAATGAGATAGTAAAATTGTTTTATTTGTTAACAGAAGCTCAGTTTTAACAAAGTATTTTCTTTAAGGGGAAAAAAAAAAAAACCTCAATGAATGAAAACCATTTTCGAGGAATCCCAAGTTATTGATGCATTTTTCCAAAAAGACTGGCATGGACTTTAGGGAATATTTAAAAGAAGATTTTTTTTTTCGTTCCTGAAACTATAAGAAGAGGACCAGAAAAAAGTCAAATTACTGGCATTAAAAATAAAAGGAATCTCTGGAGTAGTTCCCTGGTCAGCAAAGGAGTGGCCTGAGCTGATGGCTAAGGGAATACTTTATCAGGGCTTTAAGAGAAATATATTGGGTTAGCAGGAAAATCATGATGCGTTTTTGCTAGAAAAACAGAAAAATACATTATGACTTTTTCAACAACCTAATAATAGTCCACAGAGCTGAATTATCTGGATAACTGAAGCTTAGTCATTGAAGCGAAAGTTACTTTTAAGGAAATCTGCCTAAAATTTTACATATTTATATTCTTCTAGTCTTAAAAAGAAATTACCGTCTTCTGGATGGTGTATTATAGGAGCATCATTGCGAATACTGGCAGTAGTGATAGGCTGAAATTCTATTACCTTCAGGGGATACAGGGTATTAAACTCAATAAAGCTCTTGGACTTCACATTCAAGATGCCACACTGCCACATCTTCAAGTCGGTTTTCTGTATTTCTTTTCTTCCTGCCCTCCACTGTCTTCTCATCGCAGTGCCTCTAGAATGCTCCCTTATTTCTTATTTTATACATGGTTGGCTGTTGAGGCTGTCAGGGTGTTTCCATGCCATGCCAGGGTTAAATATGAAGGGTCTTCCCCCTACACACACCTCTCTCTCCCCGTTTTCTTTTTCTTTCTTTTTATTTTTTTAAAATTTACTTCCAAGTTCCAGATGGTTGAGGTTGATGAAAGCCTAACCTCCAATGATTAAATGTAGAGTTACTTTAATTTTCTTTTTTAAAAAATGCCTTTCTTAAAAGTCAATGTAGATTGTAGAAGTTTTATTTTATTTATTGAGAAATTAGATACTGTGCCCTTTTAAAATTATATACGAGCATACTATATACCAGGGAGAAAGCCAATTATGATTTTTTTTATTTCGTTTTTAATTTTATTTATTATTTTTAAAATTTGGTAAAGGGCACTTGTGCTCAAGAGAGAGAGAGAGAGAGAGAGAGGAAGAGAGAGAAAGTGAGAAAGCAAGCCACCAAGTACAGGACTCAAACCATGGTTGGCCATGTGGGAGTTCAGTGCCTTAACCACTATACTACCTGCTGGCCCCACAAGTATGATTCTTTTAAAAAAGCAAAATAGACTTATGTTTTCTCTGAATACTTTGTCTTTGGTGGAAGCCCTTCAAATTCATAATTTTTTTAAAGTTACTAAGTTAAGCTACTTTGCTAAGAAAAATACTTCAGTGTTGAAAATGTGGTTAACAACAATTTACTGTATAGGTTACTAATTATTCTAATTTAATCATTATACATTATAGTCATGTACTGACAAATCACATTGTAATCATTGTTATGTTAATAGAAAATTATTTTTTTAAAAAAAGAAGAATTACCTAACATGTGATGTAATTCTTCTACTACTCGTCTGCCCCTTTCTGACCTACTCCTTGGTTTTAGTCAATGAATGGATAGATCTTACCTATGAAATCAAAGATTACACATATATATTGGGTCATCAGAAAAGTTGTAATGTGTTTTTCTATGCAAAAGTACATCATGACTTTTCCGACCACCCAAAATACACAGACACACACACACCTATATACACAGACAGAGGGCATTATTAATCCAGATGTTTATAGTATTTGCATCCTGCCTATCTCAGTCATGTGATTTTATATTCTCATATTTCAACATAATGCCCAACACCCCATGTTATAGCTTCCTTGTATTGCCATTATTTTAATCTATGTTCTTTTTGTTTCATTAGTCCCCTATTTGAGCATTTCATTTGTTTTACTTTTTTTTTTCCTGTCCTAAAAAGCAACACAATAGATTTTTCATATAAATTCCCAGTTCTTCTGAATTAATTCATCAGGTCTAACTACGGCTCTTCATGTTACTGACCCAATAATAAATTTCTCCAAGCACACTTACAGCAGAAAATAAAGGACGATGACAATAAAAGAGAGCAAGAGAGAGAGACAGAGCATGCAGATTTGAGAGACATGAAAGAGTCTGAGATACATTTTCTCCCGAGAAGGCTGGTAATAACATCTGTTCTTCTGCATACACTGAACACGCTACGATTCAGGTGCAGATTGGTTTTTTTCCATGTGATTTCACTTACTGCCTGGGTAGTCTAAGTGCAGACCAGAAGCAGAGTACAGTGCTCTCTAGAAAAACTCCCATTATTTCTACTGTCATTTGAGCTTTACTTTCATTCTTAAACATTTGCCTAAAAGAAGCAAAGAAATAGATATCATTATATTATCAGACGCGTAGGGCAACGTTAAGCTTGATGAAGGAAAGCAAAACATCTTTCTTACTCACTGGAATATGCCTGGCACGGTCACAGAGACATAGCAGGTATTCATTAAACACTCCCAGGGACAAAGAGGGGATTCAGTCAAGGCTTTCTGGAGAAATCCCTGGTGGCAGGAGGTGTTCCTCTCCCAGAGAGACATCGCTGTCCCCCATGGTATACACACTTGTGGGTGGAAAAGTTCCCCAAATCTGGTAACACAGAATTCCTAAATAATATGCTCAGGAACATTTGCTAATGGGGGATTTATTAGGTTGAAGGTGAAAATAAATGTTCTACCTCTCATGATCTGAACATCAAAGAACTCAAATAAATCCTTATTGTTTCAAATAAAGCATCGAATAGATGCATACAGAAATGGGTACGTGTTCAAGAAAGGAATGACCATGTCTGCACCAGGACTCATCCAATACAAGCCAAATTTTATAACTTTGTGTTAGTGTATTTTTCAGTGAAGGAAATCAATCCTAAGAGAGAAGGCTGGGGCAACCACAACCTGAGTGCTTTGAAGTCTTTCCTAGAAGAGCTCAGATAAACGGATTTGTTCATTTTTTAGAAACTGTCAAGGTCTCTCCAGCCTTGCAACAGCAAAATCAAACAGGCATCTTTTTCCAAATATTGGGTTGTCGGAAAAGTCATGACGCATTTTTGTAGAGGAAAACAAAAATACGTCATGACTTTTCCGACAACCCATAGAAACATGGGCATCTAAAGCATAGGTAAAAAATATTTTTGTCCAACAAAATAGTTTTAATATTTGGAACTCAAAAGATCTCTAGTTTGAGACCAGCAGGTGGCGTAGTGGTTAAGGCACTGGACTCCCACATGGGGGACAGCAGTTAAGAGTCCCAGATACAGCAGCTAGAAAATAATGCTGGGCATGTGTCTGTGTACACCCCAAATCCCAGGAGGAAAGTGGAAGAGAAGGGATTGTAGCATGGCCATCCTTCCTGGGGGTGATTTCTCATTTTCTCTCTCATTGTCTTTCTGTGTCTCTTGCAAGTTCGCACGCTCTAGGGCCAAACACAAAAACAAAAACAAAAAAAACAAACCATAAAACAACAACAACAACAACAAACTCAACTTGGGACCAGCAGATGGTCTAATGGTTTTGTCGCAGGACTCCCACATAGTCAACCACGGTTTGAGTCCTGAACCTGGTGGCTTAAAACTCATGCCAGGTATGTGCAGTTGCATGCCCAAGATCCCAAGAGGAGAATGGAGGAGAAAGGACTGCAGAGTGGCCACCCACCCCACCCCCCCGGGCGGGTGTGATTTCTCCCTTTCTCTCTCTCCGTCTCTCCAGCGAGTGCATGCGCCCTATAGCGAAAATTTCAAAAAATAAAAAATCTCTAGTTTTTGATACATGATGTGATATTTATGATATATAATTTCAATTTTTATTTGTATTAGTAAAACTCTGGAAGACTCTAACTGGGATTTACCAGGGCCATCAAAAGAAGGGACAACAAAGCCACTAGAAGTCACAAACCTGAAATCAAAGGCACAACTGAACCAAGTTGCACTAACCTCTCGTAGTTTAACCCCAATACCTTGCCCTGATCCAGCTTAGCAATACAGATCCTAACTACATGATAATACATGATAAAGATTTCTTTGAACAGGCATGAGATCTATGCTAGCGTAGCCAGTCACAGTCAGTGCAGAATGTCAGCCATTTCAAAGCCAGGCACTAAATTAAAGGGGAAGTGAAGAGTCTTGTTTATTGTATGTCGTTCTCCTACAGAGAGTGTCAGACCCTCCGTGAATGTTATGGAAGTGCTCGAATAACCAATGCCTACCTACAGTATAACGATTATAAATGATACTGCGATGGTCTCAGATATCCTAGAATCAATTTACATGCAGGAACTGAACCCTTTGCATCGTACATATTGAAGTAAAAGCTGTGACCTATTCCTAATTACAGTATTAATGCTGCAGTCAGCATGACCACATGTAAATAGAAATCTAACTACACATGCCACTGGCCTGAAGCCAGAGAGCCTAGGGTCTAGCTGAAATTCAAAGCTAGCAGCAGAGACTAATCTCAGCTAAAGAGGTAGGGAGACGCAGCCAATGGGATCCCAGAATTCTTTCTTTGAAATTCCAAGTTATCAAGGAAGATGATGACTCGGATTTCTAACACCAGCGGTGGCAAAAAGGCACACACATCTGATGTGGATTTCTAGACAGTGTCCACAGCAGAGGTGGATTTTCGAAACTCTACTCATCTGTTCCTTTCTTCCCTATGCCCCCTGCCACCAACAGCAAACTCTAGAGCCGTATTTCATTCTCAGAGAACACCCTGGGAACAGCCATGGCTTTTTACCAGAACTGCACTCAAAAGAAAACATCATCCCTAAGTCGGTTAAACAGTTCAGTGCACCACGGAGATTTATTAGAGAGATCTACCTAATGAAAATAATCCCCTAACTACGACATGGAAGACTGCCTTCTCTCTCAAGTTAAAAAAAATAGAAAGAAAGAAAGCAAAGAAAAAGAAACATACTGTATCTGATACAGAAAGAAGACAGCAATGTTGCACCTCTAAGATTGGCAAGAAAAAAGAAAGCTGCTCTTAGAAGATCCGGTCTGAGGGAATTCTGAAGGATTTCTGGAAGCAAAACAAAGATCAAAGTTGATCATGATTTTAGAGCTTGAGAATGTCAACTTAAAGCAAGAAGCAAAACCACATTTATATCCAGTTGCTAAAAATACAACCTTGGCCAGTAATAATCGGTGCCATCTAGCTGTATCTTCCACCCTGCGAAAAAAATAAGCAAATCTGATGTTCAGGATGGGAATGTCTTCACGAGGAAGGCTGTTGTCTCCCCACACATGGTCACCTTCGTCCACGGTTGGTTACTACTTAGACTTCACTTGGTGTTGGCAGAAACTACCCCTAACTGGCAAAAGGAACTGAGAAGAGAATGACAATATGGTCCCTGTACATGCAACCACCACGGAGCCCAGTGTTTTGACATTGTCACTGAAACAAACTCAACTATTTATGAGAGCGAAGTTGAATCAAACAGTTGGTGTGGCAGAAAAAAACAGCTGCTTCTGAAGTCTTTTTGTCTAGAACGTCACTAAGAAAGGAGGAGGAAGCACAACCATCACACAATCACAAATACCTCCCAACAACAGAAAACAGCCCTGGCAAGTGGAAAACAGGTACCTTCCACTCCCACGATCACAACGCCTGGCACACTTGGCTCCCCGGGATCCCTAGGCACTGCATCGCCGTGGACAGCTCTCTCTCTTCCAGATAGCTCAGAGTTTCCCTCTATCCACCCAAAAGTTTCTTTTTAAAACTTAATTACCTTCAGAACATCAAATAGTTTAATGATTACATAACCGGGCACCCACGTGATGGAGTCCCGGACCCCACAGCTTGAAACTCACACCGGGCACATGTGCATGTGTGCCCAAGATCCCAAGAGAAGAAGGAGGAGAAGGGATTGTGGCGTGGCCATCCCCTCCCCGAGGTGTGGGGGTGATTTATTGCTTTCTGTCTGTCTCTCTGTCTCTCCAGCAAGAGCATGTGCCCTGTAACAAAAATCTCTCTTAAAAAAATATATATTGGTGTCATGGGGACCAACAGGTGGCATAGTGTTTATGCACTGGATACCCACACAGCCCACTGAGGTTCGAGTCCCAGACCCAGCAGCTTGAAACTCATTCTAGGCACATGTGCATACATGCTCAAAATCCCAAGAGGAGAATGGAGGAAAAGGGATTGCAGTGTGTTTATCTCCACTGGAGGGTGATTTCTTACTTTCTGTCTCTCTGGCAAGCACACATGCCTAGAGAGAAAAGTTTTTTCCAAAAAAAAAAAAAAAAAAAAAAAAAAAAAGAAATGAAAAGAAAAAATACTGGTGTGCTCTATGAAAGGGCTCTAAATGGCTGTGTTCTTAGAGTTTTCTATCTGCTTTCAGTGCGTTTTCCTTCTAATTGTATTATATTATTCTTTACTTCTGCCTATAGCGTAGCTGCCTATAAGAACTGGAAAGTTCCTCTAGGAGGAAAGGATAGCATTCTAGGACACGGATTTTTGAATATTGATTTTGGTTATTTTGAAACCTCTTCTCTTGCTTCCTTAACTAGATGGTGTTTATTCCTGTTCAGGCGAGGAGGCTGCTGAATAACTGAGAGCCAGTACATAATATGTCTCTGTAGTTTACAGGTGAGTCACCAACATTTACTTTAATATATATATTTTTTAAAACAACATATTGGGACCAGCAGTTGGCATAATGGCTATGTCCCTAGATTCCGATGTAGTTGATCACAGTTCAAGTCCCAGACTCAGTGACTTAAACTCACACCGGGCGCGTGTGCATGCGTGCCCAAGGTCCCTAGAGGAGAATGGAGGAAAAGGGATTGTGGTGTGGCCATCCCCCCTGGGGGGTGATTTCTCCCTGTCTCTATGTGTCTGTCTTTCTGGTGAGTGTATGCACTCTATAGCAATAATAATAATAATAATAATAATAATAATAATTTTGCTATAGGGTGCATGTGCTCACTGGAGAGAAACAGAGGGAGAGAGACGGAAGTGAGAAAGCACTCCCCAGGGAAGATGACCACACTGCCATCTCTTTTCTTCCAATCTCCTCTCAGATTTGGGGCACACACATACCTAACGTGTTTTTCAAGCCACTGGATCTGAGACTCGAACCGCATAGTTGGACGTGTGGGATTGAGCCATCTTCACCTCACACCACTGGGCTGGCCTAATCATCTCCACTTCTTGCTGAGGAAAACCTGGAAGCAAACTTTACATTTCAGTAACTTAATTTTACAATCCATATGCAATGAAATAAATGAGTTCTGCTTTCTAAGTTTCTAACAATTTCCTTTGACTCAGTTCTTTGAAGAATCTGTGATTACTGGAAAGATATTTTAGGGAAAAAAATGCACTTTATCAAGTACCTATAGGAAGGACTGCACTAAGAGGCAAATATCCAATTATTTTATCAGCAAGATTATCTTAGCATTTTAATATAACATTCATGGCAGGGAAAATACAAGAGGTGTGCTATAAGCCTTTGGGGCTTTGTTAAAGACATTGTACGAGAGATGGAGAGAACACCATAACCCAGACTTTTCCAAACAGTAGGCAGAAGAAAAGCATAAAAGAAAAACAAGTACATATAACAGTGCTTTACTAATTTGTAAATGTTTCTGTTGTTCATGTAAGTAGAGTTAGAGGTTGCCTTTTGCCTTTCCACACTCCAAGCACTCACTTTTTCTCTTTTTGTGTGTGCCTGATTTCTCAGTGAGCAGTAAAAGGCAGTCATCACGTTTGGAACCTCTAGCTGTCAGCAGGTCAGCAAGAAATAAAACTTGAGTCCTTTTTGCCGCTGCTGTGGCCTGATCCTCTTGGGAAGCCAGTGCCTTAGTCTGTTATGGCATCATTAACAGAAATACTCAAGACTGGGTGATTTATAGAGATAGAGGTTTACTGACTCACGATTCCAGTGGCTGGAATATGACCGACAGAAGCAGAGAGGACGGCAAGAGTGTGCACAGAGGGAGCTGCAGGCTGATCTTGATTCCATGGGAACTGACCCCTTCTCAAGACTGCTGGAGCTTACTGGGCCTCTCAAGACATTATTAATCTATTCTCGAAAGCACCGTTTCCATGATCTAATCATGCCTCCCCTCTCAAACTTCATTGTACCGAGTACCAATTTCAAAGACTTGAGTTTTTGCGAGACACATGATCGAAACCATAACAGCCAATATTTCACAGTGTTGTGCAATGATCAGCTTGGTCTGTCCACCAGGAAGCACACACCTTCCTTCTCTGTCTCTCTAACAGATAATAATCGCCTCTTCTTTCTCCTGACTCCAGCCTTCCTTTCCCACCAAAACAATACAACAAGAGCTGAGCCCTAAAATTAAAGTGGCCTTTCTAAGTTTTAGTTCATCGAGCTGTCTTCTAATCACTAAAAAGTGTTTCAAGGCTCTTTACAAATTCCTGGAAGGGTCTGAAAACTCCAGGCTTCCTATCTCCTGAAAATGAAAATTCTCTTACCCAAATCAGCAAATAGAGCCCTTTAAGTTACAAAGATGACATTTTTCTTATCACCATGTCAGTCAGGATTGAAGTTGTCTCTACCTTTCGCCAACATGGAAAGACATTTACAGGGGAGAACTCCTATCCATGAAATGATCTCTGCCATTAAATGCCAGTAGCGAAGCATAAGTAAAAATGTACTTTTCTAGGGACTAGCCTCATGGCCTAGGGGTTAAGGAAGTAGGATCCCACATGGCCAACCACACAGCTCAAATCCTAGCCCCGGGGGCCAGCAGAAGCCCTAGCAGTTGCATGACTGGACTCCCACTGGTTGACTGAGGTTTGAGTCCTGGACCCAATTATTTGAAAGTCATGGTAGGCAGATGTGTATGCATGCCCAAGATCCAGGGAAGAGAATGGAAAAGAATGGAGGAGAAGGGATTGCAGCATGGCCATCCCAGGGAGGGGATTTCTCACTTTCCCTCTCTGTCTCTTTCTCTCTCCAATGAGCACACATGCCATACTGCAAAAACCTCTTGACAACAACAACAACAACAAATCCTATCCCCAGCAGCTCAAAAGTCACACCAGGCAGGTATATGTGAATGCCCCAAATCCTGAAAATGGAGGAGAAAGGATTATGGTTTGACCACACCTCATTAGAGGATGCTTTTTATTTCTCCTTCTGTCTCTGGCAAGTGCATGTGCCCTCTGGCAAATTAAAAAACAAAAGCAAAATATTTGCTTTTGTAATAGTGTTTTCCAGCAAAATCTAAAAGTCACTCTGGAGAGGGAAAGTACACGTTAAGTTGATATCAAGCACTCAGTTGTGTTTGGATTTAGTTTGCTTTTTCTTTCCTGTGTAAAATTCCATCAAGTAGAACCCTCTTTCTTTTCACCTTTTTTCCCTAACCGTGTTATTTTATTGAAGCAGAAGGCAAAGAAATGTAATTACTGCAGCATCCGATAGCTGTACTGGTGACGCTATCTCTCATAGCAAATGCAACTGATTCCATCTGTCTTTGGAAGTCAGGAGTAGCCTTTCACTCCCAGAGTTGTAACTTTTCACAACTCAGTGTCTTTACCATTTTGGTTTGACCACATTCAAGGCCTTCTAGAGTAAACTCAGTCCAGACAATCTCTGTTGACTTTCAGGACCCCTCAGATTTGCAAATCTAACCAGAGTTTGTTGTGAGAATTTGGGCCTTGACCTACCCACATTAAGACTTTTGAAACTTTCGGCAGAACCTTGCCTCAGAAGTCTCTCCTAGACTACACAGGAGCTCGAAGATTTCTCCCCTCTTTAAAAAGTAACCTAATTTATGAAAATCAAAAGCTATAGGTCAACTGAATCAGTGTGACATTATTCTCATCCTAAAAAAGGTCTTTCTGAGCCACCCTGGGGCATGGTACTTAAGGCAGCTGGATCCCACATGGCCAACTGCATGGTTTGAGTCCTAGATCCGGTGGGTTGAGAAATATACTGGGCAGGTGCGCCCAAAATACGTCCCCCCAAAAAAAAATGGAAGAGAAGAGATTACTATATGAATGTACCCCACAAAAAGTTTTTTTTTCACTCTCTCCTTCACAAGTACATGTACCCTCTAACTTTTTTTTTTTTCTTTGAGATGTTTGTTTCAGGGCACCCATACTCACCAGAGAGACAGAGAGAAAGAAAGAAAGAAACCGCTCCTTGGGAGGATGGTCACGCACAATTCCTTCTCCTCTGTTCTCCTTTCAGGATTTTGGGCACACCTGGCATGAGTTTCAAGCTGCCAGATCCAAGACTCAAACTGTGGTCAGCCATGAGGGAGTCCAGCATCTTCACCAGTATGCCACCTGCTGGTTCTTCCTCTAGCAATTTAAAAAACTTAAAAAAAAAAAGTTTTCTTCTGCCAGCTCCCTTCTCAACTGCATTCCTGGCACCTCCCACAAACAGTAAGTCCCAGGAAGAAGGATACCACAGCATCTTCAGCATGAATATCCGTTCATGTATCTGTCCATAAATATCTATTCCATGAGTACATGACATCCCAACTTTACCCAAGGGTTGACTCCATGTCTTCCTCATTTGGAAGCGCTTAAGCAGTCATGCTTGCTGGTGTACGCTTTCATCAGCAGGGATTTACACAGTTTTTCAGTGTGCAATACACAGTGTCCCATGCACTAAATGTGTGAAAATAAGTAAATCAGATGTGCAACACATCTCAGATCAGACCTTCCAAGACCAATGCATTATCATTGGAATCTGAGAAGTGTCCAGACTTGGAGTAGCCAACAGCCCTGGGTTTGAGTCCCACCTAGTTATCAGACAGAATGAAGAACAACGCTGACCCATGTTTTTCTAACAATGGACATGGAGAGAACCCCTTGGAGGTTGCTGTGAACAGTGAAGACACTGCTGAGTAGCTAACACTGTGCCTTCAGTGAGACGAGACACAGAATGAGGGCAGGCCCGAGCTCTCTGAACAATGTCTTGCTTTGCTCCGCTCCCTATCTATGACAGAGGTTTTAGGAAGTACCATTCTGACACACCCAGGTGAGTTCTGTCCCAGGTAGAGACTTCTCAGACCCCACAGGCCAGCTTGCCCCATGTAGATGAAAAGATCTAAGTAGAAGGAGTTCCGCTGCATTTTGGGATACAACTATATCCACAAAAATAAGAGCAGTAACATTTTTATTGTTGAAAAATGAGTAATGAGAAGTTTGGGGATCCAAAGCTGCATAATTACAAAAACAATAAATGATAAGTGAATTCCATCTCATTTCCACCAAGGCCACCGGAGAACAGACTTGCCACTGGAGGCCTATATGGGAGTTGCTTCAGAAAGTTCAGCCTGACCCGGTCTAGGCAGGGCATGCCCTTGGCAGGCTGTGCCTGGACTGACTCAGATCCACCCTCAACCAGCTGCGGAATCCTCTCTGGGAGATCCCATCTGATTTAAGTCTTACTAAGCATCACTTTGAATCTAATATCTGTAGATCAGGGTTGAGAGATGAACCCCAAATCTTCCAGTGCCAATTATCTAGACACAGAATGAAAGGGATTTTATACTGCATGGGCTATTTGTAATCTCCAAGATTTCCAATTTTTTATGTAAATGGGTTAGAGCTGGTATCACTCGTATGAGCAACGAATCCCTCAGTGACCCGTTTTGCGTGTTTTCTCCAACATTCCTTCTGGATGTTTCCACTAGTTTGGAAGCAGGGAGAGGGACTCAGGATAGTAACAAAGAAAATCACTGAATATTCCAACTCTAGTGGGCACTTGGGATAAAATTGCAGAGGTGTGTGTGTGTGTGTGTGAAAGAGAGAGAGAGAGAGAATGAGAATAAAAAGACAAAAAGAAGAGACAAAAAATAAATGGAATCCGAGGCTTTCAGAGCGGGTCTACTTACTCTACTGCTAAGAAACATGACTTGAGGCCATTTGTCCAAATGGCCAAGAATTTGCATCAGTTACAGGTTCTAGAAAGGCCAAGGAGTGAGAGATCATAAGTGGCATTTATAATAAAACTTGCTAACAACGTCTAGGTGTTGTCAAATTATAATGTCCAATACAAACAATATAAAAGTCATTGGGTGGGTAGGAATGTGGCTGATAGTATTAAGTTTCCAAAATGGCACAGTTTTCTGTATTATCTCTATTTTTTAAAAGGCATACTTGGCAGCTGAGATTAGGTTGTTCAAGACATTCATGAAAATTTAATATAGCATATGGCTGAATTTCCCCCCCATATTTAAAGCTTTCAGATGTTGACCATGTTCACTTCAGGTAATACAGAATGTGCAGTTGATACTGTTCAGCTTTTCCTGAACACGAAGGCACTTTCTGACATAGTTTTGGAAACCCCGGAAGTCACGCAACATTGCTTCCATATATTCTATCCATCCAAGGAGCCGTAAACCCTCTCAGATAGATGCAAAGAGACAGAGCACTCACTTTCAATGGGAAGAGGGTCGAAAAGGGAGCCATGTTGTACAGGTGCCACATGGTTTTATCCATCTTTGTATTCATCATTCCTTGCAGATGATCCTTATACTCCCATAAACCTGAGCACGCACAAGCTCCGTACACAGTCGGTGTTCAATAAATATTTTGAAAAGCATATTATGAATTGTTCTCTCAGAGGGGCCATATGGTGTGGCCATGTATGGGGGCCCATGAGGTCTTAAACAAGGGTTTCTTCCCAGGCCTTTTTGAGATTAACTGGGCCAGTTCTTGAATTTGCAAGAAGGAGAAGTACAATACAGAGAATTCTACCAAACTTCAATCTATCAGCTTTAGAATGAGCAAAGTGTGGATTTGAATCTGGACCCTACCATTACAAGCTGGAACTTTAAACACATTACTCCACCTCCCTAAAACCTGTTGCCTCATTTTAAAAACAATAACAAATAAAACCACCTATTTCGTGTTGTGAGGATTCAATGTGTAAATAATACTTAGAAAAGTTTTAAGACTAGGACCAGGCACATAATGGCACTAAATACACATGTGCTCTTTTTGTTATCATTATTACTGTTTTAAAATGCTCAGAGTAGGCCAGCAGATGGTGTAGTAGTTATATCGCTGAACTCCCACGTGGAGGATCACAGTTCAAATCACAGACCTGGCAGCTTGAAACTAATGTTGGCCACGTGTACATATATGCCCAAGATCCCAAGAAGAGAATGGAGTAGAGGGGATTGCGGCATGGCCATCACCCCCAGGGGGCGATTTTTCACTTTCCCTCTCATTGTCTCTGTCTCTCTCTCCAGCCAGCGCATGCACCCTAAGGCAAAAACCTCTTTAAAAAAATAAATAAATAAAGTGTTCAGACTATTCCCTGGTATACAGAGAACACTGGGCAGATGTTGGCTAGTAACAGAATTACTAGCCACTCCCATCATTTCACCCAGTTTCTATGGGCCTCTCCACCTTCCCTCGACACTTGGACGTTGAAGGGGTTGCGGACCAATTTCACAATTTGACAAAATCCACGTTCTGAGCTTTTATTCTCTCCTTTTTAATTCTTAAAAATGGGAAGAATGACAGAAATGCCCAAAGATGGGTAACTTGGAGAAACATCAGGTCCTATAAGACATTTGAATGATCATATTTAATCAATAAGTGATTATCAACGTCAGCTTGACATGAGAAAGGTTTCAACCTTGCTTTTTGCCTCTTCCAAATGGCCCCATCCTCTGGGAGAAGGCAACCTGTGGGGTCTCCTTCTTTTGACAAGGTTCTACTGCAGAGAGGTTGGCTTTTCCTCCAGCAGAAGAAACCGGATGAGGAAACGCTTCATGAGGTGCATCTTTAGATATGATATAAGGAAAGAAGCAGCAGGGATGGCACTGAGTAGCAAAGGTCAGCCCCATAGCACAGCAGTTAAACTATATGTATAGGGAGCTGGATCTCACATGGCTGACTATGGTTCAAATCCCAGCCCCGTCAGCTTGAAAAACATGCCAGGCGCATGTGCATGCACATCCAAAATGGAGACATAGTGAAGGGGTTGTGGCATGACGGTGCCCCTTGGAGGGTGCTTGCTTTCTTTTGCTCTCTCTCTCTGGTGAGCACATACACCCTATGGCAATTTTAAAGACGAAAAGAAAAGGAAAGGAAACTGAGGTACAAGTGTATTTTGGAACAAAAGAATTTTAAAATCTGGGCACAGTGGGACCAGCAGATGGCGTACAGGTTACACTGGTAGACTTCCACACAGCCGACTGCAGTTCGAGTCTCAGACCCAGTGGCATATGCATGTGTGCCTAAGATCCTAGAAGGAGAATGGAGAAGAGATTGTGGCATGGCCATCCCTCCTGGGAGGGTGGAGTGATTTCTCACTTTCCCCCTCACTGTGTCTGTCTGTCTCTCTCTGGCAAGGGCACACTCCCTAAGGCAAAAATCTAAAAACAAAAACAATAAACAACTAGGCAGAGTTTTCTCATAATATGTATTTCCATGAACTCTTTGAAGTCCTCATACTATGAAGAAAGATAGCACTGGCGTCGTTTAAAAATAACTTTTAAAAAAAAAAAAAAAAAAGCAAAGAAAGCTAGAAAACAAAACTAAAAACCAGCCAGACTTGAAGTTTTCAGGGGACTGGGACCCGCTGTCATATTTCTGATCCCACTTCAGAACCTGGCACCTGGCAAGCACTTCAGAAATATGTGTTGAGTGAGTGGCACAGAGTCCTGTTAGAAGGAATGACTGGGAAAAGACCCTCTTCATGTTGTAGCCAAGGTAAGTACTCTGACTTCAGGACCTACGGAGGAGCTTGTTCAACCTATAATAATCCTGCTTTTCCATAATGAAAACATTCCCTGTATTTGAAAGTAAACTTCCTTTTTCAGCTCCCTGATACAGAACACCAGAATGAAGCAGACCACACTCTAGAGGGAGAGGAAAGAAGACAAGCTTCCCACATGGCCAACCATGGTTCGAGTCCTGGACCTGGTGGCTTACTTTCTCACTCTCCTTCTCTCTCTCACACACACATACATTCTGTCCCTCTCCGGTCAAATTAAAATGAATAAATAAAGTTAAATAAAATAACTCTTAAAAAAAAATAACTGAAGGCAGAACCCACAAAACAAGCAAGCTGCCACGCGCCATCCCTGCAAGGGACACCCAAGAACCAAAATGAAACTGGCCTTCTCTCAGCCAAGCCCAAATTAGCATCAAGAGACACAAATCCCTAAAATCTAAATGGCCGGGAGCGGAGGAAGATGTCTCCCCACGGCCTTTCTTCTTGCTTTAGCTTATTTCTATCTTGATTCAAACAGGCCTGAGACACGCCAATGGTTTTCCCCTTCCCATCTGGTCACGGAGTCATCCTTTACCATCATGAGGAAGTAGAAAGGCCCCTTCCCTCCCCACTGGGCAACCTCATGCGCGCTCGTCCCGTGCAACCGTGTCTGGCCTTGCCAGCTGCATTACAGCCTGGCCCCGGGGCCTTTTTGAGAACTGCCAAACTTCCCACGACCGATAATAGCCTGCCACTTTGGCAGGGATGCGGCGTCTTTCTGCTCCACGCAGGCCTGCGGCTCACCCGCCTCAGTCTCGTCTTCTGTAGCCTGCTTTGTGTCCCTGATTCATACTGCGCCTTGTCATTGTTGGGAGGACAGAAACCACTGGCAGTTTCTCAACAGCTGTCTGAAAGGGCAGCCGCAGAGGACACACGTGTGCACAGACGCCACACCTACACGCACACTCTCTCTCTCTCTCGTTCTTCCCCTCAGAAACACCTCATGGGCACGCACCGGGCTGCCCCGAACTTGTTCATCCAGTCGACTCTGCCAGGCTTTCTCGAGAGACTCGTTCCCATGGCCAGCCGGACGGCACACAGCCATTCGCCCTCATCCTGCCCGGCTAGCACGGATCTTCCCCTTGCCTGCATTAGTTCCAGATGTTAAAAACAGAAGGTCAAGCAAATACCTATGTTTACAGTAAGAAATCCAGTCGCATAGGAGAATAAACAAATAAATACACACTAGCCCGGGACTCTTAAAAAAACATCACTTCATGTCTTACTCACAGCCTCACAGTCATCATACAAAACCAAGAACACAACAAAACCCACAATGAAACGGAGCAGCAGACACCCTCTTTCAGATTCAATAGGCAGAAAATCTTTACATTTATAATCTTACAGAGACCAGCATAAAAAAGCGAGCGAGCATCTGCCTCCTGTTCTCAGTGACCAGCTGGACAGATGGTCAAGAATATCATTAGTTAAGAAAGCTCTCATTCATGATCAGAAAAGTCCCTTGGGCAGGCTGGTGTGGGGTGCAAGAATGTCCCCGAATGTGCTATTTGAAGAATGTGTTCGTGTCTGAGATAGGAGCCCATGCGGTGACGTGGGGGAGGAAGGGAAAGAACAGACAGCCCGTTGTGATCCACACAGAAACCACGAGGACCTCAACTGTGGTTTGTCACCCAGACACTTCCGGCTTCCATTCCACCCGCTCCCTCGGCAACATTCACAGAGAAGAAAACCAGTCTGGGTCACGGTAGCTGCCATCATCCCTCCTTCTCTAGACATAAGTACCTCATAAACAAGATGTATAAAGGGAGGAGATACATGAGCTGGAATCTTCCCTTGTTTGACACCTTCTTCTGGGGCTCACACAGAAGATGTGAAAAGAACGAAGGAGCCTGTGTTCAGCCTGGTGTCAGTGTTTCCAGGGTGGAATTTCTCTCTGTCTAAATCGTCACTGTACCTGATAGATGGGGGGGACCCAAGGGTCTGGGGCTGCAGGAGGACACTAAACACTAGTAAATCTATGAGAAGATCGGAAACCCACAGATCTGCAGCTGTCTGGCTTTCTGCACCAACTTCCATCCACCTTTTCAAGCTCATCTCGTAGGAATTTCCATCAAGATGTCTCTGGTGTTGACAGATGAGTTGCTTTGTTTTGTTTTATTTTTTTTTATTAAGGATTATCTATTTAATTTTATTTCTTATTGTTAAGTTCTTCATTTGACCAGAGACAGAGGGGGTGGGGTGAAGTGAGAAAGCAAGCCACCAGGTTCAGGACTCAAACCATGACTGGCCATGTGGGAGTCTAACACCTTAACCACCATGCCACCTGCTGACTCCAACAGATGAGTTCTGACCTTCCTTCCCACCCTGAATTGAGTACCTTCTGGGTGTCAGGTGCTACAGTGGGCATCTGCGGGAGGACAGGAGACAAAGAGGTATGGGGACCCTGACTTGCCATTTCTGGGGGACAGTGTGCTGTGTGAGTGAGCAAGAAGCAACATTCACAGTTTCTACAGCTGGAAAATGCAGCTTTCGCAATAATGCATTTATCGCTTTTTGCCGACGATTCACGTTCGTACTCTGATTGGAGAGTGCTGAGGGGAAAATCAGCAAGCAACCTGAAGAGTTCAGTAGAAACGAGGGCCACCAAAATCAAGCAGGAGGCCAGGCTTGGAGCAGGAAGCCAAGAAATCAGGAAAAGAAGGCCACGTGCGCTGTGGACAGGCGCAGGATTCAGAGTCAGCTGCTCCCTGCCCTGTCTTCCTTCTCCCAGCCAGCAATCCCCGGTCTTTGGGAAAGGTTCAAAGAAGAAGCGTCAGCTGCTGGGCTCTGGGGAAAACTAGCGACAAGGTAGCCACAGTTTACTGAACGCTAACCATGGGTTCAGGGCTGCGTGAAGTGCTTCAGCTCCATCAGCTCACTGAATGCTCACACCAGCTCGCTGAGGCAGGTCTGCCAGTCTACAGAGGAGACAACTGACACTCAGAGAGGTTAAGCCACTTGCACAAGGTCACACTGCTGCTGCCATATGGCAGAGGCAGGACCAGACTCAGGTTACTGTTTCCTTCCAGTCTCAGGGACCTTAACCACGTCAGATAAGGAGCGCTTTCTCTGTCTTCACCAAGACATGGCTGAGATTCCCCAAAATTAACTTTATTAAAGGATTTTTTTTTTTAAAAAAAAGCAAAACACAGCACATGGAGAAGAACAAAATGAACAAAACGTTAAGTCTCTTCTGTTCTCAACGTCAGGATCTAGACGTTTAGACATTAACAAGTTCACTAACCAATTTACCTTGCAGACTGGCATGAAAAACAATCAATCTATGTATGTGTCCTGCTCATATTTTAAAGTACAATGAAAAGTTACCTCTTTTCTAAGACGATTTCTTCTCTAACTGAAGGTTTGTGAAGATCAGATAAGCTGTTATGGTGACTGAGGATTCTACCTTAGACCCTTTCTGCAATCTTAAAAGCAAAAACAAACAACAACAACAAAAAAGATACTTAAAATTTTTATTTTCTCTCTTCAAAATGAAAATATATTGCTTTTTTGTAAAACAGTAGAAATAAAATTCAGCCAGACTTTTTGGCTGGTGATCTCAAGATGAAGTGTGTCTATAAAAATGAGGCAAATGAGATTTGTATTCTTGGACAAAGAAATGTCTCCAGCCGTCCTGCACTGACTTCATAGTTTTTCGTTTTGTTTTCTCTCTCTCTCCAAGGACTCAGGCTCTGAGACCCTAAAGTCCTGCCTCTACCTCTGCCCTCCTTCCCTCGGTGCCATTTGGTTTGTCTGACTTTGTCAAGGCTGTCCCGATCTTTCTAGAAAGTTTGGTTTCTTTGTCCCTTACTCTGAGTTAGCCTTTGACCTTTCACCTGTGTCCCTGGTGCAGGTGCCATCTTTCCCTGAAAACTGCATCTTTTCCATCGCACTCTCTCTCTCTTTTTAATTTTTAGAGAGATTATTGCTATTGGCCACATGCACTTACCAGAGAGACAGAGATAAATGGAGAGACAGAAAGTGAGAAATCACCCTCCAGCAGGGGTGGCCACACCCCAATCCCTCCTCCTCCATTCTCTCCAGATTTGGGGCACACATGCACATACCCAGCCTGAGTTTTAAGCTACTGGGTCTGGAACTCGAACCATGGTCAACTATGTGGAAGTCCAGCGATGTAAACACTAGGCCATCTCTTGGTCCCCTTTTCCATCTCTTCACGGGGAAGGCGTTCCTATCCCAGATAATGTCTGCAAGCTCTTCAACTCAGGGGTCCCCAACCATTTTGGTATCCGAGACTGGTTTCATGGAGGACAATTTTTCCACAGACAGGGTGGGGGTGGTTTGTTAGAGTGCACAACCTGACCTCTCACACACACAGTTCGCAGTAGGGTTTGCACTGTGAGAATCGAATGCTGCTGTTGATCTGACAGAAGGTGGAGCTCAGGAGGTAATGGGAGCAATGGGGAGTGCCTGCAAATACAGATGAGACTTCATTGACTCACCTGCCACTCACCTCCTGCTGTGCAGACCAGTACTGCCCATGGCCCAGGGGTACCCATGGAGACCCCTGCTTTGACTTACAACACCACACTACAGCACCAACCTTCATCTCTCTAAGTCTAAAGCATGAATGTTATCAACATAGCTTATAATGCCAACGTTCCTAATTCTTACAAAACGTCCCAGGTGGCATTGCCACAAAGACAGGCAGAGGGCTGTTCCCTCCAACCCATCAAAACCTTGTGGCTCCATGTCAAAGGCAGCCCTCGAGTGTCACTGCAGTGGGGAAGACCAATGGTTACTCCATCATTTTGCTCTCTTCTCAATAAACGACTCAGTTTTGGAGACGGACTTAAATTCCGACTCTCATCAAGCTCTGTGATATTGGGCAAGTCACTAAGCAGCTTCAAGCCTCAGTTTACTTATCCTCAAAGTGAGGCTGATAATAACTCTCCATGACTGCTCTGGGACCTGGTAAGAATAGTATCTATCAAGCCTTTGCATAGAGAGAACAGAAATCGGCTAGTATTACTGTTTATCAAGGTCACCACTATGCCCTTCTGAGCAAAGTAGAGTTGAAAATGAAGTCAAATCCTGTTCCCAGATGCTTCTGGAAATCAATCAGTTGCAGCAGACAGTTCTTCACAGAAATTAGGTCTCTCCCCTCCTCCCTCCCTCCCTCTCTTTCCAAGAGTGTCAGAAAACAACAGGGATAGAGTCCAGGTAAGGAGAATAAAGCACCATAGCAGTCAACTCCCACACCAAGGAATGGGACTCAGGGATTTGGGTTTTAGGAAAAGTATCACCCACTCCCAAGCTAACACTTTCCACCTTTTTCAAACTACTAAGCAGGGCCTTATGTCCCCTACCTTTGGTTTAGGAAGAGAACCCTATAGAAAAATAGGACTCTCTTAATCATTACCGTTTTTTATTACACTTTTACGCCTCCCACACAGGGCTTTGGGGTTGTTAATGGACACCAGCTAGGTGGTGGTAATTGGAGAAGGCCACTTGGAATTCCCTTTCAGGGGCCCCACTACTCACAGGATGGGGGCCGGAGCTGGAGACAGCCTGAGCCAGGGCTTGACACTCCAATCCTGAAACCTACCTGGCCTTTAGAAGAAAATTCAAAAGATAGGAAACTAAAGACTTGAAGATAAGAGAGAACAGATCAGACGCAGCAGGTGGCAAGGTGGTTAAGGCACTGCATTCCTACATGGCCAATTACAGTTCGAGTCCCCACGACGCTGGGCACATGTGCGTACATGCCCCAAGTCCTTAGAGGAGGATGAAAAGAGGGGATTGTGGCACGGCCATCCCTTGGGAGGTGATTTCTTACTTTTCTCTGTCTCTCTGTGTCTCTCTAGCCAGAGCATGCACTCTACAGCAAAAACCTAAAAATAATTATTAAAGAAAAAGAGAGAGAGAGAGAGAGAACAGAGCAAGAAAGGCAGACATGAAAATGAAAAGAAAGCTGGAGTCAAATAAACTAGGCTTGATCTCCAGTCATTACCACCAGTATGTAAGTACCTCCTTCCTGTTGGGCTCTAGGGAGGGAGCCTCTCAACTCAGCCCAAACACCCAGGCCCATTTTGAAGACTGGAAAGAACACAAAACAGAGGGGAGATTTCCTAACCCCAGGTCTAAATCTCAGGTCCTAGAGAGCACTGCCAAAGGAGGAAAAGTGGGCAGGCCAGCAGGAGAAAGGCCAGGGCGGGTGCTAATTTACATACTAGGCCCACAAAGGGGAGTGGAAAACCCAGAGGGCTCTGCTCCTCCAGCTCTGGGAGTTCCTTCTTCCAGCTTCCTGCCAGAGCCACTAAGACAGGCAACTGCAGATCTGGAGAGTGTCATGTTCTCTTTCTCATGGGCTCCCCAGGGGCTAGGCGACTTCTCCCTCAGTCTTCCCAAAGGAAGGCAACTCTTCAGCCACAAGGATCCAGCCTTTCACATAGAATAGAATGAGGAGCCAGATCATGGTGCGCAGCAGTTAAAAATGATAGCCTGGAGCCAGCCCAAGGCCTGGTGGTTACACAGGCTGGATCCCACATGGACAATCATGTGGCTCAAGTCCCAGACACAGGGGTTTGAGAAACATGCCAGATGCATGTGCATGCATGCCCAAAATCCCCAAAGGAGGGAGAGATGGAGAAGGGATTGTGACGTGACCATTCCCATGAGAGGTACTTTGTCCCGCCCTCCCTCTTTCTCCTTCTCTGGTGAATGTGTGTACCCTCTAGCAAATTAAAAACATGACAAAACAAAACATAATGCTCCGCAAGGCTGAGCCACATGGGAAGGTCCCAGGTTCACATCTGGAGACCTCCCTGAGGACGGTGGATAACAGTCTCGAGAGAGAAACCTCTCTCTCTTTTATATTCTCTCTCTAGCTTTCTCTTGCTCATGTAAGTAATACAACTTTTAAAAAATTTTCCCAAAAAAAGGAGAAAATTGGGGGAAATGTGATTTATGAATGAATGACCTTCTGAAAGGAAGAAACAAAATGTTAAGAAGCAAATGGCCATTCTATGTATTTATATTTTTACCCCTTTCATGGGAAAACTGAAGAGCAAACAATCTCCACTGGTCAAAAGAAAGTTTTCTGAATCCCAGAAAGTGTTTCATCAAATTTTAGCCATGTATGAGGAAGTAGCTGACAGTTCCTAAAAGACTCCAGACCAAAGAGCGAATTCTGCATTCCTAATTCTATTACTGATTCCGGGACCTTACTTACTGCCCTGTGTATAAGCATTCAAAGCCGAGATTTGTATGTTCATTTTCTTAATTGTCATGTAAATGTCTCAGACTGACCTGTTAAAATATATGGACTCATACGAAGTATAATTTACTCGGAAATACATGTTTACAAAATGCAAGACACATGTTTGGATTTATTTTAAATAAGTTTAAGGGGAAAAAATTACAATACTCCCTTGAACAAAGAATACCACAGAGAGTATAGTAGTTAGTTTTGGGAAAAAGAAGTGTGTGTAATCACTTACTTTTTTTTTAGAATTTTTAAAATTTAGCTTTATTTATCCATTTATTTACTATTTATTTTAATTTAACCAGAGAGGGATAGAGAGAAAGAGAGCGAGAGAGAGAGAGAGGAAGCAAGTCGCCGGGCTCAGGACTTGAACCACGGTCAACTATGTGAGGGTACAGGGTCCTTAACTACCACCATCCACCGCTGACCCCATAGCTTATGTTTTTTTTTTTTGGGGGGGAGGTTTTTGCTGTAGGGTGCATGTGCTTGCCAGAAAAACAGAGAGAGAGAGAGAGAGAGACAGAAAGCGAGAAATCACCCCCCAGGGGGGATGGCCACACCGCAATCCCTTCTCCTCCATTCTTCTCTCGGGATCTTGGGCACGTACACACATGAGCCTGGAGTGAGTTTAAGCCACCGGGTCCAGGACGCGAACTGTGGTTGGCTACATGGGAGTCCACCAACATAGCCATTATGCTAACTGCTGGTCCCTCCCATCACTTATGTTTTTTGAAGGAAAGGCTACCTTGAAAGAAATGGGAACTTAAGACGTGTGTAATTAACTCAGAGTTATACAATATAAAACATGGAAGGCAAAGACTAATGAAGGAGCTAGAATAAGCTAGCAAAGAAATGCTAGCAGAAATGACAGATAGTTGAAATAGCCCTTATTTAAGTCCCCTCTCTCCCCCTTCCATTTCATCGCCACAGACGAAAGCTCCAGTAATGGATCAGAATGTGAGTGATTAAGACAGTGTTACTCAAAGTGCGGTCCCTGGGCCACATGCTCATCCCTAACCTGATAATGTTCCACACCCAAAGGATAAGTACAGAATTTAAGAGTGGGGCCAGCAGATGGCATGGTGGTTAAGGTGCTGGACACCAACATGGTTGACCATGGTTTGAGTCCCGGACCTGGTGGCTTGCTTTGTCACTTTCCCTCTGTCTCTGGTGAGCACACCTGCCCTCTAGCAAATTAAAAACAAACAAAAAAGCAACAATGATAAATAAAATTAAATAAATAACTCTTTTCTTTGAAAAGTAGTAAGAAGCCTATACTAATTTAAAACTGAAGGACTATCCAGGCATGTGATCATTTCAGAAGTATAACGCGGTCATTATTTTAGTAATTCGCTGTTATGGTACTTAAAATGTAGCAGTCCACAATAGGCTGGGAATAGAAGAAACGGGTCTCTCACCACAGGCAGTGTACAGAACACTGCTAAAAAACCCCAAATCTAAAACTGTGGTTAGTGAGCACTCAACATGGAGTTAAGAAAACACATGAAAAATTTCCGTTGTTCAGTTTTCACCTTTGATTTATGTTTTCCCAATACAGAAGCCTGCCTGGTTAGTACAGAAACTGATGAAAGATGCTAGCAGTGAGGGCTATTTTAGGTGAAACCCTGATTTCCCAAAAACCCACACGTGGCTTTAGATTTCAGACTGCTGAGCTATTCCACAGAAGGCAAAACTCCACCTAATCTTTTTGCTTGTATGTATTTAAAAAAGAAACCCTAAACTGAATGGTCTTCTGTGGAGGAAAAGAAGAATTGATAGTTTTAATTATTAAGCAGAGCCAAATATTTATACATCATTAACCACAAAACATACGGGCTGGGAGGTAGCTCTCCCTTCCTCTGTGCCTTATATAAAGGAATATGTTACAATACATGAACATTTCTTATATCTCCTTGAGTTTTTTGTTTGAATACTTGTGGTTATAAGTGATATAATTTTTATCTTTTTTTTTTTAATCTGCCAGAGGGCATGTGAGCTCATGGGAGAGAGACTGGGGGGCGGGTGTAGAGACAGACAGCACCAGTCCCATGGGGGATGGTCACATGCAATTCCTTCTCTTCTATTCCTCTTTTGGGATTTAGGGCTCACACGCACACACACACACATGCACACACCTAGGGTGTTCTTCAAGCCACTGGGTCTAGGACACGAACCATGCAGTTGGTCACATGGGATCCAGCCACCAGTATGGCCACCAATTGGCCCCACTTTAATCTTATAAAAATAATGTAGATTTTTTTTTTCTTCTAGAATGCTGTTTATGCAGAGGTATAGGTATAAAAAAGAAAATAAAGTTTTTGTCATAAGACCAAACACATCAAGAAAGTCAATATATACGTACACATTTGTATATCAACACCAATGTGAACACATACCTACAACCCACTTCTGAAGTCCCACTAGTAAAATAGCCCTTATTTAAGTCCCCTCTCTCCCCCTTCCATTTCATCGCCACAGACGAAAGCTCCAGTAATGGATCAGAATGTGAGTGATTAAGACAGTGTTACTCAAAGTGCGGTCCCTGGGCCACATGCTCATCCCTAACCTGATAATGTTCCACACCCAAAGGATAAGTACAGAATTTAAGAGTGGGGCCAGCAGATGGCATGGTGGTTAAGGTGCTGGACACCAACATGGTTGACCATGGTTTGAGTCCCGGACCTGGTGGCTTGCTTTGTCACTTTCCCTCTGTCTCTGGTGAGCACACCTGCCCTCTAGCAAATTAAAAACAAACAAAAAAGCAACAATGATAAATAAAATTAAATAAATAACTCTTTTCTTTGAAAAGTAGTAAGAAGCCTATACTAATTTAAAACTGAAGGACTATCCAGGCATGTGATCATTTCAGAAGTATAACGCGGTCATTATTTTAGTAATTCGCTGTTATGGTACTTAAAATGTAGCAGTCCACAATAGGCTGGGAATAGAAGAAACGGGTCTCTCACCACAGGCAGTGTACAGAACACTGCTAAAAAACCCCAAATCTAAAACTGTGGTTAGTGAGCACTCAACATGGAGTTAAGAAAACACATGAAAAATTTCCGTTGTTCAGTTTTCACCTTTGATTTATGTTTTCCCAATACAGAAGCCTGCCTGGTTAGTACAGAAACTGATGAAAGATGCTAGCAGTGAGGGCTATTTTAGGTGAAACCCTGATTTCCCAAAAACCCACACGTGGCTTTAGATTTCAGACTGCTGAGCTATTCCACAGAAGGCAAAACTCCACCTAATCTTTTTGCTTGTATGTATTTAAAAAAGAAACCCTAAACTGAATGGTCTTCTGTGGAGGAAAAGAAGAATTGATAGTTTTAATTATTAAGCAGAGCCAAATATTTATACATCATTAACCACAAAACATACGGGCTGGGAGGTAGCTCTCCCTTCCTCTGTGCCTTATATAAAGGAATATGTTACAATACATGAACATTTCTTATATCTCCTTGAGTTTTTTGTTTGAATACTTGTGGTTATAAGTGATATAATTTTTATCTTTTTTTTTTTAATCTGCCAGAGGGCATGTGAGCTCATGGGAGAGAGACTGGGGGGCGGGTGTAGAGACAGACAGCACCAGTCCCATGGGGGATGGTCACATGCAATTCCTTCTCTTCTATTCCTCTTTTGGGATTTAGGGCTCACACGCACACACACACACATGCACACACCTAGGGTGTTCTTCAAGCCACTGGGTCTAGGACACGAACCATGCAGTTGGTCACATGGGATCCAGCCACCAGTATGGCCACCAATTGGCCCCACTTTAATCTTATAAAAATAATGTAGATTTTTTTTTTCTTCTAGAATGCTGTTTATGCAGAGGTATAGGTATAAAAAAGAAAATAAAGTTTTTGTCATAAGACCAAACACATCAAGAAAGTCAATATATACGTACACATTTGTATATCAACACCAATGTGAACACATACCTACAACCCACTTCTGAAGTCCCACTAGTAAAAATCCTCGACTCGCTGTCTTTTATCACTGATAGAAAAACGGTATACAAAGATCAGCCCCATGGCCTAATGGTTAAGGAAGCTGGATCCCACAGGGCTGACTGTGGTTCAAACCCTGGCTCAGGCAGCTTGGCAAACACTCCAGGCATGCCTGTGTGCCCCAAATCCCAACAAGACGGAGAAATGGAGGAGAAGGGATGGTGGCGTGACCTCATCCCTTTGGAGGGTGTGTTCTCCCTCTCTCAATCTCTCTGGCAAGCATACATATCCATTGCAGAAAACAAAAACAAGGAACAAGCAAACAAATCTAGTAGGTGCAAAAACCGTAACACGACAGTCATGCTATTTACCGACACTGTATGTTTAAAGAAATGAAGCTTTTTAGCTACTGCTCTGGTTCTACGAAGCAGGTCAGCTTCAGGTTCAACACGTAAATGCAAATTTCACTAAAGATGCAGGCAGCGAATGGCTGAAGAAGGAGGGGCAAAGACAATGACCTGATTTGAGAAACTCTGTAAATACGAAAGTCTTGGTGGTATGATTTTCCCTCATGGTCTCCATTTGGCCACCGCTACCAACGCTGGTGCCCCTAACGGGAAGAGCGAGAAGCAAACCTTACACTCCACAGCCCTGGAGGGTGGGGACAGCCCCGGCTGCCCCTCGCTTCATAAACCAGGTCTCTCCCCATCAAAGGCCTTTGCAGAATGAGGCTGGAGTTGTTTATACTGCTTGCTTTTCTATTAGGGTTACTTTCCCGATGTGAAACCCTGTCGACTTTACTGCCCAGAAACCTGTCTTCAGAGTAGAACCTTCTGCTTTGAAGACTCCTTTTAAGAAATGTCACGGGGCAGTAAACATAAAATAGGATCTGTCGTACCACCCATGACAACAGACACGGGGCCAAAGCTCATCAGCCTCCTCCATAAAACGCATGCGCTTTCTCTCTCTCACACACAGTAGCAGCCCAATAAGATCTGTTGAGGGAATGTAAGCAACAGAGGAGGAAGCAGCTGAAAAGAAAG
>NW_006159596.1:970375-1022846 GCF_000334495.1 Tupaia belangeri chinensis
CTTGCACCTCCTCCACAGTCAAAAGGGTTCAAGGAAAGAATGTTTTATTACACGGCTGTTCAGGACTAGCCAGGCAAGTTTATCCTGCCTGGGGGCCTGAGTGGGAGGGTTTGGTCATCTTCAGACATTCTCAAGTGAAATTCTTCACCCTTTTTCCTTTCGTTTTTTCAGGTGTGGTCTTATGGAAAACAAGCCACACAGACACAAAATATACATACATGGCAGAGTAGCCCACTCGCTCTGAGCGGGAAAAATCAGTGTTCCTGGGACCAGCTCTGCAGAAGCTGGTCCTTCCTCCTTCCCAGCCAGTCCTGCCCATGGCAGTGCCATTACCACGGCCAACAGCCTCCACAGAAGGCCTCCACAGTCCCCAGGACGGCTCTCCATCCCTCAGGCCAAGTCCATGTCAGTGATGTCAGGAGGTGAAGGTTCAGATGAGGCCTGCTCATCCCCAATCACCAAAGCACCCAGCAGGCTTTCTCTAGAACACGGCGAAGCCACCCTGGGAGGTTTAAAAAAGAAGCTAAACTTATGACTTGTCAAAAACTGTTTCCAGTGCACCCAAAAGCTTGAGACCAGTGTGAGACTCCTGGGTCCCAGCGGGGTGATCTCACACAGACAGCCCTGAAGTCAGAGGGAACCGGAAGAGGTTCTACTGACCAGTGAATTGAACTTTTATTTTTTATTTTTTTGGAGAGGTTTTTGCTATAGGGCGTGTGCACTCGCCAGAAAGACAGAGAGAGACAGAGAGAGACAGAAAGTGAGAAATTACCCCCCAGGAGGGATGGCCACACCACAATCTCTTCTTCATTCTCCTCTCAGGATCTTGGGCACGCACGCACAGGTGCCCAGCATGAGTTTACGCCACCGGGTCCAGGACTTGAACCGCAGTCGGCTACATGGGAATTCAGCAACATAGCCGTTACGCTAACTGCTGGTCCCTGAACTGAACTTTTAAATCTCCCTTTAGCAGGTCATTTGTGAAAACAGGTAAAACCAGCCAACAACTCCAGCCCACGCGGGGTCTGTTATCACGGCTTTTAATAACAGCCATCGTACACGTGTATATAGTGTTAACTACCCACGTATAAGCTGACTGCCTTCTTTCCGTGAACGACTTCATTCCGTATTCACAACAATCTAGGAGGGCGAGGATAGACATGGGGTACTAACGCTCAGAATTGCTAAGCCATTGCTGAAACAACCTAGCAAGGACGTAGAGAACCACAAATAAAACGCAGGCCTTGTCTCTTCACGACATCACAGCTCACCTTCAGAAAGAAGCCCCACCTTCACAGCACCCAGAAAGCCTCTCTCCCACCTGTCCCCAAACTGCCCATTCTTCTTAACAAATGCCCTCTCCTCCCCCCATCCCCCCATAAGTAAGGCATGGTTGCTGCCCAGCAGATATTTCTGAATAAATAAGCACTCTCAGACGTATAGAGACAGAAAGTGAGAAATTCCCCCCCAGGAGGGATGGCCACACCACAATCTCTTCTTCATTCTCCTCTCAGGATCTTGGGCACGCACGCACAGGTGCCCAGCATGAGTTTACGCCACCGGGTCCAGGACTTGAACCGCAGTCGGCTACATGGGAATTCAGCAACATAGCCGTTACGCTAACTGCTGGTCCCTGAACTGAACTTTTAAATCTCCCTTTAGCAGGTCATTTGTGAAAACAGGTAAAACCAGCCAACAACTCCAGCCCACGCGGGGTCTGTTATCACGGCTTTTAATAACAGCCATCGTACACGTGTATATAGTGTTAACTACCCACGTATAAGCTGACTGCCTTCTTTCCGTGAACGACTTCATTCCGTATTCACAACAATCTAGGAGGGCGAGGATAGACATGGGGTACTAACGCTCAGAATTGCTAAGCCATTGCTGAAACAACCTAGCAAGGACGTAGAGAACCACAAATAAAACGCAGGCCTTGTCTCTTCACGACATCACAGCTCACCTTCAGAAAGAAGCCCCACCTTCACAGCACCCAGAAAGCCTCTCTCCCACCTGTCCCCAAACTGCCCATTCTTCTTAACAAATGCCCTCTCCTCCCCCCATCCCCCCATAAGTAAGGCATGGTTGCTGCCCAGCAGATATTTCTGAATAAATAAGCACTCTCAGACGTATGTGTCTTGCCCTGGGCGAGATTTGGGGAGGTGACAGGAGTCTAAGTAGAATCTTAAGCAGTCACAAAGACAGGCAGGAATACAGATGGGGAAGCTCCTTGTTTAGAGATAAATACCATTTGGCTTCTCAGACCAGACACTTGAGCCCTCCCTGAATCTGTGCTTTCTTTCTGTAAAAGTTACATCTCCAGGCCGTCAGCTGCCTCTCTGACTACTCCAGTATCCTGTCGCTTCACCGCTTTGTCTTCCCAGAAGGTTCCCCTAGGTCGTCCCTGTTTTAATTAAGCCAAATGATGTTTTGCCTATAGCAAGGTCTGAGGTCTTTGTTTTGTTTTAAAATCCACTTGCCTACCTCTCGCAGGGTGTGAACAGGCATTTGGTCCACTCCTCTCCTTCAGGGTTCTCTCCCACACAGAGTCCTGCAGGCTTCAAAGAAGTTCCGTGGCAAAACAACACCCGTGATAAAAAAAAAAAACCAAACCAAACCAAAACAAAAAACCTGTTGATAGTGAAATTCAGCTGTAAGAGAGGTACCAGGTGCAATGCTCTGTCAAGCTTCCAGCCAGCAGACAATCGTCTCCCGAACTCTTGGTATTCTGAGATATTTTAAAACCGATGCTATGTCACCATAGGGCCAGTTCCATGGTCAGGTGGTTGAGGAGGCAGATCCCAGAAGGCTGACCCTGTGGTTCGAGTCCCAGACCTGACCCTGACAACTTGATAAACACACCAGGCACGCATGCTCAAGATCCCAAAAGGAGGGAGAGGTGGAGAAGGGATTGCGACATGACCATTCCCCACTGGAGGCGCTTTCTCCTCTCTCTCTCTCCCTGTCCCCTCTCTCTGTCTCTCTGTCTCTTGCTGGTGAGCACACATACCATCTAACACACACTGAAAAGTCATCAACACTCAGAACTCAGTAAGTAGTTCCTGAACGAATGAGTGGATGATTACTGTCATGCTGTAATAGGCACTAGAGAAACTACCAACTTTTTTTTTTTTTAAGAGATTTTTGCTATAGGGCATGTGCACTCGACAGAGAGACAGAGAGAGAGAGAAAACACACACACACACACACACACACACACACACACACATACCGGGGGAGGATGGGCATGCCACAATCCCTTCTCCTTCATTCTCCTTCTGGGATTTTGGGCAGGCACACATGCACAAGTACCCAGTGTGAGTTTCAAGCTGCCGGGTCTGGAACTCGAACCGTGGTCAGCCTTGAGGGAGTCCAACACCTTAACTGTTACACTGCTTTCTGGCCCCCAGATCTATACAATTCTCACTAGAAGTTTAAATGATTAGACAAGCAAAGGGTCAATCGATGACTAGATATTGAATAAATATTGGCAATGTACCGTTTGGCAGTATCTACAACTTTAAAGCCATGCTTATTGCCTTGTTACAGTCCCTTTAATGTTTTATTTGTTGAAAAGACTTTCATCAACGCTTGTTGTTTGATATGCAGTTATATGCATGTATACACAAACAACAAAAGTGTCTCTCTGCTGTTGCAAACATCAGACTCCTCAGAAAAATACCCTCCAATGTTGCTTATTTCATCATGCACTTTCACTAACAGATCAGCCACTTTACTTATTTTGAAAATGATTTATTTAATTTTATTTATTATTTTAATTTGCTATAGGGTACCTGCATTTACCAGAGAGAGAGAGAGAGAGAAAAATTGGGAAAGCAAGCCGCCAGGTCTGGGACTCGAACCATATTCGGCCATGTGGGAGTTCAGTGCCTTAACCACCATGCTACCTACTAGCCCCTAGATCAGCCATATTTAAGTTTATTTCTTCCTGAATATGTCACTTCTCTGTCTGTGTGCTTGCATCTCCCCCTCCTTTCTCTATACTCCCAATATTCCACTATTTACCTCAAGTTATTGGGAAGCATGATCCAAAGCCAGCATTTAGCCCCTGACCTCCCAAATCAAAGACTCATAAACAAACAAATATTTATTGCAGCTATATTCGGACCCCATAAGGAAGATATTTTTCCAGAGAAAAAGAATCCTTTAACAGATTTTGAGTACTACAAATTGGTTTGGGCACCTGTATTCAAGGTTTTATCAAAAGATGAGAAGAATATAAAGGTCTTAGATTAGAAATGCTAGGGCCAGAAGATTGCACAGCAGTTACGTAGCTGGATTCCCAGATATCTGACCCCTGTTCAAGTCCCAGACCCGGAGGCTTGAAACTCATTCCTGATGCATGTGCATACATGCCCAAAATCCCAGGAGGAGAACAGAGAAGAAGGGACTGTAGCATGTCCATCCTCCCTGGGGAATGATTACTCACTTTCCTTCTCACTGTCTCTGTCTCTCTCCAGCAAACGCACACCGTCCCCAAGACAAAAATCTCTAAAGAAAAAAGCTTGTTTTTATTCTATAATTAATCATCCCAGTCTAACAGTAACCTAGAAAACATGAGAAAATAACCATTAATATATGGTTTAATGTTGGTTATTATTATTGTTATTGCTGTTGTTTGGTGACCATTTGGAAAAGTTCCCCTTTAATAACCCTTCTAAGGCTTTTTGCACCTCGGCATCAGCCGGTGGTGTAGACTAAGGTGACAATGACACTGTTAGCAGTCTTCGAACAGAGTCACAGTATCGAGGATTAGTTTACCTACCAGCCACAGCAAGGAGAAAGGAAAGGTCTAAACTTTAGGCTGTTGTCTAACCTGTTTTGGTGTTTTCCTTGCTTCTTTCTTCCCAAGCTGTCACAAACAGGTAATGAGTAGTTAAACATTTAGCCCAGTTACTCATCTTGCCTTGCAGTCGTGGGGCTGATCCATGCGCACCAGCCAGCAAACTTCAAAGGACACCCCGCTTTGCATCTGTTTCCCAGGGGGACCTTATAAAACTCGATGAAGGATAAGGTAATTACATCATTCCCTGCCCCTGGCTACCAGGGCCACACCGCACACATGTCCCTAAGCTAAGAAAGGTTCTTTACTTTGCCCCATTCGACCCAGGAAAGGAGAACAGAAGACAGGTCCCCACAGCGATCCCTCCCACGACTTACTAACTCCACTCTCCACGTCATTATGCTGGCTATTTAGAAAGGCCATAATTCTTTTTTTTTTCTTTTAGAGATTCTTGCTATAGGACATGAGCGCTCACCAGAGAGACAAACAGAAAGACAAAGTGAGAAATCACACCCCAAGGAGGACAGCCACGCTTCAATCCCTTCTCCTCCATTCTCTTCTAGGGATTCTGGGCATGCATGCACGCTCGCGCACACACACACACCTGGCCTGAGTTTTAAGCCACTGGGTTTGGGACTCAAACCATAGTCGACTACATGGGAGTCCAGTGACATAACCATTATGCCATCTGCTGGTCCCAGAAAGGTCCTAATTCTAAAGCTGCTTGGCGAAGCAGGTGAACACATGGAGTGAAACTGAGAATTCTAAAAAACATTTGTGATACTTTTCTTGTCTCTTGGACAAGGGCAAGCTTAATCCACAAGTACCTTAACACGTGAATTTATACTACAGTTTCAAGATAAAGAGAAGGGCTCAGCCTGGTGGCATAGTTGGTAGCCAGCTGATTGCAGTGCTGGAAGTCACGGGTTCAGATCCCCAGATCGACCTGAACACATGCCGATGCATGCACACGAAGCCAGGATCCTCAGGGAGCTGGAGGGCTGGGGAGAAGGGGCTGCAGAGAAATGAGACCCTGTGCAAGGCAAGTATTTCTTTCACTCCTATCATGAGCACCCACCTGGTCTCTGTCATGAATGGAATAAACAAGGAAAGAAGGAAAAGGCACCCATGCCATTTAGAAAGACTCAAAACCCAACGTGTTCAGCACAGCTGCTGCCTTCGATAGAATCACACTTTCTCAGAGACGGCAGCTCCAGGTCTGAACACCATTGTTTTAAAAATGATATTACACCTGTAGCCATCGGATCTACTGACTGCTTTTCGGCCTCCACATTTTTGCTAGTGAAAAAAAAATTTTTTTTTTCCTTTAACTACGACCGGTCTAAACTGACTGAGGGCAACTCCGGCCCCAAGTAAAACCCATGTACATTTTCCATTTCACTGTGCTGTTTTCTTTTCTTGGATTCAGCACAAGCCTTTTGTAAATAACTGCTCTTGCAGGCCCTCCATGCATGTTTGTTTTGCAATTTAAGAGCACCTCCCTGTACGTACATGACACGCTTCAGTGACGTATCCGAAGTTGCTCTAGGCTGGGAATGGCCAGACTGCAGAACTCCCTGAGTCCCCACCGTCCCCACCAGGGCTCGGCCTGACGAGTGTGGCCAGGGATGACACTGGCCCCTCGGTGCCCAGCGCAACTTTTCCTCCTTGATAATCATACATTTGGACTCCAACGCTCTCTAGTTCACCTCTCTCGTATCCTTTTGTTTCATAATAGTTAAATAACACACTGTCTAGTTGTCAAAATGCTTCAAGCACTTTTACATGCTTTATTTTGATGATCTCAGCATTAACATGAGGACTAGGGCATTTCACGCGTTCTTCCTGTTTTATAAGGAAGGCATAGAGGGGCTGGCAGCAGTGGCACTGTGGTGACGCAATGCCCTGGGTGCTGGGCCCACATGGGAAGATCCCGGATTTGGGCCTCAGGGTCTCACCCAGGTCCATGACCTCAACTGGCTGAGGCTGGGGGCAGGCTGTGGCATGAAGACCCTGTTGGGGGTGGCTGTCTTTCTCAGTTGTGGAAAAAATACTTTTGTTTCCTTTTTAAGGCATTTAAAATACCAAATATTTTGTGATTGGCTCAAGAGCTTACAGATATGGCAGAATGAGACTGAAGTACCAGCCCATCTTCCAGGGTGCTACAGTAATGCAAGTAACCTGCAGTGCTCAACGTCACAGGTTCAAATCCCCAGATCAGCCTGAGGACACAAAGACTGCATTCAGGAACCCAGGAATCACCAAACTGGAGGGCTGAGGAGAGGAAATACCAGGAGATCCTATTGAAAGTTTCTCTCCCTCTCTCTCTTTCTCACTCTATCATTAAAACAAACAAAAAGCATGGAAAATGCCCGTGTGTAGACCCTCACAGATCTGGTGAATTCATCCTACTATTTTCTCTCATGACTATAGAGTAAACATACATAAAACTGAGGAAGAGGTTAGGTAGGAAGAGGGGCGGGATAATAAACAGTGAACTACTGCACTAGAAATCTCCTTCTGCTTTTTGACTATGCCCCATTGACTCACCTAGGAAAAAGAATGAAAATGCAACACAGACCCTTCTCTGTCCCATCCTAACATCTCCACTTTCTGTGTGACTGTAAATTTCTTCAGCAGTCATGTCCTCTGGCCATGTTGTCTCATCCATCTGCCCAATGGCCGCCAAGTCACTCGTCCCCTTTAAGCCAAATAAACTCCCTTATCAAGCAGTATCTGCTTTGACATTCCACTATTTGGGCATGTGTAGTTTTTTGATTTCATTGTAACTAAGGCTGTCCTGAGAAACTTTATTCTGCACCATTCTTTGGAGTTCCCTGTGATATGTAGGCCGTGAAACGTCTAAGTCGTTTAGCTCTCTGTAATTTTGCAAGATTCTTCTCCGGCTCTAGTATATTCATGCACAGAAGCATCAGCAAAGTACGCAGTGCAGCTGCCTGTCCCCGTTTTGATCCATGCTGAGTTTAAAACTTCTGCTTACTTTTTTCCTAGCCTCTCAGGCGCATAACTTCACCGTTAAGTTGTCTCCGTATATGTTTCTGCATTCCTAACTCGGGCGTGCACTTTTCAGAGTGATCATTTATGGTCTGTATTTCATCCTGGGTAAATGGTCTCATTTCTCCAACTGAATCAGGTCACAGAGGTGGAGACAGGGGCCCGAAATAATTGTTTAATCAGAACTAACTATACAGCCAACTCTTCCGGACAAAAAACTCGAAATTCTCTACTCAAGGAGAATGGGATTATAATTAGCCTTCTGGAAATGAGTAACAATCAAGCAGAAATACTCGTTAAAAGGTTCACACAGAAGTACCGGAAACAAAATGGACAGGGTCCCCATTTCCCCTCTTGCATGCTCCACCACACACAAGACTCTTCCCATCCCCTCCCCAAAACAAACTCCAATTTCTCTGTCATGTCAGGGCTGCCCACCCATTCCTCCAGGGCACAATCTTTTTCTTCAAATGTCCTTTCACATCCCACAGATATTTCTGTATTCAGAGCACCTCTTCCTTTCCATTCTCACTGCCCCATGGTTAAGCCATCTTCCCTTCTACCCAGAGAGTGTAGCATTTCCTAGCAAACTTATTTCCCAGCTTCCTGTCTCTGCCTCTCTCTCCCCCATCCAATGGGTGCCACCAGATAAACCTCCTAGCACACTCTGACCACGTTCCTCCCGCACATAAAATTCTGGGGTGTTTTATGCCCCAAGGAACTCCATCCCCACTGGTTGCTCACCAAGGCACTTTCCAAAGGCACTTTCCTTGTGCCTCTCAGTATTGGTAAGCTTCTTGAGGAAAGGGAGTTTGACTTACCATTTTTATATTTTCCTAGTGCTTAGCAAGAGTCTAACGATACTCAGAAGAACTCACTGAGAGACTCCACTTCATAGTCCCTAGTCACCAAGTACAAACGGAGTGAAAGCAGGGTCTTCATGCTATCTCCCACAGTTCAGTGCTCTCAGGATAGAATCGCCACAAATCATTACTTAACAAATGAATGAAGGGACCCATAGCGTTTTATCTGAATCTGGACCCGCCAGCTATGTGAACTAGAATAAGCTACCCAGAAATATATTGGCACCTAAAACATCAACCAAAAGGAAAATAGTAAGCCCCAGAATATTTGCATTGATTAGTTACCGAGAAGAAATCACTGGCCCAGCCGTACACTGGATGCGACTGCTCGGCAGACCGAGGCCACATGGGAAGCCCAGGTTCTTTTCCCCGCCGACCCTAAAAACCAGGTATGATGACACCAGCCTGGGGTCTCAGCTGTGTAGAAGACTGAGGCAGGAGGAGCATAACTCAGTGAGACCCTGTCTAAGAATAAACGCCACACACGCACGCGTGCGCGCACACACACACACACACACGAAATTATAAACACAAAATAATTGGTAGGCCTTCAGGTTAAGCTCTATTATCACATCACGCCTGTGATTGATAACAGCAAAGATACAGATAGGCCTCGGGAAGAAATGTGTTCTCAAGAGTCTAATATATTTTCATGGGAACCAGCAGTTAGCATAATGGCTGTGTCACTGGACTCCCACGTAGTCGACTGCGGTTCGCGTCCCAGACCTGGTGGCTTAAAACTCACGCCAGGCGCGTGTGTGTGCGTGCGTGCCCAAGATCCCAAGAGGAGAATGGAGGAGAAGGGATTGCGGTGTGGCCATCCCCCCTGGGGGGTGATTTCTCGCTTTCTGTCTCTTATGTCTCTCTCTGTCTGGCTGGTGAGCGCACGCGCCCTATAGCGAAAACCTCTCCAAAAAAGAAAAAGTCTAATATATTTTCCAAGGAAACTGTATATATTGTTCAAGAAATCCAACCCTTCCACAATTGTTCTTGTAAGGCTCAGTTTACTTGATCAGATTCTGTCCAAAACTAAGAATGGAAACAACCCACACGCACACACCTTTGACAATTAAACATTCTTCTTTTTTATTATTATTACTATTTTTAAAATTTACTCTCTTTCTCACCAGAGAAAGAGAGAGATAAAGTAAGAAAGCATCTCTGGAGGGAGAGCCATGCCACAATCCCCTTTCATCCATTCTCCTGAGGGTTTTGGCCATGCCATCATAGGTGCCAAGTGCGCCTCCCAAGTTGCTGAGTCTGGGACATGAACTCTGCATTTGGCCAGGTGGGATTCAACTGTCCTCTGTTTCATGCCACCAGCTAGCCCACAGCCCCACTTTATTATTTATTATTATTATTATTATTATTTTGCTTTAGTTTTTGCTAATAGGATACATGCACTTGCCCAAAAGAGAGAAAGAAAAAGAGAGAAATCGCCCCTGGGGGGATGGCCACAACAAAATCCCTTCTTCTTTTCCACTCTCCTCTCAGGATTTTGGGCATGCAAACACACATGTATGGCACAATTCTCAAGCCACAAGAGCCAGGACTTGAACTGCAAAGCTGGCCATGTTGGATCCAGTGCCCTAGCCTCCATCTCGCCTGCTGGCCCTAACCCCACATTCCTTGTAATCCCAGCACGATGAACAGATGTTGCCTGGACTAATAATTGGGAGTTCTGAGTTCATGCTTTTTCTTTCATTAGCTTCATGACCTTGGGCAAGTCACTTCACCCTAGGAGGTCTCTGTTTTCTGACTGAGACTGTTTGACTCTGATCTTTAAGATTTTATCCAGCTCTAGAATTCAATGATTTCTGAGTATTAGAAATAAGCTTTTTACGAATTCACATAACAGCATGAATGAATAGCAAATGCATTATGCTAAGTGAAATAGCCACACTCCAAAGGCTGTGATTTACCTATCCTGTGATTCCATTCACAAGACATTCTAGAAAAGGCAAAACTAGGGATGGAGAGCGGACCAAAGTTTGCTAGGGATTACAGGCAGGGGATTGTCTGACCACCATGTGGAAATGTCCTTTTAGAGTGGGATATTGAAACTGCTCTGTCTTGATTGTCTCAGTGATTTTGTGACTCAGTCACTTGCCAAAATGCACAAAAAAACTGTACACCAAAAACAGTGTATTTTACTGTATGTAAATTAAATTGCTTACGGTACATGCCAGGCACATGTTTTTGTTGTTGTTGCTTATTCCCTTGATTTTTTTTTTTTGAGAGTTTTTTTTTTTTGCTATAGGGCATGTGCTTGCCAGAAAGACAGAGAGAGACAGAAAGACAGAAAGCAAGAAATCATCCCCCAGGGGATGGCCACACCGCAATCTCTTCTCCTCCATTCTCCTCTTGGGATCTTGGGCACGCACGCACATGGGCCTGGCGTGAGTTCAAGCCACCAGGTCCCAGACTCATACCGTAGTCGACTATATGGCAGTCCAGCGACATAGCCATTACGCCAACTGCTGGCCCCAGCCAGGCGCATGTGCATGTGTGCCCCACATTCTGAGAGTAGACTGGAGGAGAAGGGATGCGGTGGGTCCATCCTCACTGGGGGGTGACTTCTTGCATTCTGGCTCTCTGTCTCTCTGGCGAGTACACGTGCCCTATAGAAAAAAAAGAAAAAAAGATCTCCTCCCCCAAATGCAATAAATAAATTGCTTAAGCCATAAAAAAATCTTGTTTCTTTAAATCCAATGCAATTTTTGATCACATAACAGCTGGACAGTTTCCTCAAGAAATTAATATTAACCTTCTGTATTTGCCATAACCATTTTGTTCCAAGTCTAATGAACCGAGCTTGCATCCAAATAACCTGCTGTCTATTTTTGTAGCATTATTGTTGTTTTTAATCTTTAAACAGACATTCTACAGAACTCTTTCTGCCTAGCTCTGTTTTTCAGTGTGGTGCATCTAGCCATGAAAAAGCGAAATGCACTCGATGTGAAGGATTCTCAAGCTGTCCTATCCCTGCACGGCCTTCATGGGCTGTGAGAATGTTATTACTTTTGTGATTCCTACCAAAGCTATGAGGTACAGAAGATGAACAATAACAGCACAGCACTAACAACACAGCACTAACAACAACACAACACTAACAACAGTTAATACGGAATCCCCACTTGCTTGCCCCAGGCACAAAGTGCACATATACAGCCTTCCTAAGTGCTCCAGTAGTTCATTTTGTTCTCAGAACAATCCTGAATGAGTTATATCGTTACTCACTTGACAGTTGAGAATATCCAACAATTTTCTCAAGGTCAAATGGCTGGACAGAATACAAACCCAGACCAGCAGGTGGCATGGAGGTCAAGGCAGCTGAATCCCACATGGCTGGCTGCACGGTCGCTGGACTTCCATGTAGTTGACCACAGTTTGCGTCCCGGACCCGGTGGCTTAAACTCACGCCGGGCATGTGTGCGTGCGTGTCTAAGATCCTGAGAGGAGAATGGAGGAGAAGGGATTGCAGCATGGCCATCCTCCCTGGAGGGGTGATTTCTCGCTTTCTGTCTCTCTGTCTCTCTTTCCGGCGAGCGCATGTGCCCTATAACGGTTGGAATCTGAGACCCAGCAGCTCAAAAATAACACCAGACACACTTGTGTGTGTACCGAAAGTCCTAAGAGGAGAATGAGGAGAAGAGATAGCAGCATGACCATCCCTCCAGGGGAAGGTGTCTTACTTCTTTTCGCTTTCTCTCTCTCTTTTTCTCTGTCTCTCTCTGATGAGTGAGCATTCCCGATAGAAACATTAAAAAATAAAAAAGAATCAAACCCAAAGTGTCTGGTCCAGCCACAGTGCCACAGGTAAGGGTGATGCAATGTGACACTGGAGCAATGTGAGAAGGCCTGGGGTTCAGATCCCAGGTGGACCTGAGTAGGCCACGCGTGCCTAGAACCCTGGCTGTTGAGGATGGGCAAATAATTGCAGAGTGACAAGACCCTGCCGGGGGTCCCTGTCTTTCTTCTCTCTCAAGAAATAAATAAAACAACTTTAACAAAAACAATAGAAAAACTTTAGAAAGTCTGACATTTACCAGAAATCTAAAATCCTGTGTCGAAAACCTTTATTTAAAGGAACCATGTGTTCAGCCTCTTGGAGAGAGTTGGTGGCTACTATTTTGTGATTCCACAAATTCGTATGCAGGCCTTCTTCAGAAACGGGACAGAAGGCTTTTTCACCTCTGCCTGCTACTTTCGTGAGGAAGTCTGCAAAAAGGCCTAGAGGACTTTTCAGACCCAGGCACGACTGCGTTTTCCTATTCCACCCTCTTGTCCCAGCAAAGTTGGCTTTAGCTGGGAGAGGCAAGCTTGTCCTGGGCCTTCCAAGATCAGGCAAGAGAAGAGCCAAGCTTCTCCTACCTGCCACTAGTTGGGGCTACCTTTTCCTTCCTTCATTCTTGTAGTAGCAGATAGGTTGGGGTCTTGGGATAGGAACATGTCCCAAAGCAGACAAGTTGCTGTTCCTGAAATGACTAATTCTCTGCATGAGACAAGAGAAGCTTTTAAAAGAGAGGCTTTACAAATAAAGGGAATTGGGACCAGTCGTTGGCGTAATGGCTATGTCGCTGGACGCCCATGTAGTTGACCATGGTTCGAGTCCTGGATCCAGTGGCTTAAACTCATGCCGGGCATGTGTGCGTGCGTGTCTAAGATCCTGAGAGGAGAATGGAGGAGAAGGGATTGCAGCGTGCCATCCTCCCTGGAGGGGTGATTTCTCGCTTTCTGTCTCTCCGTCTTTCTGGTGAGCACATGTGCCCTATAACAAAAACCTCTCAAAAAAAAAAAAAAGAATTAAAAAAATTTAAAAATCTAAAAATTAAATAGAGGAAATGGTTAGTTAGGAAAATAAAAAGACCAAGTTGCCTAGGCTGTAAAAAACCTACAAAACACAACAATGCACCCATTAGACAGTACTTGTAAAGTACTGAGATCTGGGAAGGCTGTGTGAATGCAGTAGAAGGGCTGATTAGCAGAGAGAAAGGCCTCTCAACTAGCTTCTGGGTTTGTTTAGTCTGCTTATCTCAAGTCCAGGCTAATCATGGTAATGGTTGGTTATGGCCAGAACAGGGTTCAAATGGCCTTTCAAAGAAACCAGGCAGTCTAGCCCCGCCTACGCTGCAGCTTCCGCTCTGCAAGGTTCCAAGCTGCTCTGTATCACCTCCCTTTAGAATAAGTAAATCAGTGGACCGTAATTTTATTTATTTCCTAGTTGACCCTCCAAATGACACTGGATGCTCCAAAAGGAGTAAGGAGGGGTCATCTTTTCTGTTCATTATTCTATGTGTCTCATTGATCATATTTGGAATAAGAACTTTAAGAAAATTCATATGGATGGGGCCAGCAGGTGACATGGTGAAGGTGCTGGACTCCCACATGGCAGACCGTGGCTCAAGTCTAGGACCTGGTGCTTTTTTCCTCACTTTCCCTTTCTCCCTCTCTCTTTCTCTCTCTGGTCGAATTGAAGAAAAATAGTAATAAAATTAAATAATTCTAGAACCAGCGAATGGTGTGATGGTTATGTCGTCACTGGAGTCCCATGTGGCTAACCATGATTAGAGTCCTGGACCTGGAGTCTTAAAACTCACACCCGGTGCAAGTGTGTGTAAGCCCAAAATCCTGAGAGGAGAATGGAGGAGAAGGAGAAGGGTTTGTGGTTTGGCCATCCCCTCCAGGGGGTGATTTCTCACTGTCTGTCTCTCTCTGGCAAGCACACGAGCCCTATAGCAAAAGTTTTGCTATAATAATAAAATTATTATTTAAAAAAAAATTCAGAGGGCTAATGGACTGCCTTGGGGAAAGAGGCAGATCAGATTGACTGGAAGACTTCTCTTTTCCCTGCTGTAGACCCCAAAACCTTGCGACTGAGAGTTAACAAGTCCTTGCCTCCTGAAAGGAAAATTGACAAAGCCTTCATACTAACACAATGCTCAATCTACCAGCATCAAGGACACAAACATCCAAAATTCTAACCAATGAGGGAATGAGCGGGGCGACAGTCTACAGAGCCATCATACCCCAGGCCACCTCCCTACTCCCACCCCTCCCAGCAGAACCAGACGGGAAGTTGGGTAAGGCACAGGAACCAAGAAGCCTCCTCCAATTAATGGGTTATTGCTCCTTTAAAACCGAGAACAAACGGCCTGGCTGCTCCTGATCCCAGAGGCTGCAGAGCAGTAATTGTCACTTAGCCACTTAACTCCCTGCCGAACTGCTCACTCACTCATCTTGGTTTATCTCTCAGCCAATTAAGGCTGTCATTTGCGTTTCAGTGTCTGCCATCAGGGGACAGGCCCCGTAGACAGTGGCGCAGGAGCAGGCTGCCTTCAGAGGCTGGTAGACCCCATACCTCCCTCCCTGCTGCCCTGTGGGTGCTACAGAGGTATCCCCCCCGTAGCAGAGACCACAAACAACTCCAGAAGGAACCCAAACCACACTCCAGTTGTGTTCTGTGCTGGGCTCTACCATGAAGCAACCAAAAAGGGGAAAATCTAACCCACAAGGGCACAGTCTAATAATGACGGTGGTATGAAAGAAACGCGAGCTGCTTGGCCTGACAGCAGACAAGAGACAAATGACGGAAGTGGCAGGGATGATTACAATATATTATCGTGAAATCGAGGCAGGCAAAGCCCGCAAAGGTGAAGGTAGGGGAACCTGACTGCAGGTCTCACTGCTCTTTGACACAGGTCCATCTCCCTGAGGGGTGTTCAGCCAACTAGAGGTGGCTCTAAGGTGGGGAACGAACGTTATACTAGTGGAAAACTGTGTACCTAGTCGCGAAATTTTATTATAAAATGAGATTCCTTTAGGGCATGACCAAATGTGACTTTGTACAACTAGTCGGGGGTCGGGGGGAGGAGCTTGCCAAACTCCACGTCGAGATTTTTAAGTTCGGCAAAGATATCCTTTCTGGTTGCTCAGTGGATCCTGATTTGCAAAAGCGAAGACTCATTTCTTTCAAACATTTTGTTTACTCTGCCTCCAGGAATCAAATCCATATATCCTGTGTTGCTCTGAGCCCAGGAGGTGGGAGCCTCCTGTTCACAGAGGCAGCCTGTTAGCAGAAGGGTCATAACCTAGCCGAGACCTCCTTTGGAAAGCATCTGGCCTCCCTGAAGAACATAAGCACACGCGGTTTTTTGTTTTGGTTTGGTTTGATTTTGGTTTGGTTTTGGTTTTGGTTTTATTTTTGCCATAATGTGCATGCACTTGCCAGAGAGAAAGGGAAAGCGAGAAAGCACCTGCCATGGGGGCATGGTCACGCCACAATCCTTCCTCCTCCCTCTCTCCTTCTCAGATTTTGCATACACACACACACACACACACACACACACACACACACACACACTTGGTGTTTCTCACACACTTCAGGCAGGATTCCTACTATGCAGGAGGCCACATGGGATCCAGCCACCTTAACCACCACTCGACTGGCTGGCTCAAGCATATATTTTACCCCTGACTGCGGAATGGAAAGGGAAAAGAAAAGAAGTTGAGGAACAGATGGGGTCTTTTACAGCCAAGCTCCTGCCTGCCCTACAGTGAGAACACTGGAGACAGAACATCGGCCAGCTAGTCAGTGAGTGATCGCTGGGCTGTCCGCATGTTGGTCTTCCCAGCTGGACAATGTGAGGTTGTCCAGCACTCCCTGCAGAAAGCAACAAGCTCCCTCTGCAATTCCATCCTCTAACACCCAGCAACTACAGAAGGAGGGCCAGCCCCTGAGGTCCGCCTGCGAGAGTCCTGTTCTAGCTGGATCTACACAGCCTGGTCTCTGGGTCTAAATGAAAACTCCTAACCTCTCTGCCAATGAGCTCGTCAGGTCTGATGACGTAACAAGAGCTGGGAGTTCTATTTGCAGGCGAGGTTCTCTTGCACCAGCATTTCGTCCAGGTAAGGAGAGATTTGGGAGGGGAAGGGACGGAGGGGCTCTCTGAGGATGGGCCTGGCTTCCCAAGGTGCAAGACAAGGCCTGAAAGAGCTGGTCAGGTGCCAAAGTAATCGTACACATCATCTCGGGCCGAGCTAAGAAGCGATGGCCTAGCTGTAGCTAATTGCTATCCTAGGGCTACATACTCCCCACTGAATACCAGAGAGCGGAATCTGCTCAGTGCATAACAAAGAAAAATCAAAAGCAAAATAAATCCACGCCAGCTACGCTGCGGTGCTCAGCACAGCCAGCCACACGCAGGGAGGCTCAGACTTGCCCTCACTCATCTTCTCTCGAGCCTTCTAATTAAGGAAAACTTCAACTTGGAACCAATTTGCCCCTTTCTTGCTCATTTCAGTCATCACCCTGACCCACCTCTGATGAACACAGAGCACTTCAAAAGATGGAGGGGGTTCCTGAGATCGCAAGTGGCCAGAGTGTGACCATCCTAATTAAAGGCCTATGCGGAAGAAACTTTCTCTTCCTTTTGGCGCGTTGTGTTTTTAAAAAAATGCTGTTTCAATCTGGACAAACTGAGCATCCTCCTCCTTCCTTCTGTCTTTCGTCTGGCTGTCACTCTCTCCCTCTCTCTCTGTTTCTCAGCTGATCAGAAGCTGGCTCTCTGGGTCAGGAAGTGCGCAACGAGGCTCCTCGTATTTTGTCTAGAAGCCAAAAGGCACTGGATGGAGAAACAAGTTCCCCTACTCCTGCCCTTCCCACTGTGAACAGCGGCCCAGTGGAGGTTTGGAAGCCAGCCACGGATCATCCAGAACAAACCCAGGCCCATGGGAAGGGCGGACCTGCCTTTCCAGAGCCTGGGATGCTGCTCCCAGCTGCCTCCTGGCCTCCTGAGCCCAGAGGCCTTGATCACAAGCCCCGCCTCTTCCTCAGAGGCCATCACGGAACACCTGGCCTTGGGGTGCAACACACCTTTCTTCGGAATCACTTGACCGAATGGGAAAACTTTTTGCTCCTTTTTATATCATTTCCATCAACCCCAGTCACTCTCTCCTAGTTTCATTGGGAAAATCTGCGCTCGCCCCCCCAGATTCCCTGAGATCACACTGAGAGTCCAGCCTGGACCCCCAGGATTTCGTTGGGCATCTCCCGCAGATCTGAAGTGATCTGGTATTTTCCACTCCAATGGCGCTCTGAGTTGGGGGCCATCCTACACTCAGGGCTGGAGGCATGCTACCTTCATTTGCAGGATTTTTGAATTTCAGGGTGGCAGGTGGCATGGTGGCTAAGGGTGCTGGACTCCCAAATGACCGATCTAGTTCGAGTCCTGGACCTGGTAGCTTGCTTTCTCACTTTCCCTCTCTCTCTCAGTCCCTCTCTGGTGAAATAAAAATAAATAAATAAAGTTAAATAAAATCATTCTTTCAAAACACTGAGGAGCATCCCCTTTTAAAAAAAAAGATTTTTTAATTTCTCTAAATGTATTTCTCAAGGCCATCTTCCACAAACCAGAGATACGGCCACAGCCCTAGTTCAGCCCCAAATCCAGCCTCCTAGTGTCCCCTCCAAATTACCAGGAGGGAGCTACTGCATGGAGACTTCACTCCATCGTCCAGTGTCCCCTCTGCCCTGCCCTCCAAGCCCTCAGTGAGGTCAGAGAACCCCAGTTCCTCTCCTCTCTCCACGCCCTCATTACTTGCAGCAGGGATCTGCTCTGTGCCTACCCCACCAGGAAGCTGCCACTCAGGCTCAGGCTCCGCCCCCTACCCTGAGAGACCCCTCCCACCCCTTTACCCAGGTAATAACTAGGACTTTGCTCAGGGGCTCTGACTTCCACACTAGGTGAGATGCCTCTTTGGAGTCCCACAATGCCCACACATGTTTCTGTCATTGCACGGCGTTGCCGAAGGGCAGGGGCTGTGTGCTACTTCTCTGTGAGGCCTCAGCCCTTGGTTACACCCTGCGGGCACGTGGACACACACCAAGTTCTCAGCTACGGCAATATCGCGGTTGTCCTTTCAGATCTAGTGACTGCCGTCTCTTCATTTCCATACGACGGTCAATACCTGAGTCCCAACTCGATCCATTTTGGTGTTATCTACTTAAAGAAGACAGACGTACACACTCCGAGGAGGGTGCCCAGGTAGCATACTCTGTCCCATGACATATGTTCTTTAGGGTACTTAATAACCCGATGGAGCTGAAGATGATGACGACAGTGACGACGACGTCAACCGTGACAGGAAGCTGGAGATGATTAGGCTTCCCTTTATTCTTGGAGGCTGTGCAGCTGCTTAAAACAGCACTGGATGAGTCACGGAATGACAGCTCACTTATCTTGAGACTGTAACGAACCAGGATACAGCCTGGAACCTCCATCCAACACGCTTCTGAAATGCCCAAACACGTATCAGCAAGTCCACACACGAGAGCATCGAGAGAACCCACGGACGGGGCATCTGAGCTGCTTTCAGAACCTATTTATTCTGGCTTTAAATCCACTACGATAATCCGCACAATTTCCCAGGCACAGCAAGTTACACAGAAAATATGAGAAGAGGTGAGGTGGAAAGAGACTCCCAGGGACCCACGCCGTGGGTACAAGTGCTTATCCCATGCCAAAGAGGAGGCGGCAGACTTCAAAAGAACACCAAGTACACAGCCGTCTGGGGACATTTCGTATAAGGGACATGGTGTGCCACACACATTAACAAACTCTAATGACACCATCATGCAATAAGGGGACAATATTTACCCCCACAAGGATGGCTGAGTAAGAAGACAGTTGAATTCTGTACACTACTCTCTACTTGCAGAGAAAAGATGTAGCACACTTTACTGTCTATTAAGATGGCTGTTTCTGCTTGTTTTGTTTTGGGGTGTTTGTTAGTTGCTTTAATACTGACCGGAGCAGATTGTGTTTATCTGGCAATTTTATTAGGGAGGTCCTTTACAAATGAGCCACTGCTGAGCTTCTTCCAGTGTGAAAGTGTGAAGTAACCAGGTCGTGGGGCTTGGCCACCAAGAGTAGGCCCCACACGACTAAAACCTAAAGCAACTCGATACCCTGGAGAATACATGTGTATATTCCATTTCATTTTAAAGCATAGTGAAACAGGAAACCCCATCTGCCAAAAAAACTGCCAAACATGGCGTGTTCCATACCTCCTCATCCACACCAGACACAAATGGACCAACGTTTTAGTTCCGGGCAAAAACACAGAGATGGGTCTATTTCAAAGCAGATTCCACTTGCTAAACGTTTTCCCTTGGTCGTAACGGCACACCATCCTCTGTCTCTCCTTTCCTCCCTCTCTCCACTTTGACCACCAGATCTCGGATCCCTCTGAGGCACAGAGCAGCGTAGATGAGGGACGACCAAGGCTAGGTTTCGTTCGCTTCGTTAGTCGTTCACTTCGAGGTCATTTCTTGAGTGGTTCTGCAGGTGGGATCCAGGAGATCCCAAGACAAGCACCAGAGACACTTGGTTATGTTTCCCAAAAGATAGGAGCTTGAAATGGGATGAAAAGAAAAGGCTGTTGGATTAGTAAATATAAAAGGGGAGGAGCCAGCTGGTGGCATGGTGATTAAGGTGCTAGACTCCCATGTGGTCAGCCATAGTTCAAGTCCCAGATCTGGACGCTTGAAACTCATGCTGGGTTTGTGTACATGCGTGCCCAAAATTCCAGGAAGAGAATGGAGGAGAAGGAATTGTGGCATGGTCATCCCCCCAGAGAGTGACTTCTCACTTTCTGTCTCTCTCCAGCAAGTGCACACACCCTATAGCAAAAATCTTTAGGAAAAAAAAGAGAAAGAAATATGAAGGGTAAGTCTTTCCCAAACAGGATATTAAGAAAGAATGTACTGAAAAGACAAAGGGAGTGAAAGATGGCCAGAAAAGAGAAATGAGTTAATCCTCTAAACAGTATCAAAGAGTGAAGTGGAAAGAATGCAGGGAGAGAGGCTCAGTCTGGCCGCCCGTCTGATCCTTCCTGCAAAACTGGAAATTTCACCAGCACATCTGCTAGAACTTCCTGGTGACAAGAGGGAAGTGAACGCCGCTAACAAGATGTGAGAAGTCACCACGATATTCGCAGTATTGTGTTTCCACGAACATCTCCAAACTAGCGTAGGGCAGAGATCACTAACTGGGTACCGCTGATGGGTTTTTTGGTTTGGGATTTTGCCAACCTACCTGTGTTAGGAAACTCATCTTGATAATAGTGGTTTTTGTTGAAAGCTAAAATCCTTCAAGTCCTCTATATGTTTTTGTTTTTCTCTCTCTGCAACAAATCATTAGATTAGCAAGAAATAAGCTAGTCATTCATTTACTCAGCATTTACTGGACTCCTCATAATTATGTGCTCGGTCCAGGGAGTTCTTAGCATTTTCACATTTTCAAAATTTGAATGAAACTGGGGAAAATACCAATCATCCAAAACCATTACTTTCAAGATCTTACCGTCTCAAGGATTTCACTTTCTTTTCTTTCTTTTAATTTAGTTATTTATTTGCCTTAAAATTTTTGCCAGAGGGCATGTGCACTCACCAGAGAGAGAAAGAGAGAGGAAGGACCCCCGCTGGGGCACAGAAATGCCACAATCCCTTTTTTCACCATTTTTCCCTCCTTTTGGGATTTTGAGAATGCACGTACATGAGCCCAGCACGTCTCTCCGGCCACCAAGTCCATATCTGGAACCACAGGGTCTGCCATGTTGCACCCAGTTAGTTGCCTTAACCACAGGGCCTCAGGCTGGCCCAAGAATTCCATTTTCAACTGAGATTTAGCCTGAACACAAAGACCATGTGGATACTGGGCAGGATCTGGTTACTCACCTGGGAACCCAAGAGCAGGGGGGCTGGAGAAGTCAACGTCCTGGCTGCCCAGAGTTAGGCAGAAATAGGATTTTAGGGGACCAGAAGTTAGTGTAATGGCTATGTCGCTGGACTCCCATGTAGTTGACTATGGTTCGAGTCCTGGACCCGGTGGCTTTAACTCATGCTGGGTGTGTGTGCGTGCGTGCCCAAGATCCCGAGAGGAGAATGGAGGAGAAGGGATTGCAGCGTGGCCATCCCACCTGGGGGGTGATTTCTCGCTTTCTGTCTCTGTCTCTCTCTGTCTTTCCGGCAAGCACACACGCACTATGGCAAAAAACCTCTCAAAAGAAAGAAAGAAAGAAAGAAAAAAAGAAAGAGAGAGGATTTTAGAGACATACATTGTCTTTCTTCTGTTTTTGCTTTTAAAGTGAAGAAAAGTGACATATTTCGAGAGGGAAGAAGGACGCAGCTCTATTGAGGGGAAGTTCCCAACACTACGTTGTTTCCTCAGCCTGACTCACTGTCGCTCTTCCTCCCATTCCTTCTCGGCCTCCCTTCATGTCCTGGCCCATTTCATACATGGCTCAATAGACTCTTTGCTTACAATAGACATTCTAATGAGCAATTAAAGCAGTTACTAGGCCAAGAATAATTTATACACAAAAAAACAGAGTTAAGTGGACACGAATTGTGTATTTTATAGTACTTTCTTATCTGTACAATGTCAATGGATAGAATTAAGAAACTGGCAGGAAACAGAAGATTGCATAATAGTTATGTCGCTGGACTCCCATGTAGTTGATAGCGGTTCAAGTCCCAGACCTGGTGGCTTAAAACTCAAACCAGGCACATGTGTGTGTGTGCCCAAAATTCCAAGAGGAGAATGGAGGAGAAGGGACTGCAGCGTGGCCATCCCCCTGGGAGGTGATTTCTCACTTTCTGTCTCTGTCTCTGTCAAGTGCATGCACCCTATACAAAAACATCTCCAAAAAAAAAAAAAAAAAGAATTAAGAAACTGGCTAAAAACTTTGAGTATTTATAAAACTATATTCAGGTTGGAACCAGCAGTTAGCGTAATGGCTATGTCGCTGGACTCCCACGTAGTCGACCGCAGTTCGTGTCCCGGACCCGGTGGCTTAAAACTCACGCCGGGCGCGTGTGCGTGCGTGCCCAAGATCCCGAGAGGAGAATGGAGGAGAAGGGATTGCGGCATGACCATCCCCCCTGGGAGGTGATTTCTCGCTTTCTGTCTCTATGTCTCTCTCTGTCTGTCTGGCGAGCGCACGCGCCCTACAGTGAAAAATCTCTCCAAAAAAAAAAATTAAAAAAAAAAAACTATATTCAGGTTGCAAGTATGTAATTCTCACACACACACACACATCTTCAGAAAGTTCACGGAAAATGCAACTATGAAAAAGCTAGACATGAATTTTAAGTTTGTGCACCAAAAATAAATTTTTCCTTTAATTCAATTTTTCCTCAGATTTTTTGAAGTCACTTTGTATATGCAACTCAGGAATCGAACATTTTAGAAGTCTTTAACAAAGCCTGAGTTCTTTATTTTTGTTTCTGGCACAACCCCGTGCCCAGTCTCACAAGTAAGAAATCTTCCATTTACTGTCAATGAGTGATGAAGCCAGTGGGGTTTTAAGGGAGTCTTAGATATGTTGTAGCTAAACACACAGCTTTGAAGCTCTACCTTAATCACTTCTATTTTTCTTTTTCTTTCTTTCTTTTTTTTTTTTAAGACAGATTTTTGCTATAGGGTACTATAGCAAACGAGAGACAGAGAGACAGAAAGTCAGAAAGTAAGAAATCACCCCCCTCTCAGGGCAGATGGCTACCCCGCTATCCCTTCTCCTCCACTCTCTTCTTGGGATCTTGGGTACACACACACACATACATACACACACACACATACACACACACACACACACACACACACAGGCTGGGTGCGAGTTTCAAGCTGCCAGGTCCAGGACTTGAACCATGGTTGGCCATGTGGGAGTCCAGCAACACAACCATTATGCCATCTGCTGGTCCCCCCTCAACCCAAATCACTTCTAGCTGCCCATTATCAAGGAGGTTTTTAAAAGTTTCAAAGCCTCAGTGACTTCATCTGAAAATGGATTTTTTTTTTCTTTTTTTAAAGACAGAGTATTGCAATATTCCAGTTCTCCTGCCTCAGCCTCCCATCTGGGACCACGGGCATGTGCTACCACACCCGGCTTTTTTGTTTGTTTTATCTAGACAGGGTCTCTCCATGTTGTCCAGCCTTGAACTCGTGATCCTCCTCCCTCGGCATCTGAGTCACCGGATTCCAGGTGCATGACACTGCACCTGGTCTTTAGGTAGAAGGAGGAATTGAACTCAGACCTCTCACATGATCCCAGCTTACCGAGAACGTCTCCACAGCACACGCCACTGTGGCTGGAAATGAGTGGATTTTTTGAGAGAACTTGGTTCGATAAAGGATATAACCCTATTCTTTTTTGAGTGTTTGAACACATCAGGCGTTTACAGAAAGCCTGGCCACCTCTCCTTTTCCCAGCACACCACTCTCAAAACCTTTCCTTCCAATTCCATCACCCAAGTAGAGCCCTCCTGAGTCGCTGCCCTCCAACTGCGTTTTTGGTCTCTTTTTGGCAACTCCTCCAAACCATCCAAACCTGCTATTAGACATGGCATCCACAGCTTGGAAACTTGAGCATGGCTCTCCCTGCCACAACCCTCCTCTAGAGATTATATCCCAAACAAATCTGCGTTCAGAGTAAGGTCCGTGTGTCCCCATCACATCGTTCCCCTCACCACCCGCGACCACAGGACCCCTGCCCCGTGCCCCATGTTGCAGGCCCCACCACTGTGGAGCAGCCATCTGCTCGGGGGCACCGACTCTGGGTGTCCCTCCTCCTGAGTGCCGTCCCACTCCACTCCTCCTGTCTGTGGAGATTCCTGCCCTCTTCAAGGTTCAGTTCAAATGCCACTTCCTCTCTGAAACCCTCTCTGATTTCCTCAGCTGAGTCAGTGTTCTGTCCATGCATCAGTTTTGTTTTGTTTTTTGGGTTTTTTTTTTTTTTTTGAGAGGTTTTTGCTATAGGGCGTGTGCACTCGCCAGAAAGACAGAGACAGAGAGACAGAAAGTGAGTAATCACCTCCCGGGGGGATGGCCATGCCGCAATCCCTTCTCCTCCATTCTCCTCTCGGGATCTTGGGCATGCACGCACATGTGCCCGACGTGCCCGACGGGAATTAAAACCACCGGGTCCGAGACTTGAACCGCGGTTGACTACATGGGAGACCAGCGACATAGCCATTACGCTTACTGCTGGTCTCTCATGCATCAGTTTTGCCTTTCTCGATTTTATTACTCAAGCGTTGTGCTCTACAGTCAATCTATGTCCGTGATGGTCCTCCCTGCTAGCTGCCCATTCCTCCCTGATGAAGGCCAAATAGTATTTACTTTTTCTTTTAAGACTTATTTAGAGGACTAGCAGATGGCATAATGGTTACATTGCTGGACTCCCACATAGTGGACACTGGTTCGAGTCATGGACTCAGCAGCTTAAATCTCACGTTGGGCCCATGTACGTGCATGCCCTAAATCCCAAGAGGAGAATGGAGAAGAAGGGGTTGCAGCATGTCCATTCCCCCTAGGGGGTGATTTTCTCTTAAAAAATTATTATTTAATTTTATTGATTATTATTATTATTTTAATTTGACCAGAGAGACATAGGGAGAGGGGGGGGAAAGTGAGAAAGCAAGCCACCAGGTCCGGGTCTCAAACCACGGTTGGCCATGTGGGAGTCTAGAGCCTTAACCGCCACATTACCTACTGAACCCTGTATTCCCTTTTAAAAAATAATCTTCAACTGTTATTATTCCTTGTATGAAGAAAATGGAACCAAATAGATGATTTCTTGAACTGAAAGGGCAGAATGAGGATAGAGGAAAATCTTTCAAACTCCTTTGTGAACAGAGAAATTTCTTAATAGAAAAAATTATACATAGATATAGTCAGGTAAAACTGGGGCAAAATATTCCCCAGGTGCTTCAAATTCTGACAAATGGAAAATAGGATGTACTGGAAATGAAATCTTGGGTGTATTAAAAAAAATTCAGGAGCCAGACAGAGTGGGAAGAACCCAGGGTCGTGTCCCGATGTCTCCCTATACGTGTTGGTACACATGCCTGGGACCCAGGCTGACTGAGTCGGGGTGGATTATAGCATGAATTCCCAGCTGGGGGTGCCTATCTCTCTGTCGCTCCCTCTCTCTCTCTCTGTCTCTCATGGAGAAAAAAAGTAAACTAAAATAACAACAGTAAGAAAAGCAGAGTAAACCCCAAAGGTGCACACCATATGTGATGGGTTAAAATTGGTCACAAAGTCTTCGATCCCCTTCCATGACCAGATGAGTCCATTTCCCCTTTCTTGATGACGAGCTGCCTGTGTGCTCGGACCCACACAGCACAGAACCAGTACCACTCCATCGCTAGTGTTTAATGGATTACCAGCTTTGGCTTTGTTTTCTTGGAGCCCTGAGCTTCCCTGAAGACATCTGATGACCCACGGACACCCATGTGGTGTAGCAGTAATATTCTGCTCATGTGATGCTTGATACATACGGAAGATTGCAGGTTCGGTTCCTCAGTCATGCTGTGCACACCAGGCACATGTGCCCATGGTCCTGGCTGGCTGGAAAGGCTGGGGGTTATCATAACGTGGAACTGCATGGAAGGGGCTATCTCCTCTCTCTCTCTCTCTCTCATAAAAGATATAAATAAGCTTAAGAATAAAAAAGATACATGATTATCCTAATGGAGAAATCCCATGGAGAGGCTCCAAGGCTACACAACAGAGAGGCAGAGGGGCCCAGAAGACCCCAGACATCCAGGCCCCCTTGCCAAAGAGCCACATAGAGAGGGAAGCCATACTGGATGCCCTAGAAAAGACCAGCTATTGCGTGACTACAGTCGGTGCTCCATGGAGAAGGCCACCTCGCGTGGACTCATGGTCAACAACATTGTAGAGAGAATTAAATGATGGTGCAACCAGCAGATGGCATAGCAGTTACATCACTGGACTCCAACAAGGCTGACCACAGTTTGAGCCCTGGATCCAGTGGCTTGAAACTCTTGCCAGGTGCGTGTGCATGCCTGCCCAAGATCCTGGGAGGAGAATGGAGAAGGGATTGTGGCATGGCCATCCTTCAGGGTGGGGGTGGGTGGGTGATTTCTCACTTTCCCTCTCACTGTCTCTGTCTCCTTCTCTCTCCTCTCTCTCTCTCTGCTGGCAAGTGCATGCTAGGTAAACTTAAGGTAGTGTCATTGTACAGATCTGTGATTCTAGTACATATAATGACCTGAATTACTACATGCAATTCCATGTGCATTTGATTGACATTAGTCAGATGTCCCTTTTATTGTCTTTAAGGTATAGGAATAGGGCAATGCTGAAATATATGGAGAATTTGATTTTATTTATTCATTTTTTAATTTGACAGAAGGTGTGTGCACTCACTAGAGAGAGACAGAAAGGCAGAGATGAGAGAGGGAAAGAAAGCACCACTACCGAGGGATGACTGCACCACAATCTCTTCTTTATTTCTCCCTCCCTGTGGGACTGTGGATTTGGGCATGCATGCACACACACCGGTGTGTTTCTCAAGCCTCCGGGTCTGGGACTCAAACCGCACAATCGGCCATGTGGGATCCAGCCACCGTAACCACCAGGCACCAGCTGGTCCTGTATGGAGTATATGACTAACTTTCAAAGGAGATATAAAGCATGTTGGAACCAGACCAGACCAAAACAAAGCAAAACAAAACAAAACCATTGGTGCCATAATTCTGAGTCTGCAAGACATCAGCCAGGCAAAATGTGGCGGGAGCCTTAAAATGTGTATATGTGCTGAGGTGTGTTGTTTGGTTAAAATGCTCAGACTCAGCAAAAAGCCTGGGCTCTTAGAAAATGGACAGTACCCCATTCTTAGGGGCATCCACTCTCCACGCAGGAGAACGCAGTGACCGAGACACTATCCTGATAGCACTGTGTCATTTATCCTCATTCAGAAACCTACCATGTAGCAGCGATCTCTAATCTCTTCTTAAAAAATGGAGAAATGGAGGCCTAGGGAGATTTCATAACTCTCCAGTATTTGTGTGTGTGTGTGTGTGTGTTTAAGAATTATTTAATTTTATTTGCTATAATTCTTTTTTTTTTTTTTTGACCAGAAATAGAAAAGTGAGAAAACAAGTCACCGGGTCCAGGACTCAAACTACAGTTGACCACTGTGGGAGTCCAGCACCTGAACCTCCACACCTGCCGGCCCCTCTCCTGTATTTGTTTGCTGTTGCTGCTACAACAAAACACACGGACGGGACTTAAACAACAGGAAGTGATTTCCTCGTGGTTTTGGAGTCTGGAAGTGCAAGACACGGTGCGGCAGGGGCAGGGTTTCCCCCTCTCTCCTCGGCTCACATGGGGCTTCTGGCCATGACCCGCCCTGGCCTTTCTTTTGAGTGCGTCTATTCCTGATCCCTCTCCCTCTTCTTACCAGTCATACCGGGTTAGGGCCCCACCCTGTGACCCCTCTGAACTATATCCACTTCCTCCAAAGTCCTCGAAGTACAGTCACACTGGGGATTAGGTCTTCAACCTCTGAATTCCGTGGGGACCCAATTCAGTACCTAACGACCCCCAAATCACCAAGTGAGTCAGTGGTGGAACTGGAGGGGGCATGGTAGTTCCTGCCATCTCCTGGGGTCCACTCAGTTGTTGTGTGGGAGGCTTCACTATCCGCCGCCACCACCCCCTGCCCACAGCAAACGGATAGTGCAATGGGTACATCACTCAAGGGGATGAAGGCCAGGGGATGAAGACTAGGAGAGAAAGAAGTGAAACTGAAGTTGCAGAAAGGCAAGTGTAAAATCCAGATAAACGGACTCTTACAGCAAGGCGGGAAAATGCAGTTCACACTCAACCTATTCTTCATGGCCGCGAGCCCTCTCCGCCCAGTGAGGCTGGCCTTGTCATCGCAGGAAACTCACGGCCCTCCTCTCAAATGGCGAGGAAGGACCGACCCTTGTTTCCCTGGATGTCACTGGCAGGGCAGGATGCAATCATATGCATTTTGCAAAATTACAAGATGATACACAATTTAATTGTTTACATCACATTTTAGTAACCAGAAGATGTCAAAGACCTTCCTAGAGTGCAATCTAGCTCCTCAATGCAATGAATAAAGATTTTCTGATGAGCTAAAACATGTTAAATCCAAAAAAGCAAGAACGAGTTTCTCCCTGTTTCAGAGAACGCAGGGAAGCACCTTATATTTATAAAGCACAAACTTTCAACCATATTGGATTTTCCTTTTAAAAAGAACGTAATGATTTAAAGTGGCTGCTAGCAGGGAATGGTTAGGTGCATTTAAATGGGCATTTGTGTTCTGAAAATCCTAATTGGAACTCTTTTATTGTTGTTGTTTATGTATGTATTTGTTTGGGTTCTGAAGGAGAATGGAGGTTCTCTTGTGTATTAGGAAGCCTTTCACCTAAAATTCCAGTTTCCTAGAAAATTAAACCAGCATATCAGAGATACTACTTTATGGAAAGCATTAAGACACGCACAAGCATTGTTTCGAAAAGGATATGAAACATCAGGATGGCCCCTCCATTTGAATCATCCTACAGCAAACATGAGCGTGCCGTGGAACGATGAAACGGGTGTTGCCCATGGCCTATGCCTTCATACAACACCTTCCGGGCTCTGCAAGATGCTCAAACCTTACCAGCTAACCCCAACGCCGGGTTAATGAGAGAACAGTTCTGTTTCAGCTTCACTCATGTTGTCTATGAGCACATTAACATCAAAATTGCATCTTTTGCCCAGCAGTAGCATGGTGGTTAAAGTGGCTGGATCCCACATGGCCAACTGTGCAGTTTGAGTCCCAGACCCAGCAGTTTGAGAAACACACTGGGGGCAAATGCCTGTGCGGCCCAAATCCCAAAGCAGGGAAAAATGGAGAAGGGATGGCAGCACGACCATTCCCTATGGGGGGATGCGCTCTCTCACTCTCTCTCACTCTCTCTCTCTCTCTCTTTCTCTCTCTCTGGCAAGCACATACCCCTCTGGTGGCAATTTCTTTGTTTTTAATTGCATTGTCAGCTTAACCAGAGCAGAGAACAACTTCTGGGTTACAAGGCAGCCCACCCTACTCATCAGGAAATGGCTTAAACAATATTTCTCTGCTATTGCCCCAGTAAAGATACAGTGCATACTACTGACCACATGTCCACATGCTCATTTGGTAGTAAAAACTACCAACGACTCCTTTTCTATTTTTTAAAAAGCAGTACCTTAAATTAAAGAATAAAGGCATCATTTTAAACTTTTCTTGGTTACCAAACCAAAGGGATTTAAAATGATCCATAGTTCCTTTTTAATGTGTATATTTTAATAATCTGCTAGTGGCACCATCCTTCATCTGTTAATTCAAGGCCTGTTCAGTTTTTCTCCCTCAACTTTCTAAGTGGGTATGAAGAATCCAGAGAGCTTATGGAAGGAGTAAAAGATAACCCCGATATTTCCTAGAATCCCCTACTTAGCAAGATTACACAGGGACTTTAAAAAACTCAGGGAGGGACCAGCAGATGGCATAATAGTTACATTGCTGGATTCCCATGTAGTTGACCATGGTTCAAGTCCTGGACCCGGAGGCTGAAAACTCATGCTGGGAGTGTGCATGCCAAAAATCTTGAGAGGAGAATGGAAGAGAAGGGCTTAGGGCATGGCCATCCCCCACTGAGGGGGGTTATTTCTCATGTTCTGTTTCTCCAGGGAGTACACACGGCCTGTAGCAAAAATCTCTCTCTCTCTCTCAAAAAAAAAAAAAAAAGAAAAGAAAAGAAGAAAAGAAAGAAAGAAAGAAAAAAGAAAAGAAAAAGTTCAGGGAATGCAGAATTAAAGTTTGAGTCACATAGTGCTTTTAAATAGGCATTTTCCATGAGCCTTCAAAGACCTCTCATATGTTCCAGCATTCTTGTCCTGAAGTTTCCTGACTTTGAGGTCACGTAAAGATTCTCCACTCTCCACAGTGCCACCCCCACCAGCACGGAACGTCCTATCACAGAAAAGTCCTTTTCTGCTAGTGAACATTTGTAGATAAAGCATTTGAGCTTTATCTTGAGAAAAAGCACTAAAAAATGGTAATCAAAACAATCACAAATAGAGATTTAACCAGTGGAGGACCCAAAGGTTTTATGAGAAACTAGGTTATCATGGTCTTAGCTTGATGCTCCATAGAGTCCACCCCTTTGTTCTACTTTTCCACAACTAAATTAAGTGCAAGTGCGTGTCAGGGACCCCTATAGAACCTCTCAGTACCTCGTAGAATGAACAGTAGGAATTAAACATGGCGAGGGCCAACAGGTCAGCCCTTCCTCTGCCAAAACACGATCATTCCCTATAGGGGGTTTTCAAGTTAGATCGCATTTATGTCCCTTGTTTACAAAGCCTACTATTGATAAAGTATAACAAACAACTGCCCATTTAAATAGTTTCATTGACAAATTAATAAATGAGCATAGCACTCTGAGAAGTTGCTGGTGGGAAATGCAGAGGGAAAACACAAAACCCTCCTCCACAGTCCAGTCAATACCTCCATGACACATCAACTGAGTGATGGAGACAAGTCGACCGATGCCGTGATCTTGGGGTCCTGGGATCCTGGGATCCCACCTAGTGAAATAACTAGGAAGACATTTCTAAACTTGAAAAAAATATATTGGAATATGAGGTGGCTATGGTTTTCCAATTCAAAAAAAGATTTTAAATGAGCCAGCATTTTTCCACCTCGATGTTCCTAATCCCACTTTTAAGGCTTCTTACTAATAATCCCGTCACTCTGCATTATGTTATACCACCAGAGACGCTCATCTTCAAGTGAACGAGTCACTTGTCAACTTTATTTTAGAACGTTTCTTGGTAAAAACTGATTTTTCTTGGGGAGAAAAAAAAGAACCCCTTCTGAGTCATTAAGATTGTGCGAGAGGAGGTTCAAATTAATTTTCCATTTCCTGTTGTTTCCCAAAAAATCTTTTTCTTTGATTAGATATTCCCACTTGGGGGCTAGGGTAGACTGACTAATCCTTCCACTCAACCCTAGCTGTCACAGAAATATTCTTTTCCTTCTTATTGCTCGTGATTATCATAAGCCCCAGTTCTGGTCAATGGATTCATAACTCTCCTGAGTAAATTTCCTTCCATGATACTATACAAGGGGCCTTCTAAAAGCTCATGAACAATATATATTATTAGAAAACTATGCATGGGGGTCTACAGATGGTGTAATGGTTGAGGCACTGAACTCCCACATAGCCAACCATGGTTCAAGTCCTGAATGTGATGGCTTGAAACTCATACCAGGTGCATGTGTGTGATCCCAAAATCCTGAGAAGAGAATGGATGAGAAGGGATTGCAGTGTGGTCATCACCCTGGGGGGTGATTTCTCACTTTCTCTCTCTCTCTCTGTCTCTCTGTGAGCATGTATGCCCTATAGCAAAAAAAAAAAAAAAATCTCTTAAAAACAAACAAACAAAAAAACTATCCATGGATTTCTTTCTTTTTTTCTTTATTTTTCCACCAAGATAAACTTGTACTTTAACTGCATTTTCCCACAAACTTTTTAAAGGATTATTAATTTTTATTTAATTTCATTTCTTAATATTATTAGTGTTATTATTTGCTACAGGACACTTGTGCTCACCAGGGAGAGAGAGAGAGAGAGAGAAAGAGAGAGAGAGAGAGAGAGAGAGAGAGAGAGAGAGAGAGAGAAAGCCTTATGGCTTTTTCTTATGGGCTGGGACTCAAACCATGGTCAAATGGGAGTCAAAGGCCTTACCCACCAGTCCACCTACTGGTCCTCCACCACAAACTTTCTGAAGTCCCCTTGTACACTACTAATTTCACATTTACTGATCCAATGGAAATGCATATGTGTGTGTGTGTGTGTATGTTTATGAATAAGCCAGCTGACTGTAAAAGTCAAGAACAATCTTCCTCATGCACTGGAACCTTAATTCTGACTTCTTTTTTAAAAACAGAGTCTCTAAAGTACCAGGATTTAAAGTTTTATGTGTTTAATGAATCATGGAGACGCATGCACTCCAATGCTCAACTACATCACTTCTATTGGCTATAACAGTTACCTTTTTCTTAACCATTGGTATCATAATTACCCGGACTATTTGCAAAGCACTGGCAAACAGTAAATTGAGAGCAATTTACTATTTTTGCTATTGTTGCTGTTATTTAAAATAGACAAGGTTTAGAAAAAGTCTGAGATGAATTTTTGGATAAAACCTGTTAATTAGGAGTTTGGTTTAAAAGAGTGGCATCTTTATGAACATAAAAAGAAAATAAAGAAAGAAAATTTTAAAAAATAAAGAAAAAAAGTGGAGAATTTATGAACATTACTCAATGTTGACCAATTTGCATTATGCATATAAACTACATGATGAAAATATGTTGGTTGGTAGTTAAAATGGAAATTAAATCCAAGTCTAGTTTTTGATCAGCTGCTTGGGACTTAAGGTGAAAAACAATGACAGCTGAGTCCTCTGAATGTCCACACGCGCACACACAGACACACACACACGCACACACACACGCACTCACTTGCCATTCCAGAATGTGCCAGACAATCATTCTTTCTATATCTTTACTCATGCATCTCCTCAGCCTAGAATTCCCTTTCCTCTTCATCTACCTTCAAATTATCCATTCATCCTTTAATAACCAGCTCTATCAAGCTTCTCTTGGGAGCTAGTGGTCCCCTTTTTAATTCTCACTGAGTAAATATGTACATTACAGTACTTAACAGGCTGTGCTGTGTTATTAAATGCATCATTGAGTCTCAAAGAAACTATGAGCTCCTTGAAGGTAAGCCTCTTGGACATCACTTAAAAATCACAAGAGAGAATAAAATAATACCGAGTCTGGAGTCCGACATTGTTCTGGTTTAGATCATGGGTTTGTCCCCCAAAGGTTCATGTTCTGGAATCTTGGTCCCTAGTGTAATGGCTTTGGGTCTTTGAGAGGTAGGGCCAATGGGAGGGCACCATCCAATCAGATGAAGGCATAGATGGGACAGAGGAAGTGGGGAATCTGTTTCCTCTCTTTGCAGTGCCTGCTTTCCTTCCTGCTTCCAATCAGATGCAGGCATAGATGGGACAGAGGAAATGGGGAATCTGTTTCCTCTCTTTGCAGTGCCTGCCTTCCTTCCTGCTTCTGTCAGCCATATTGTGATATAGCACCAGAGACCAATATGATGCCAGCCCCATACCTTTCAGTTCTCCAGCCACTAGAATTGTGAGTCAAATAAACCTCTCTCTCTTTCTTTGTATTTAGGTTTTTGCCATAGTGCATGTGCAATCATTGGAGAGAGACAGAGAGATACAGAAAGAGGAAAAGTGAGAAACCACCCCTAGAGGTGATGGCCACCCTAAAGTCTCTTCTCCTCCATTCTCCTCTCAGAATTTTGAGCACACATACATATGTGCCCAGCATGATTTTCAAGCCACCAGGTCCAGGACTCAAATTGTGGTTGGTTTTGTGGGAATCCACCACTTTAACCACCACACCACCTGCTGGCCTTAACCTCTATTCTTTATAAATCGCCTAGCCTCAGGTATTTTTGTTTAGCAACACAATAACAGACTAAGATTGGCATACTACATTTGAATCATATGTTAAGGTTCTTATATGCAAAATGATAATGGTATATCTACTTTTCAACATTATTGTGAAGACTAAATAACGACCTAGCATATACTAAGTGCTCAACAACTGGCAAACTTTATACTTCTTTGCAATTGCTAGGATCAAGCAAAATATTTACTTTTTTGTGTTGGATTAAATTGAATTCCTAATATTCTCACAGATCAATTACATGCCAATGGGATAGAAGTATCATTTTACCTACTCAGTTATTAACTTAGACTTGAATACTGAGGAATATGCCAATGAAGATACCCCAGAGAAATATGAGAAGCTGGGTCCACACTGCCTGGCTCAGGGGCCCATCAGGAAGGATCCCTGCCTCTCCTAAGCACCCACTGACTCACCAACACACACACTGTCCTGCCCAGGAATACTGCCTTTTAATGTCATGGTTCCTTCTTTTCCTTAACTATAACCATGGAAATGGAAACATACACACTTTTCTTCTTCCTATTTACTATGAGAGCATCTTAAATGAGAACAATAAAACTAGTTGCAACTTGAGATAAGGCAACTCCCCCCACTCCACACACTCACATGCGCACAAGTTCTATTCATTGTGTCTTAGCACTCAAGGGTTTCAGTTCAAGTCATTTTTCACTTTTTAAGGAAAGAGAGAGGAGACTGAGAAAAGGAGGGAAGAAGAAAAGAGGAAAGGGGAGGTACAGTTAACTACCCTTGGCAAAGACGAACACCTCCACAGCTGATAGTTTCCTACATTCAATGGAGTCCAGTAAGGCCTAACTCTTCAGCCTGTGTAATACTTATAACACTCTATAAGGCTACTACAATAATGAATTTTTTAAAACACTTTTAACTAGCAAAAATCCAGTCACATTCTCTGAAAAATGAAGGACTCAAACTCTTTTCAGTGTGTGTAGAACCGGTTTCCTTGGCCCCGAGCAAAGTTCCCAGACCACACGGTATCTCCTTGCCTCCCGCGGCGTCACTGCATTATCGCATTAGCTCAAGGGAGAAGCAGAAAGGCCTCGTGTTAATTACGTGTATGCAGACAGCCGTGCAACATCCCAAACCCATTTTTTTCTTTTAATAGTCCACTTTCATCTTACTAATGAAAAGTAAAAACTCCGACTTCTTCTGAATCACCTAGAGCTTTTAACGGAAATCTTTTCTTCAACCGGGCTAGCTTTCTCCAGCTGATTCTATAAACACTGCTGGTAATTTTTCCCCCAGTGCCTCTAACATATTTTCACTTAGCACCAGTTTGATGTATAAGATCTGACAGCCCGGCAGTTATAGGCCACCTGCATCACTGTCGCCATGACAACAGTGAAAGACAATCCATGATCCCATGCCCTGGTCACACGTTTCAATACAGCTTATCTGTCCAAAGCCACTGAGTCTAATGGAAGCGAGTAATTACCATCTTCCACTCATTGTCAAAATTCCCACCATATAATGCTCTTCAAAATTATTTTATTCCTTGCACATGGCTGCTTTGCAAAAACTAAAAGAAACCTTAAAGGGAATGGGGGGGTGGGTGGGAGAAAAAGGAGCTCGGACTGGGACAAGTGTAGCTGACTGTGTGTGAGCTGTCCCTTTGCAGTCGGGCAATGCACCAACAGCAAGAGGGACGCCTGACCGACTCCAGTGTGCTGATTATCATCTGAAGATTTTTTTTTTTAAACTGGGCAAAGAAATGAGACAGTAATATTCACCAATTATGACGTCTCGCAAAGGCATTTTATTACCACAAGACAGTCTGTGCATGAGGATCGTGATTCCCCTATTACAGCGTGGAGCAGACTCAGCGGCACTGACCAGGCGACAGGCCTTCCTATGAACATGACCTCCAGTTGCTTTCCCCAGTGCTCTTCTCTCTCCTTCACAGCCTAACAACAATGGAGACTTGACTGCCTTCTGTGTTTATGGGTGGTGCATGCAGCACCTTCTTTGAGAGAGGCCTCATACATACAGCAGTAAAAAAGTGAACTTGGACCAGCAAACACTTTGGGAGAAAAGTACTTACAGGAAGCAGTAATTACATACAAAGGCAACATTAAAAGTCACATGGACTTTGGAAAGCAAACTACGAAGAGCAAAAAGTAGACAAAAGGGCACAAGGAAAGATAACCCTTTGGGCGCAAATGGTTCAGATCTTGGCAAGACTATTCCTTCCTTCTTCAACTTCAGCCATTTTCATAGAAATAAAATCATGCCCCTTATTCATACATTAACTGCCAGAAAAAGTTATAGGAAATGGTATCTAGCTTTGTGATTAACATAAAACACTTCAGTTAAGAAAAAAATAAGCAATTTTGGGCCAGTTGTTGGTACAGTTCTAAGGCGGCTGGATCCCACATGGCCAATTGAGTAGTTTGAGTCCTGGACCTGGTGGCTTGAAAAACATGCTGTGTATGTGTGTGTACATGCAGGCCCAAGTCCTGAGGGAAGAAGGGATTGCGGCATGGCCAATCCATCCCCAGTAGGTACTTTCTCACTTTCCTTCTTTCTCACTCTCACTCTGAGGTGAACACTTGGTGAATTAAAAATAATAATAATAATTTAATTTAATTTTAAATAAGCAATTTCATATGATGAGATAAATACCAGTCACAAAAGGACAAAATAACATAATTTTAAAAGTATAAATAATGAGTTCTTAGGTTAGTATTTGTGCACCTGCCAGAATAAGTCTGAAATGTTTGATTTATGGCTAAATCCTAAAAAACCACAGCCATAAAACATCTAACCAGCTGTCAAAACATTATAGTTAGGAACTGACATTACCTATGCTACGTCTTAAACATGGCTTAGCATAATAATTAAACAACATGACATTATATTGTACATTATACAACAAACACAGAAAATCTGATCAGTCAAAGTGACTGTAACACAGTCACTTTGATTATTTTGTGGTTTGTGGGCAGGTCTTTTTTTCTTTTGATCATCTTTGGCCAATCATTAGCAATCTGCAGAGGAAGCCAGAATAGGATGGATGGCAAGAGATCAAAATGAGGTTGAGCCTCCAAATGGGAAAATTCTTTAGTTTACAAAACTTTTTATGGGACATCACAGATAGAGATGCTTAAAAATGCATGGGTGTCCAGTAATTTCTGGATGAAACATTTTCATTTAAGCATTTGTGGATTTCACATGCTCATCCTAACTTTTTTTTTTTTTTTTTGGAGAGGTTTTTGCTATAGGGCGCGTGTGCTCGCCAGACAGACAGAGACAGACTGAGAGACAGAAAGCTAGAAACCACTCCCAGGGGGGATGGCCACGCTGAAATCCCTTCTCCTCCATTCTTCTCTCGGGATCTTGAGCACGCACGCAACCGCGCCTGGTGTGAGTTTTAAGCCACCGAGTCCAGGATGTGAACTGTGGTCGACTACGTGGGAGTCCAGTGACATAGCCATTATGCTAACTGCTGGTCCCTTGCTCATCCTAACTTTGTACCTGCCCTCTCACAGTGGAATTTGAAAAACACCAAGGGCTAGATAAATATAAATGTCATGATAGAGCAGAGCTGGACAACTCAAGTAGCTATTGGTAAAGAATTTCCTATCTATTACCTCCCATGTAAGAGGACACTCAACTTATAACAGCCCTCTAGAATCGTCATTTTAAAAGAATCTTTTTAACTAACCACCTCAAATGAAGAGCAAATGATTTAATGATTTTGTAACTTCATCATGCCGTTTATACTTATTAGTTGGTGCTCTATGTAAGAGCTTTCACCTTTTTCCCATATATTTATTTGATCAATTTCTTTATCAAGATATACTTATGGATTTTCAATAAAATGGCCCTGTTCCTATTACCATATTTATTTTGAGGGTTAAATTGTCTTAGTTTGGGGGCCAGCAGGTGGTGTGGTGGTTGAGGTGCTAGACTCCCACATGAGAGACGATAGTTCAAGTCCCGGACACAGAGGACTGAGAAATCACAACAAGTAAATAGATAAATAAATAAATGTTTTAAAAAATTGTTTTAGTTTGGCAAGTCAGCGCCAATCAGACTGGTCCCTATGTCCTTCTGACTCTAACAATTCTCTCTACTTTCTCAACAGGATGTTCCAGGCTCATGTCATATTTCCCTTGCCCCAGCCTAGGAATCAGGCTAACCATTTCTCCCAGTCAGGCTCCGTATTTTAAAAGGTGTTATGTTGATTCAATGGTTTCCCAGATCATGATGCAACGACACTAAAGAAAGCAATATAAAATATAAGCGTCAGTGTGTTCAGTGTAGACTGGTCAGTCTATAGAAAGTAGCAAACTACTTTCCAGTCCAGCCTTTCTCATGAGCTGACTTCCAGAAACATCACAATAGGCTTTGCTTCTGGCCACACAGGGCTGGGCTAGAAGGCCATGGGCCGCCACAGATCAGAGAGAAGTGAAGTGAAAACACAGAGATTTGAGTTCTAGAGCCACAGTGCAAGATGATGGAAATGAGTGAGGGCCCACCTTCCAATCTGCCCAGGTGGGGCCAGATGTAGCAAAGATTCTTTTTAAAACCAGGAGCGCTTACCCAGGAAGTGTGAGTCCTTCTCCTTTCATGTCAGCACCAAATCATTTATCACATTTCATTTGCCCAGAAAATAGCATCTGGTTCCATTTTACATACAATTGCAAAGTAATCTGTCACCAATCTGTGAGGGAGAAAATGCTATTATCTGTTCTTCTTAGAAAAAAAAATAATAATAAAGTACAGAGAACCTTTCACACAATACTCAGAAGCAAGAGCAGTTTCGGATTATGTGGGGGTCTAAAGCCTCTCTAGTTTTCTCTTTTGAGAATAAAATTAGTAAGGTAAAGTAAAGCATGATTATATGGAAATTTCTAGAACTTTGTAAAGGGCTATGCAAGTGCAGACCCTAAAGTGAAGCTTCATTTGCTTTATGGTAGAAGCCCGCCACTGCTCAGAGCTACCTCTGTAGCTTCTTGTCATGGACCCAGAGGTCTACCAGTAAGAGGGTATTTCTTCAGTGAGGCCAATAGACAACTCTTCCCTTGGTCTGGGAGACTCAGCCCTCCAGTTTCTACTTTAGTAAAGAGTACCAAGGACGTGCATACCTGGTAGGTTTCAAATGCACCAATACCTTCCAACACAAGGTGAGTATACCCAGAACTCCCACAGAAGCACGGGGGCAGCTTGTCTGGTAGAGGAATCGAGTCTTGTTGGCTGCCTGTTAGCAAACTTCACTTGCACTGCACACAGCTGCCAGTCTGTCTACCCAAGGGACATGACACTGCAGGTAGGCTATCCAGATTCCCTTACACCAAATACTGGTGACAAGTCACATCTAGAGCCACAAGTACAGTGTGAAACTGGACCTGGAAACTTGGGCTATCAGGTGGAGATAAGCCACAGGGCTCTCTAGGCAAGAGGAAGAACTTGCATGTGAATCTTATGTGCATGGTCCAACATGTGCTCCCACCCCATACAACACACGCACTAAACCCAAGCACTGTTTGCTGAACTCACTGTCCCACCTCCATGCTACTGATCACACCAAGTCCCCTGCCTGCAATGTCTTTGCCGTGTTCTCTGCCTAGACGAACCCTATGGATTCCACAGGACCGAGCAGGTGCCAGCTCCTTATTCTGTCTTCCATAACATGTCTTTAACCCACTCCCTCTGTCCTGGGAAAGCAGAGTGAAGTCATTCCAGCCTCTGTGTCTTGTAACGTTTTTTAACAAGCCTCTTGGAGCCCTTACCACTGCGTCGTGTGCAATGACGTGGGGAAATCATATGATACATAACCGTATCCTTGTTCCTCTTTGAGTCTGCAGCAATCTCTACAGTACCTGGCACAGAGGGACTTTCAAAACATCTTTGCTGACTTGAAGACTGTTGCCAGATGGGTGAATGTTCTTTTCCCTTTTACCTAAGTACAGGTTTATCTTAATGAAAATAAAACTACAATATCACTGGGTTTTAAAATCATGTCGCTGTATATGGCTGTGTATAATTGCAGTGCAATCAAACCTCCAGTATTTTTAGGCACTTTCTTCCCTTGAAATTCTCTTTAACTTTCGTTGACAAAATAGCCATGCATTTCTACTCAATCAGTTTCATGTGGGTGTGTGTGTGTATGTTTTCTTTTTCAAAAGGTTTCATTATTGAACATTTCAAATATACAAATGTAGTCAGAATACTATAAGTCACTGTCACTCAGCTTCAACTCATGACCTATTCTGTTTCATCTGTGCCATATACTCATCCACCCCTATATTATATTCATGCAAATTCCAATCATTATACCGTATGTAAATATCGTAGAATGTACCTTTACAAGTTATAGTCTCTTTTTTCAAAAATATAACCAAAATACGATTATCCCACCTAAAAAATATTTAATAATAATTTCTAATATCATCAAATATTTAGCAAGCATTGAAATTTCCAACTGTTGGGACCAGCAGGTGGCATAGTGGTTAAGGTGCTGGACTCTCACATGGCCAAACATGGTTCAAATCCTGGACCTAGCAGCTTGAAAACTCATGTCAGGAACATATGTGTGCATGCCCAAAATCCTGAGAGGAAAATGGAGGAGAAGGGATTGTGGTGTGGTCATCCCCCCAGGGATGGGGTGACTTCTCACTTTCTCTTTCTGCATCTCCATGAGCACACGTGTCCTATAGCAAAAATCTCTCTCTAAAAATATAAAAGTCCAACTATCTTGGGCCAGCCAGTGGTGAAGCAGTTAAGATGGCTGAATCCTACATGGCTGACTACACAGATTAAGTCACAGACAGATGGCTTAAACCACATGCCAGGTATGTGTCTGTGTATACCCAGAACCGAGAGGAAAATAGAGGAGGCACTGGGGCATAGCCATCCCCCCGGGGAGGGGGGGATGTTTCTTCACTTTCTCTCTCTCTCTAACTCTCTCTGTCTCTCCCTGGCAAGCACATGTATCTTCTGGCAAGTTTGGCAAACTAAGAAAACAAGACAAAACAAAAAATAATTGTTTCAATTCTTTTGCACTAAGGTTTTCAACAGGAAAGATACTTTATATAACTGTTACTTTACACGACTCATAAACAAATTGTCCTATTTAAGTAAAAAGCCCCAAACTTACATTCTACAGAGCCATAATATTCCACAGGACAAGACACATGAAACCTCACTTCGATGCAATGTACTAATTATGCCGCTGAAATTCTGTTAAACATTCGTCCTCTACAGATATGAAAAATAATTTGTTTTCAGTTCATTACCTTTCCACTCAAAAAATTTATCCCACAAAGACTTCCACATGAGTTAGCACTACTTTTGAGTTATTCATAGCCCATAACAATATATTTTCTTTTTAAGTCTTAAAAGACATGCTTTTTTTCCTCCTGAAACCCAAAGGCTCACTCTCAATTAAACTAAATGCTTTCACTCTCGATTTTTCACTTTTTAAAATAAAACTATGAGAGCGGGTGACCAGCAGGTGTCCTGATAGTTAAGGTGCTGGAATCCCACAAGGCAGATTACAGTTTGAGTCCCAGACCTGGCGGCTTGAAAAATCACACCAGGCACGTGGGCATGCATGCCCAAAATTCTGAAAAGAGAATGGAGGAGAAGGGATCACAGCGTGGCCACCCCCCTGGGGAGTGATTTCTCACTTTCCCTGTCTCTCTCTCAATCTGGTGAGTACACATTCCCTATAACCAAAAAACCTGAAAAAATAATAAAGTAAATAAAACTATGGTGGGGGGAGTTAGGCCATAGTGCAGCGGTAACATAACTGAATCCACATAAGAAAGGTCCTGGGATCATATCCTGGGACCTCCCTGAACACACAGGGTGCAAGTGCTCATGTCCACTCTCTGGGCTAACTCAGATTAGGGGCAGGTCATGGCATGAAGACCCTGGTTGGGGGAGCAGAGCCCATCGCTCTTACTGTCTCTTCCATAGACGGGAGAAGTAAACGAAGTTTAAACTATGGCTAGGAAAAAACTGCCCTCGGTCTGGCCCCATAACCTATAATGATTAAGAGAGTCAATCCCCTAGTCCATTGCAGTTCAAAATTCAGTCCCAGTGCCTTAAACAACACGTGTGTGTGCCCAGAATCCTGCTGGAACGCAGAAATGGGGAAGAAGAGACCACAGTGGGCCATGTGCCACTCTTCCCTCCCTCTCTCCCTTTATGTCTCTCTCTGGTGAACACATGCAATTAAAAAAAAAAATTGCCCTTAATGAACAATTTATAAACAAGTGAAGTTTGCAAAGCTACAAATGATCTCTTACAATTTTTACTTGGGCTTGCAAAGTAATACAAAGAGGAGGGAGGGCCCCATAGCTCAGAGGTGAGGGAGCGAGATCCCGCTGGGCTAACCACAGTTCCTGGCTATCTGAAAAACACATCAGGCACAGGAGCATGCATGCCCAAGACCCTGATGGACTTCTCATTTTTTTTTCTCTCTCTAGTAAGCACACATGCCCTCTAACAATTTTAAAAACAAACAAAACGTAAACGTTTTCATTTGTAATAACACAAGGCGGTGAGTATAAAAGACCAAGCCCAGGTCAGATTTGGGAAGTAAGCGGTCCCTTCAGGGAGACCCCTTAGTACGTGGGTGCAGAAACAAGTCATGCACTTGAGAGCAGTTCCACATTCATTTCCTGGTGACTCTGGATACTTACGTGTATTCCTTGATCTGCAGGCAGACACTGGGCCACAAAGAACGCAAAGTAAGTGTACTCTGAACAACCATATTGTGTGTGAGAGAGATGTACAACAATTAAATATGAATAAGAAAATGTCGAATAAAATAAATAAGGGACCAGCAGTTGGCGTAATGGCTATGTTGCTGGATTCCCATGTAGTTGACTGTGGTTTGCATCCCGGACCTAGTGGTTTAAACGCACGCCAGGCATGTGTGTGCGCATGCCCAAGATCCCGAGAGGAGAATGGAGAAGGAATGCAGAGTGGCCATCCCCCCTGGGGGGTGCTTTCTCGCTTTCTGTCTCTCTCTGTCTCTCTCTCTCTCTCTCTCGTTCTGGCAAACGCATACGCCCTATAGCAAAAACTTCTCAAAAAAAAAAATATAACAATAAATAAATAAATAAATAAATGGACCCAGATCCATTTTTATAGAGCTGTCTGAAAAGGTAAATTTGTAGTTAAGAGACACTTCACTTATAACCAGCCTAATCATGAAAAGAAAAAAAAAAAAATCTGAACGCAAATAATCAAATGTTTATATTCATCTTGTCATTAAGTGAACAGTAAGATGAAGACCGCGAAAGTATGATGCTTTTTTTATAATGCAAAATGCAAAAATCATCCTGTTTAACTTTTAAGTTTATATGCAAAGGATTTTCCCTATACAAAGTCCCTAGAAATGCAGACTTCAAGTTTAACATAGAAAATATTTACTAATTCACACTTATGGAAGGTAAGGTGACATGGAATAATAATAATAATAATAATAAACAGGGCTTGCTTGAAAGTATATGTAACTATACAGATGACAACTATTAGCTAAACATATGCCCTTTAAGATCCGGGGACCAGCAGTTAGCGTAATGGCTATGTCACTGGACTCCCATGTAGTCGACCGTGGTTTGTGTCCCGGACCCAGTGGCTTAAAAATTTCATGCTGGGTGCGTGTGCGTGCGTGCCCAAGATCCCGAGAGGAGAATGGAGGAGAAGGGATTGTGGCATGGCCATCCCCCGGTGATTTCTCGCTTTCTGTCTGTCTCTCTCTGTCTGGCGAGCGCTGGTCCCCTGTAGCAAAAACCTCTCCCAAAAAAAAAAAAAAATCCTTGCTTTAGTAATTTTGTTGGCAATTATTTTATCGTTCTCTCCCTTTAAAAAAAAGAGAATGATTCTACATAAGAAGCAGTTTATTTTATGGAATTAGTTAAATATCCTCCCCATGCCTGCTTACCAATGCTTTCACACAAAGTACAAAGCCATATGACAATAACCACAAATCCTGAATGTCTGCACTCAAAATAATCAAATTATACACTGTGTCCCCAGAATTCTGCATTTTTTTTTCATGTGTTCAAAACAACTCCATCCTACATCCAGGGTCCCCAGGGAACGGGCCCTTCTGCAGGAGGAAGTCCTACTGAAAATTGGCCCTCCGCTGTTGCTCACGGGGGTCTCCTGAAGAAGAGGCCAGCAGAGAACACTTCCCTGCAAGCTCAGAGCCACTGCCAGTCACCAGAAACCACGGCGTCTCTTCTCGCGATACAAGGACAAGGGGCTTGATACAAAGACACAAAAGAAAGTCCAGGTCACGTGGCACCAACTGCCCGGAAGTCAAGTTAGAAACTGCCAGCCCACCCTCAGGTGCCAACCCTCCAGCCTCAGAAGTTGCCTTTCCGTCCCTGCGGCTCCAGTGGCTTCCAGACAAAACCATGACCGCTGGTTTACAGCACAGGACAGGAAGTGAATCATGCTTGACTCAACTGCTATTGCAGCAGGCTTTAAGGAAGCTAAGCACAGTCGACCAAACTGAATCGGGAACACTTACCTCGTAAAGAAGTGCCTAGGGATTATTATTGATGACAAAGGATTAGCACTTTGGATTTCCATCTCCCCTCACAGATGAGATTTCTCAAAAGCACAGGGCTCTGCACAGACTGGTGCTCCGGCCGGCGTCGCCCAACGCACTGCGTTCTCACGGTGGGCTCACTCCCAACCCAGGCACCTCGACTCCACTCACGGTAGCCTCTCTGGCTTGTAGAATGAATGGAGTTCCAGACCTGGCCTCTCTTCCTTACCAGAATTTAAAAAGGTTTATTTCCTCATCCTTACAACACGTAAATGTTCTACTTTTTGCTCTCAAAATGTCTCTAGTCTCTCCTTTTATTTTTAGTGTGATCTGTGATGATGTTTAGGGTCTTAATACAAACTTTTCTTTTAATAATTATTTTTATTTAACTTTATTTATTTACTTATTTTTAATTTGATCAGAGAAGAAAAGAGCGAGAGCAAGAGTGAGAGTGAGAGAGAGAGAAAGGGAAGGAAAGTGAGAAAGCAAGCTGCCAGGTCCAGGACCCAACCACAGTTGGTCATGTGGGAGTCCAAGTGCCAGCAACCACCACGTCACCTGCCCGTCCCAATACAAGCAGGAGAGGCCACGATTTTATGCCTTATGCACTGCAACCCAAAAGCAAATGTCTGGGTTTGCTAATTATATTAATCCCAATACTTCCTTTGTATTTTCTTAAGCACTCATTTTTCTCTCTTTCGACTCTTTTTCAAGTGAGAGATAAACAGAGAGGCAGAGCTACAAGACCCCCACAGGGTAGGCATGCCACAATCCACCCCTAGCCTCAGTCAGCCAGGACCATGGGGACAGGGCTCAGGTGCCCAGCGTACTCAGGGAGGTCTCCAAATGAAGCAGGTAACCTTCCCACGTGGGTGTGCTTTATAGAGCATTACTCCTATCCAGGCCCCACGGAGTAAGATTTTTTTTAAAAGAATTATTTATTTAATTTTACTTATCATCGTCATCATTATTATTTAATGTGCCATAGGACACATGTGCTTACCAGAGAGCGAGTGAGAGGGAAAGTGAGAAAGCAAGCCACCAGGTCTGGGCCTCTAACTGCCATCAGCCATTGGGAATCCAGTGCCTTAACCACCATGCCACCTGCTGGCCCCGAAGTAAGATTTTTTTTTTTTTAACAAAGGGTGTTTCTAAATGTATACTTTTACTTGGAGCTGCTGGCCACAAAAATCTGAAAATAAAAATTAAACTTGAATGCAATTTTATGCTTTTAGGAACCCTAAATACCAAAATATCAAAGTATGATCTACAGTATGTTTATTTCCTTAAGGAAATACTCAAATATTTCATCAGTGACAAAGCAAGGTATTCCAAATCAGGAAGCCTTTATTTAAAGTGTTTGCGTGTGTGTGTGTGTGTGTTTTCTTTAATTCACAAACTACATCAAAATTAGAGAACATAGCAAATGGTCATTTGGTGTCACCTTCACAAGTCTAACAAAAATACAAACAAAAGGTTTCTAAGTTACAGCCATATCCTTAATAGAGTTACAAAAGCCTGAGATTATCAAAGGAGCAGGTCAGGTTCTCCAAGCACCTCAGACAAGAGGAGAGGCTGGTCACCAGTTTAGAGTAAAGAAGAGCCGTTTCTCTTTGCTAATTCCCTGGATAGTCTATACTTTATGGCTTCTCACAGATAACCATACCTAGTCACACATGTAGGCAAGTACACCAAAGGAAGAAAACCCTAAAAAAATGCATTGAGTTCATTTTTTAATGTTTTAAAATGAGAATCATGACCTCCATAGCAGGCCTTTTTTTTTTTTTTTTTAATTTGTAAGAGGGCGCATGTGCTCATCGGAGAGAGACAGAAGGAACATAAAGAAGCACCCTTTTTGTGGAATGGTCACGCCACAATCCCTTTACCATTTCTCCCTCTTTTCAGGATTTTTGGGCACCCGTGTATAGACACCAGCGTATTTTTCAGGCTTCCATGTCCAGGACTCAAACCATGCAGTCAGCCATGTGGGATCCAGCCCCTTAGCCACCACACCACCACTGGCACCCTAGCAGCATTTCTTGGGAGTCTAGAACTAGACAACGACCATCAAAGATTGTCTCTCTGACATCAGCTACTACTCATAAGTCAAAATATTCAAGGGTTAGGTTTCGTTTTCTTCTCTAGTCTTTTAAATAATAGTAGTCATGAGCACAGACTCTGGACCAGGCTGCTGGGTTCATGCCACATCTCACCACGGACTAGCTGTCTGACCGGGCTCAACTCACTCAGCCTCTCTGGGCCTCCGTTTCTTCATCCGTAAATACACCTACCTCACTGGGTTACTCTGTCCCCCACGCTACCAGCTGCACTACCGAAGGACACACCCTCACCGGGTTATTCTGAAAATTAAATGACGTAAGAAGTGTAAAATGCTCAGCACAGATCAGGTACACGTTACATGTCATGGAAGTACCAGCTAATCAGAATAATACATGACACATACGATGACCAGTACTAGAACCACAACCTTGACTACCTTTGTGAGACCCTTTATATTCCAGTGTGAAAACTATAAGAATACTACTAAACAACGAAGCTCCCACCAAGAGAGAAGTGCATAGCATTGAAGATGTCTTAGAAAGCCCTGATTCTTCCTCTGGTCAATACTGCTATTGCAGCTCACTGGAAATGAACAGCTGCCGAGGGGAAGAGCGCTTTCCGTTCTCTCCAGGTGCAGAAAGGACCTACATTACAGCCCCTTCTGAGCAAATGACCTCAGCTGATTAGATTCTCTCTCCTGTCCCCCCACACGCAAGGCCTCTGATGACACACAGGGAGATCACGGAGTCCCGTTTTAAATGTAATCAGTCAAACCAACCAAATTACTTTTTGACAAGGGGTTTGGAAATTAATCTAGGCTTGTTAGTGAGAAGAATGGGAGGTAGCACGGCTTCAGTTAAAGGGAACTGTGACAGATACTCTGAAAGGCAGTCTATCGGCAGAGGGAGGTATTCTGTAAGGGTGTTTGCAAAACACATCCTGATCAGGACAACCTCAAAATCTGCCCTTATTTCTAATATTGTGAGACAGATATACTTACTCATTTTCATTTTTTTCTTTTTTTGGAGAGGTTTTTGCTATAGGGCGCGTGCGCTCACCAGACAGACAGAGAGAGACAGAGAGACAGAAAGTGAGAAATCACCCCCCAGGGGGTATGGCCATGCCACAATCCCTTCTCCTCCATTCTCCTCTCAGGATCCTGGACACGCACACACATGCACCCCGCGTGAGTTCAAGCCACCGGGTCCGGGACTCGAACCACGGTCGACTATGTGGGAGTCCAGCGACATAGACGTTATGCCAACTGCTGGTCCCAATACTTACTCATTTTCTACTACACAACCCTTTCTAGACACCATTTTAAAAGACGTTACCAGGGGCCAGCCAGTGGCATGGAGGTTAAGGTGGCTGGGATCTGCAGTTCGAGTCCCAGACCCAGTGGCTTGAAAAACATGCTGAGCGTGTGTGCCTGCCAAAAATCTTGAGAGAGAATGGAGGCGAAGGGATTGTGGCATAGTCACCCCTCCGGGATGTGATCTCTCTCTCTCCAGTGAATGCACGTACCCTATAACGAAACCTTAAAAAAAAAAAAAAAAAAAGGTATTTCCATAACCTCTTTTTTTGGTGTATGTGTTGCCATTTTTAGATAGGGACTTGCTATGTCACAGTCCTCTTGCTCAGTCTCCCAAGTAACTGGGATTGCAGGTTGATGCCTCTACACCCAGCTTCTTTTTTATTTTTATTTTTTTGGGGGGAGAGGTTTTTGCTGTAGGGCACATGCACTCGCCAGACAGACAGAGAGACAGAAAGCGAGAAATCACACACACCCCCGGGGGCGGGGGATGGCCACGCCGCAATCCCTTCTCCTCCATTCCCCTCTTGGGCATGCATGCACACGGCGCCCAGTATGAGTGTTAAGCCACCGGGTCCAGGATGCAAACCGCGGTAGACTACATGGGAGTCCAGCGACATAGCCATTACACTAACTGCTGGTCCCAAGCTTCTTAGGGTAGGATGGGACTCCAACCCGGGCCTCCCATGTGGCTTCAGCCTGCCAAGCAGCAGGGTGCAGTGTGAAGTGCTGAGGTTGAGCCAACGGCGCCCAGTATGAGTGTTAAGCCACCGGGTCCAGGATGCAAACCGCGGTAGACTACATGGGAGTCCAGCGACATAGCCATTACACTAACTGCTGGTCCCAAGCTTCTTAGGGTAGGATGGGACTCCAACCCGGGCCTCCCATGTGGCTTCAGCCTGCCAAGCAGCAGGGTGCAGTGTGAAGTGCTGAGGTTGAGCCAAAACAGCAATTGTAATAGCTGTGCTTAAACTGCCATTGCCACCACTTGCTCACTCCTTTCAGGTGGCCTCAGAGGAACCTGAATCCAGCCATGGAGGTCTTATTTATTCAAATGGAAATTAATTTAATACAACTAATTGATACCATCCCAGATACACTTTTATTTTGTAAGGTTCTTTTAGGTTTTGCCACAGGGCACGAGTGGTCACTGAAGAGAGGCAGGGTGAGGCAGTGAGAGGGAAAGTGAGAAATCTCCCTCCTGGGTGGGTAGCCACATTGCAATCCGTTCTCCTTCTGAAATTTTGTGCATGAATACCTGGCATGATTTTCAAGCCACCAGGTCCAGGGCTCGAACCATGGTCAGCTATGTGGGAGTCTAGTGCCTTCACCACTATGCCACCTGCTGGCCCCATGGATACACTTTTCTTACCTCTCTTTGTCGTGTCTCATGATCCATTCATGGATATCCGCGGGTAGCTCCTTTACTGTTCCTGAATACAGTCATTACACAGTTCTTCAACAGAGCCCTCCAGACACACTTCAGGATGCACAGTATTTATGCATTTGAATCAGGCTCTCCTCTGTGGTCAAACATCTCTCAATCTATTTAGTCAACTACTATTCGCTATTCCAGAGGAGCAAATGAATAATTACTGTGGGCTTGAGAAGAGACTTCTAATCACAATCAAGTTTTTCTTCTGAGGTTAAAAGCTAACCAAAGTGTGACACCTACAATGGGGATCGGAGAGCCTCTCCTGATGAGCGACGAGACGTGTTCAATTACAGGTTTCTAGAGATACCACACACAAGAAGCTGCTCATACAAGCTAGACGGTGGCTCATAAAACTAGTTATTAACCAAAGACAAATGAACGAAACCTTTGGTTAAACTGCTATCGTTCTTGCTTCTCTATTTCCTTACTGGTACGTGGCACTATGCAAATGTGTCTGATGTGGATTAATATTTTAAGGGTATCCGATCCTTAGGCATCATGCCTCCACATTAATCTTTTGCATTTTGTTGCATATAATCCTTTTCCCACAGTTCTAATTTTAGATATAGCTAGTCCATCAGAATTAATCTTTCCCCATATAAAGACAGGTCACGGCTAAGATCTAATAGTTTCTGCTTAATCTTTATTTTTTTCCTCTCATAGAGAAACATATGGATTACGTTATTAACTAGTCTTTTTATTCTCATTTTCATCTTGAAATTACCAACAGAGAGGGAGGAAATGGTGCCCTTTACTGCTTCTTTCCAGAGCCGAAGCGTTCTAGTAACATTCAGTCTGAAACACTCCAACCTCCTCAGGGATGGTTACACTGTGGTGATCCTTAACCATTATTACAAAACACACAGTGGTTTTAGGGCAAATGTACTGCTAGTATCAAAGGAAATCTTTTGGGCTCAAAACTCTGAATCCAGACTGAAGGATCGACTTAACTTTTGGCTTAGAGCTAATATACTCTGTGTTTTTCTAAGTTTACAGCAGAGCTGTCTCACTGAAAATTCCACCACTGGATAGGCCGGAGAGAGAAACATCAAAAGGCCAAGTCATTTCCATTTGGACAAATAAACTATGATAAGCTCAGAGTCGACTCTTGGCTTTTTAAAGCTTTTATGTATTTATTTTCATTTAGCACAGGGGTCTCGGAAGCAGAGGGATTTGACTGTCCTTAATTAGGCCCCCAAGAAGAGTACAAACATTCATGTTTCCCTGGCATTTATCATAGCCCAGGTGAAATGGAAAATGTTAAATGCTCGTTTTCACATAAACAGTCCAACCTCGGAAGCTTTAGAAGACAAATGATCTTGGCCACTTTACAACCTAGCATGTCTTTCTCTTGATTCAAATAGCAAGCAAATTTTCATGTTCGGCAATCAATCCGAAATATTCCCTGGCCAGAAATCTTGAGGAAACCGCCACTTTGGAAGGGGAAAAGGCGTCAGGCTTTGTAGAATGTGGAAGTGGCAAGGGAAAGCTCCATTTTGATATATGAGGGGACTTCAGAAAGGTCGTGGGAAAGTGGAATTAAAGTACGCATTTATTTTGATGCAGAAACATTTTTAAATCCGTGCGTAGTATTTTTTTATAATACACATTTTCCATGAAGGTTTTGAAGATTCCTCATACTAGCCACTAATTAAGCCTATAGAGATAGAGACTCGATATGGCAAAGCAAAAAGTAGAGTTTTACAAAAGATATGATTTTTTTTTATTAATTAACTTTGTTCCCTCAAAGTAACATCTAAGCCAAGTTTAAAAAAAAAAAAAATTTAAATCTGCTAGAGGTATTTGTACTTACAGGGTACTGAGGGGAATTAGTTAAAGAACAAAAACATTCTGCTGACAGGACTAATCAAACATGAGTCCTTTCTGTAAAACCATTTTGTAAATCTGAAAGTCATCGTTACTTAAAATAAACCAAGCCAATATTTAGCTAAATATTAAGTAAATATCTCCAAGTACTTCAAGTACTTAGCGCTTTGATCCTAATGATAAGCTCTGTGCTTTCCTGAAATGCTTTTCTTACCACTTCGCCCTCCAGTTTCTCTCGTCCTCTACCGCATCAATATGATCATGCTATTTAAAATAAGACAAAAATAGAAATTCTGAGCATTTCAAACTTCTTCCAGGTAAAGAAAGCGCCATAGCTTTCTTTTTTTTTTTTAGATTTATTTCATTTTATTTATGATGATGATGATGATCTTAATTCACCAGAGAGAGACAGAGAGGAGGAAAGTGCGAAAGCAAGCCGCCAGGTCTAGGACTCAAACCAGAGTCGGCCAGGTGGGAGTCTAGAACCTCAACTACCACGCTACTTGCTTGGCCCCAGCTCCATATCTTTTAAAAGTATGATCAAAAAAACAGCTGGCACATTTCAGAATAGTTGCTTTTCTACTACAATGTAACTAGTCCAACTTTGACTCTGAAAAAGTTTAAGATGATTTACAAAAAAAACATAGACTAAATAAGCCATGAAGTTAATGATAAGGGATTAACCATTTCAGGAAGAAGAGAAAGGTACATCTATGCCTACATTCCCAATGAAGTCGTCTGAAAATGCATACCCCAATTTCACAACACATGTCATCTTCGGATAGTGCGACTGTGGAACATTTTCTCTTTTTTTACAAAACTATATTTTTAAAGTTTTTAAAAAGTAAGTGAGAAAGCGATTGTTCTAAGAAGTCTGGGTATGTTCTTTGAACACGCTTTCACGTTTCCTCTCTCTCCCAAGTCTAACTTTCATTGGGTCTTCTGTTTTCTGGTTCCTAAGTGGGACTGGATCAGAAGGCTCTCCTTGGGGGCTACGGGAGAGAAGTACAGCCTATCCCCATCAGAGAGTCACGTTTGAAGCCTATGTTGCTCCCCACCATTTAGATCTGAACGCGATGAAGCATTTACACAGTGAAAAAAAAATAATCCCAAATTCAATTCTGAGGGGGCACCGTCTTTAAAGATGATTGAGTTCTCTTCATGTAGAAAGACAGTGCACAGACCT
>NW_006159596.1:1022889-1029856 GCF_000334495.1 Tupaia belangeri chinensis
TGAAAGAGGAGTAAGGGAAAGGGGAAAAAGGCTCCCCCCCTTTTTTTTTTTTTTTTTAAGGTTTTTCTGCCATAGGGTGTGCATGCTTGCGGGGGGTGGGGGAAGGGCACAGGTGAGACAGAGAGAGAGAAATCACCACCCCAAGACAGAGGGTCACACCCCAGTCCCTTCTCTTCCATTCTTCTGGGATTTGGGACACACACTCACTTGCCTGGTATGATTCTCAAGCATCCAGGTCTGAGACTTGAACTGCAGTCAGCTACGTGGGAGTCAAGCACCTTAACTACCATGCCACCTGCTGGCCCCAGACTCTGGGGCCCCAGTCTCTCTCTCTCTCTTTTCTTTCATTCATTCTTTCCTTCCTTCCTTCCTTTTTATTTTCCTTCAGGTTTTTCCTTAGGGCATGTGCACTCACCAGAAAAAGAGAGACACAGAGACCCTGAGGTGGGATGGCCACACTCAGTGTTTTCCATCTTCCTCTCTGGATTTTGGGTACACATGCACGCACAAGCATTTTCAAGCTGCCAGGTCCAGGACTTGAACTGTGGTTGGCCATATGCTAATCCAGAGCCTTAACCATCACATCACCTGCTGACCCTAGTGAGGCCTTTCTAACGCAGCTTCAGGACAACGCTGTCTTTATGTCACATTTCATGGCAAACTCCAAAGTGAGGAAAGTCTAAAAGGAAAATCCCATTTTACTCCAGTTTTTAGGAAAAATCTAGTCAGATTTCTCCTTCGAACTTCCAAACCTTTATCAATGATCACTTACCAGCTTTCTCTCTTCCCACACTTCTAACTTGGGTAGTCAAAATGTTTTCCTTCCCAAAGGATATTCCTCACTCACATGCACTCTCTCTTACTATATATATATGTGTGTGTGTGTGTTAATTTTTATTTTTTTTTGGAGAGGTTTTTGCTATAGGGTGTGTGCACTCGCCAGACAGATGGAGAGAGACAGAGAGACAGAAAGCGAGAAATCACCCCCCTCCCAGGGGGGATGGCCACACAGCAATCCCTTCTCCTCCATTCTCCTCTTGGGATCTTGGGCACGCATGCACACACGCCTGGCATGAGTTTAAGCCACTGAATCTGGGACTCGAATTGCGGGTGACTACATGGTAGTCCAACAACAGCCATTACGCTAACTGCTGGTCCTTGTGTGTCAATTTTTTAAGTTTGTTTATTTTTCTATTTTCTATCATATAATTTCATATTTACATTTAATTGGTGTGTATCTTTGCAAGGTATAATACAGATTTTCAAAGCATGCATGCAGAATGTGATAATCAAATCAAGGATAATACCATATTCACTTTCACTTTCAACACCTCCACATCATGATGTGTGCTATTAATTTTTGCTCTATTTCTCTTTCTTTCTCTTTTCCTTCCTTTCCTCCTCTTCTTTTAGATTTTACACACACAAACACACACATATATATGTGTGTAGATGTATATATATACACATCTACACACACACACACACATATATATATATATATATCTTAGGAAAGTCATGATGGATTTTTGCATAGAAAAATACGTCATGGCTATCCTAATGAAAGTGTATGTATATATGTGTTTATGTGCCACATATATGCATATTTGGCAATGTCTATTCTTTCATTCAGCTGTGGTATGCCATTCTACAACAAATTAATTTATTTCTTCCATAAACAAAACAGGAAGAGAGACAGCACCCCCCACAGGAAGCTGACATTGGTCAGCTGACATTGGTCCAGCCTAGCCAGCCCTGGACCAGGTGGCCTGTACTGAAGGAAGTCTTCAGACTGCTTTCCTATGTGGGTCAGCTTGGCAAAGGATCAAATTTTACTGCTGCCACCGTCCAGCTACCATGATGGACCTCGCTTTACCCTTTACTCCGCGGTGTTTAACAATCACACATTCTGCTCTTTCTCACAAAATTTCCTTATGGTCTCTTAATCCCTCACTCTGCACACTTTTGTCTATGTTTGCATCTTGAAACCTGTGCATGGAGAGCTGAAGAAGACGGTCACCCTGCAACAACACCGAAGATTCTCTTTTCTTAGCTAGCTCCTAGCAAAACCCTAGACGGAGTCCAGGCTGTCTTCATTCTGTATCTCCTAGCAGGGGCTGACTGCAGCACGCTGGCCTAATGGCAAGACCTGCTTAACTGGCCCTGGCTCAGTCTGGCCGAGAAGACTTAGGAGGGAAAAAGCACTCAGACATTTCCAAGACTCTCTTAACTTGAAAAGAAGTACCAGGTCGTCAGGAAAGTCATGGCGTATTTTTCTATGTTTTTCTATGCAAAAGTGCACCACGACTTTACCGACAACTCAGTGATAACCATTAGGAAGTGTTCTCTCGCTCTTTCTCAAGAGCCTGGTGACCCCGCACTAGTTGTCCCTGAGAAGCACAATAAGGCCAGGTAAGAGGACGAAAGCCAAGAACGATTGCAAAATAGAAGCCTAAGCACCTCAAAAAGTGGAACAGCCAGGGGAAGTGGATTTAGCGTCTGGACATTCAGGGCTACTGGGCCTATTTCCAACAGCAGTTAGTCTTTGAGTTGAGCTACTATCTTCACAGTCCTTTAGCTGGTACACTTCTAGAACACATGGATGATGTCTTGTTCCCACACAGGAAGGCTTGTGGTGCAGGGGGCAGGACCGTGGGCATCCCGGATCTCATGATAAGGATCACAGCTCGAGTTCCTCCTGTATCTGACACTCCCACCAAAGTGAGTCTCGCCAGGTTAACGCCCAGGGTACAATGCCCTGTGTCCATCACGGTCATACTCTAGAGCGAATGAGAGGCAACTTCTTCCAAAATAAATGATTTGTAGGAATTCATTGTTCTCGGGACTAGTAGGTGGTGTAATGGTTATATCGCTGGGCTCCCATGTAGTTGACCGCAGTTCGAGTCCCAGACCGAGCCGCTTAAAACTCATACTGAGTGTGTGTGCGTGCGTGCCCAAGATCCCAAGAGGAGAATGGAGGAGAAGGGACTGCAATGTGGCCATCCACCATAGGGGGGTAATTTCTTGCTTTCTGTCTCTCTGTCTCTCTCTCTTGGAAAGTACCATGCCCTGTAGCAAAAACTTCTCTCTCAAAAAAAAAAAAAAAGAAATTGTTTTCTTGAACCTGTCAATGGTGTGATGGCCGGGGGGCTGAATCCCTCATGGCCGACTGCATGGTTTGAATCTTGGAGATGACAGTTTAAGAAACATGCTGGGCACATGGGCATATGTGCATGCATGCCTAAAATCCTGAAGAAATGGAGAAGGAATTGAGGCATAACCACTCTCCAAAGGGGTGCTTTCTCACTTCTTTCTATCTCTCTCTCTCTCTTTCTCTCTGTCTCTCTCCAGTGAGCACATGTGCCCACCGGCAAATTAAAAAAAAGAAAGAAATTAATTGTTCTCTAATGTTCTTTAATTAAAGAAACTGCGCAATGACTTTGGTTTTTTAATTAAACCTAATTTTAGCTTATTTTTCAATATCCTGAAGTTAAGAAATTCAATTCCTATGTTCTATTAAAAGACACTTTAACTTGCATCAGAACAGAAATTAATACTAACACATATAAATAAATAAATTTAAACTAACTTTTTACAAAATAAAAGCTACTAATGTGTGTACATACAGATAGATGTTTAAAGTTTATTTTGACCAACTTTTAAAGCTTATCAATTTGTTTCTTCTCTAAGAGAGACACAGACTACAGACAGGCATCTTTTTTTTTTTTGGAGAGATTTTCACTGTAGGGCGCGTGCGCTCGCCAGACAGACAGAGAGAGACATAGAGACAGAAAGCGAGAAATCACCCCCCAGGGGGGATGGTCATGCCGCAATCCCTTCTCCTCCATTCTCCTCTCGGGATCTTGGGCACGCACGCACACGCGCCCGGCGTGAGTTTTAAGCCACTGGGTCCGGGACACGAACCACGGTCGACTACGTGGGAGTCCAGCGACATAGCCATTACGCTAACTGCTGGTTCCCCAGACGGGCATCTTCAACAGGGTCTTCACACCATGATCCACCCAAGTCTCAGCCAACCCAGATCATGGACATGTATGTGCCTGGCATGAACAGGGAGGGTGAACTCAGGACCTTCCATGTGGATCCAATCAAATTACTACTGCACCACATCTGGCCCCTAAAATATATATTTTTTGAAACAATGAAGATTTCACCCCCCAAAAAAATTGACTGGTAGTCACATGACTTGATTTCCCTCACTGGTCATACTCGAGAATCCAAAATATGTTACATAAACACACTTACACATAAGGTAAACCAGTTGACCACATCACTGCTATGTAGGGAAGTTACAGATTTTAAAGAATCAACACCATCATTCCATTAATGGATCCCCTTTTTAAATAATAAGAGTATAAGAGACTCCAGTAAACATTGTAAAACAGCAACAAGAACTATAAAACCACAGGTATTGAAGACATTCCTATCTGATAACCAGACTTGCCCAGAAGCAGCTTGCTGACTACCCATAAGGGGCTTCACGTTTTTTCTTTTTTGGGGGGAGCCACAGGGCACGTGCACTTACTGGAGAGGGAAAGTGAGAAATTACCCCTCCCCCTGGGGGATGGCCATGCCACAATCCCTTCTCTTCCATTCTTCTCTCAGGACTCTGGGCACACATGCACACATACCCATTGTGATTCTTTTTTTTTTGGAGAGGTTTTTTTTTTTTTTTTTGGTATAGGGTGCGTGCGTTCACCAGACAGACAGAGAGAGACATAGAGACAGAAAGCGAGAAATCACCCCCCAGGGGGGATGGTCACGCCGCAATCCCTTCTCCTCCATTCTCCTCTCGGGATCTTGGGCATGCACGCACACGCGCCCGGCGTGAGTTTTAAGCCACCGGGTCCGGGACACGAACCGCGGTCGACTACGTGGGAGTCCAGCGACATAGCCATTACGCTAACTGCTGGTTCCCCCCATTGTGATTCTTAAGCCTCCAGGTCCAGTTTGCCATGTGGGATTCCAGCACCTTAACCAACATGTCACCTGCTGGCCAGGGCTTCATTCTTAAATAGGAGATCTCCTGGCTGCCCTCCTTATGGGTATGCTGTTCTTTTTTTTTTTTTTTTTTTTTTTCTTTTATTTTTTTGGAGAGATTTTCACTGTAGGGCGCGTGCGCTCGCCAGACAGACAGAGAGAGACATAGAGACAGAAAGCGAGAAATCCCCCCCCAGGGGGGATGGTCACGCCGCAATCCCTTCTCCTCCATTCTCCTCTCGGGATCTTGGGCACGCACGCACACGCGCCCAGCGTGAGTTTTAAGCCACCGGGTCCAGGACACGAACCGCGGTCGACTACGTGGGAGTCCAGCGACATAGCCATTACGCTAACTGCTGGTTCCCTGGGTATGCTGTTCTTAACTAAGTCAAGCCGGCCTTTTCCCTTCCACTCTTCTCACTCGCCTCTTCTCTTCATGCTGCACTAAAGCAACCATCCTAACAAAAAGCCAGGAGCTTCCAGCTTCCAAATCCCAGAATATCATTTGGTCTACACTGTGCCACATGTGACGCTGCTGTCCCGCCTGCCTCAGTTTCCCCCATCATTCCTAGTGCACCTCACAGACTTGACTATTCCCTCCCCACGTCCTTGGAAAAACCTCTATCTAGAAAAATACTTTGAGTGTTTTGTTTCCCAGGGTTCCTCCCTTGTTCTCTTCCTTTAATGCTACATACTTCACCAATTTTATCCACTCTTGTTTTAGCCATCTGCAACATCTGTACCTGCAGCTCAGATCTATGGGCTAAATTCTATACCTGTGTACCCAAATGACAACCCAAATGACATCCCTTCAAAATGGACCATAGAACTTTAATTTTTTTATACTTATTTATTTATCTATTTATTTGTTATGATTTTCAAGCCACTGGGTCTGGGACTTGAACTGTAACTGACCATGTGGGAATCCAGGACCTTAACCACCATGCCACCTACTGGCCCCTATAACTTTCAACTTTGCATGTCCAAAACTGGACATCTACCCTCCAAAACATAAGACACTTCCTAACTTTCCCAAAGTGATACCATCTTCCAAACTATTATAGAAACCTAGAGGTCATCCATGATTTCTCCCAATCCTTGTCTACTCAGTGAATTATTAGGTCATTGGAATAGCCATGGCATAATTTTCTATTTTTTTCTATGCATCATGAAAATGCATCAGGACTTTTCCAACAACCCAATACTTCCTGTCTTAGTTTTTTAAAACAATCTCACATCTGCATTGTTATCTACCACTCACCTACGTGAAGCCCTTCAGCAGCTACTGCTGTAGTATTCCATAATATCCTAACTGACCTCTCTGCTTCAGCTTGGTCTCGAACTCTTCTCTTATGAGGTCATCACAGTGCATTAGCTAAGGTCCCTTATTTCCAATCCTCTGATGGTTTCTGTTCACCTGCATCATAGGGCTCATCTCCTGGCCATGGCTTACAAGGACCTATGGACCCTAACACCCGCATATCCTACGGCCTCTTCCCCCACCCCCTCCACTCTCTGCTCTGATATCTTCAACACCAGACTCTCGTGACTCTCTGCTTATGCCCTGTGTTTCACCTCCATCCTCCACCATCCAAGCTGTCTTCAAACTCTTCCATGGCAGGACCAGTGGCCCAAACAGTTGTCACTTCAACACACAGCCCACTGTCTGGCTCCTAACTGGTGCCACCATGTGAACAGTCAGTGATAAAGGACAGACACGTTATTATAAGTGTAAAATGATGGAGATGAGTAGAAAGTGTGGAGGGAATTTGAACTCATGGTTCGTGTCCCGGACCCAGTGGCTTAAAACTCACGCCGGGCGCATGTGCGTGCGTGCCCAAGATCCCGAGAGGAGAATGGAGGAGAAAGGATTGCGGCGTGACCATCCCCCCTGGGGGGTGATTTCTCGCTTTCTGTCTCTATGTCTCTCTCTGTCTGTCTGGCGAACGCACACGCCCTACAGTGA
>NW_006159596.1:1030440-1061102 GCF_000334495.1 Tupaia belangeri chinensis
ACACACGCCTCACAGTGAAAATCTCTCCAAAAAAAAAAAATTGCTGCCATGAGGCCCACGCATGCTAAAAACTTCCTACCCAAGAAGCACAAGAAATCCAGTAAACACTCAACTCCACCTTTCAACACTCACCAGAAATCTAGAATCGTGTCCTTTTTTTAGAGAAAACATGTTGGCCACCCGCTGAGTCTGCCGTAACCAGGCACCACAGCGGGTGTTTTGGTTATGCGCTAATAATAACAGCTGATATTTATAGGGTTGTATTGTGTATCCACAACTTTATTGAAAATTCCATGAGGTATAGCTCTCCGTCCTCACACCGACAGAATAAGGAAGAAACTACTGTTCTCTCTGCTTTACAGGTAGAGAAACTGAGGCCCAGATATCCAGCCACTGTATTAAAGGCACTGATATTTAATATTAAGAGCATTTTTCACCAGAATGCGAACTAGACCTCCCTACAGATTTCATTTAGTTCCCAAATTAGTATGTGCACAGCAACAGCCAACCATGAATGTAAAGTCAAAGAATCCCATGGCACCATCAAACCACTGAGCCGCTGTCCCTACCACATAAAGTGACTTCACTAAATTACACAAATCACTGCGTCACCCAGCACCTTCCAGATGGTGTCACCAGCATATCGAAGAGACCTAAGTGGTATGACGGCCAGCTCCTCTTCTCCCTGGGGAGGCGCCTTCTGTTTCCTGGCTCTCTCTTGTCCCCTCTTCTGTCCATAATCCAATCTTCTCTTCCCACCGTCAATCATGCAGAGTGTTTTAGAACACAAGACACAACTTCTTCATATCCAGAGAGAACACATCATTTCAGAAGCTTCAGAAGCCAAAGAGTTCCTGGGTTCAGAAAGGGTCTGGCTGGACCGTATTGCTATGGTACAGCAGTAACCCACATGCCCTGTGGGTTACTTCTGACCAGAAGCCACATGGCCAGCTGCAGGTTCGGATCTCTGAGCCAGCTGGAAAGCACACTGAGGGTGCCCAGGCACCCAAATCCTGAAGAGCTGGAGGGCTGGAGAAGGGGGATCATGCATGACAAGACCATTTTGAGGGTCTTTGTGCAAAGGACAGCCATGCTTGGCTATAACGTTAACTTACTGCACAGATAAGTACTGATACCTACTATGTCCAAGTGCTATCCTAGACCCAGCAGAAAGCAGGAAACAAAAGATACAAAAGTCCTGCCTGTGTGGAGATTCAAGCTCTGCCCACTAGCTGGTTCCTGTCTGGGAGCATCCACTCAGAGCTCACCACAGGCAATGGAATCTATAAAGCGGAAGCTTCCTCTTAACACCGAAGACATGGCACTCTCCGAAAGTGGAAAGCCCCTGTGTGCCACCAGGCTCTCCCCACACATAAGTCCAAAGGCTCTAGTTCTCTAAATCAGTGCTCCAAGATCAAATTAGATTCTGACTTTGGAAATTTGGGAGAGGAACCAATTGACAGAAGCAAACAGTACATTTTGGAAACAACCATGCCCAGGAACGGAGCTGACACAAGGCAACACAGAAGCATCCTGCTGTTCTTAAGGTCTGGGCAGAGTCGAGAGAGCCGATCAGATGAAAAATGGTAAGAAGCAGCTCCTGGGTGTGACCCCTCAAGATTTCCCTTCAACTGTGCTCTCCACTAGCACAGGTACAGTCTTCCCAAGTCTGAAATCTATCGGTCTTCTCCTAAGACCAGCAACAAGAGGTAATTAGACACAGTGGTTAGTCACACAGACTCAGGAGAATACCATCTGGTTTGAATCCCTTTTCTACCACTCATTAACCCTGGCAAGTAATCAAAACTCTCCGGGACTCGGTAGCATCATCTTTTAAATGGAAACAATAATTACAACAGCCTCATCAAATCGCTGTGAAAACTAAGAGAGATGATAACTTGTAAAACATATGAAACACTGTCTGGCACTCAGGAAATATGAGCTGTTAGGACGACTACTTTTTCCGTCAATTGGATCACGGAAGCCCCCTTCCAGGCCATGGAAAATTCTAGAAGCCATGCTGATGCTGTATAAATGAATAGCTTAGAGCAAGAGTCATTCCATTTTGAGGTCAAACCAAAAGAATTCTATGTAGAAGGTGTTGCTAATTCCCTCCTGTCCCCAATGCTTACGCAAACCTTATTTCTCTAAGCGAGGTTCCTGAAAAGTCTGTTATTTAGCCTCCTTTATTGACATAATCAAGCTCCCTGGCTTATGAACTTCCTTCTTTACTTAGGAAATGGGCTGATAAACTTACTAGAAGTTAAGCTTTTCTTTCCCCCTAGAGACGATTGGCCAGGCTGGTCTTGAACTCACTATTCTGCCTCAGCCTCTCTAGTAGCTAGGGCTACAGGCATGCACCACTGTACCTGGGTGGTGCTAAACAGCTTTCGAACTGAAGAAACAATATGGACTATGTCCACCTCGTTTGCACATACAGTCACCCTCCACATAACGACATTTCAAGCAATGACAGACTACACACAGGATGGTGGTCTCATACGATTATAATGGAGCTGACAAACTCGGATTGCCTAGTAATGGAGGAGACGGCACAGAGTCGTGGCCATCGTAACATTGTGGCACTGTGTATCACTCACCTGTTTGTGCTGATACTGGTGTCAACAAACCCATCACGCCGTCACCCTATAAATGTCTACCATATACCAAAGTGTCCCATATACAATGCTTGACAATATTAGATGATGATGTTACTAGTTTATGTATTTACTATAGTATACTTTTTTCTTAAAGTTTATTTTTAAGAGGGCGGACAGACACCATCAACATGGTCTACATGCCACAATACACCCCCAGCCTCAATTAGCCTGAATTACAGACAAGTACACACATGTCTAGCATGTAGGAGGAGGCCATGGGACTCGAACTGGGGACCTTCCATGTGGATCCAGTTCCTTTCCTGCCAAGCTACCATCTGGCCCCATACGATGCTTTTTATCATTATTTTAGAGTGTAACTTTTACTTCGGAAAGAACTTTACTGCAAAACAGTGTTTGTACTACACAGGCAGCAGCCTCGAATGTCTCTTGATCACTTCATTTTCTCTTGTGCTTGATTTCACCTCACAATGCTTTGTTTGTCATGACCCTCCAGTAGGAGAAGATGCAGAGGTGGAAGACAGATGGTTATGATCCCGTGTAGGCCTAGGCTAAAGCGGGTCTGTGTCTTAGTTTGTAACTAAACAGTTTGAAAAGTGAAATGAATGAATGAATGAATGAATAGAAAAAAGGTGGGTCAGCCCTGTGACCTAGTTCAGGGAGCCAGATCCTACATGGTCAACCATGCAGTTCAAATCCCAGTCCTGGTGGCTTGAAAAGCATACCAGGTGTATGAGCATATACGCCCACAATCGCAACAAAATGAGAAATGGAGAAGGGAGTGTGGCATGGCTACCCTCCGTTACGAGGTGCTTCCTCTCTCTTTGTCTCTCTCTGGTGAGCACATATGCTGTCTCACAACAACAAAGACCAAATAAAGAAAAAGCTTAGGGAATATATTTTCACACAGCTGCACAATATGCTTGTGTGTTTTAAGCATTATCATAAAAAGAGGTTTTTTTTTTTTATAAATTTAGAAGTTTGTAAACTAAAAAATTTAACTAAAATAGTTAGCTCCTATATCAGGAGCTAAGTGCCGCTGCTCAACAGGCTGAGGCCACATGGGAGGCCCGGGTTTGATGCCCAGCCTACCCAGAAAGGCCCAGGATCACAGCCCAGGTCTGCGATCCCAGCTTTTCAGGAGGCTGAGACAGTAGGGCCAAACAGAGCAAGCCCCTGTCAATAAGAGCACGACACACATAGTTACAGTAAGCTAGTGTTAGAATTAAAACTTCTAATTTAGTGAAGTTTAATTGAGCAAAACCAATTCAAATCGGGCAGGTCCAGTAATAGTTTCCAAGGAACTCAGGCTAGCCACATGGTGGGGTGACATTTATGCACCAAAAAAAAAAAAAAACAAGGGAAAAAGAGAAACAAAAAAAAAAAAAAAAAAAAAAAAAAAGTAGGAGAAAGAGATAGCTAGCTAATTGGATTGATTATATCTTGAAGTTTGTCTGCGTTAACACAGTTTAAAAGGCGGCTGTCTATGACTGAGGAAGCAGGGCTGCTGTGATTGGCTGTAACCTACTAGCATCAGACTACGGAAGCCCTTTGCTTACAGAAACTAAAGCAGAAGTATGGAGGCTTTCTCGGGTCAATATACATTAACACTAGGGTTAATTTGTCATTGAAAGAAGAATAGGTTTATCAATTTAGTGTACCTTAAGTGTCATGTGCTCATAAAGTCTACAGTGGATGGTAGTGTCCTGGGTCTTCAAAGTCACTCACCACTCCCTCACTGACTCACCCACAGCAATTTCCAGTCCTGCAAGCTCCATTAAAGGTAGTACCCTGTACAGAAGCAACACTGTTCATTTTTTTCTCCTCTCTTTTTTTTTTTTTTTTTTTAGGTTTTTGCCATAGGGCATATACACTCACCAGAGAAAAAGAGAGAGAGAGAGAAAATGACAAATCACTTCCCCATTGGGATGGCCACACAACAATTCTTTCTCTAGTCTCCTCTCAGGATTTGGGGCATATATGAACACACCCCCAGGTGTGATTTTCTTTTCTTTTTTTTTTTTAATAAATTATTCACTTAACTTTATGTATTCAATCATTTATTTATTTTAATTTGACCACTGAGAGACACAGAGAAAGAGAGGGAAAGTGGAAAGCAAGCTGTCAGGTCTGGGACTCAAACTGTGGTCTGCCATGTGGGAGTCCAGAGCCTTGACCACCACACCACCTGTCAGACCCCACTAGGCATGATTTCAAGCCACCATTTCCAGGACTCGAATCATGTTGGGCCATGTGGGACTCCAGCGCCTTAACTACTATGCCATCTGCTGGCTCCCCATCCATGTTTTAAAATCCTTTATTCCAGGGAACCAGCAGTTAGCGTAATGGCTATGTCGCTGGACTCCCACGTAGTCGACCGCGGTTCGTGTCCCGGACCCGGTGGCTTAAAACTCACGCCGGGCATGTGTGCGTGCATGCCCAAGATCCCGAGAGGAGAATGGAGGAGAAGGGATTGCGGCGTGACCATCCCCCCTGGGGGGTGATTTCTCGCTTTCTGTCTCTATGTCTCTCTCTGTCTGTCTGGCGAGCGCACGCGCCCTACAGTGAAAATCTCTCTCAAAAAATAAAATCCTTTATTCCATATTTTTATTGTACCTTTTCTATGTTTAGAGACATACATATGTATCGCTGTGTTCCAGTTGCCTGCTGTATCAGTGTGCTCACATGGGGTACAGTTCGTAGCTAGGAGCAATGAGTTACACCACACAGTCTAGGTGTGTAGAAGGCTGCATCAGTTGGGTTTGTGTAAGTACACTCAACGTCTGCCCAACAACAAAATCACCCAACAGCCCACATCTCAGGACGCAGCTCCGTTAAGCAATGCATAGCGATACTGAGCCCTATCTGTTGTCCTCTTGCTCACCCCACAATTCCATGTGCATGCACACATTCCTGAAAGAAGTCCAAACAGAAGTACAGTTTTATGTTGTTTGAGATAGTCTATGAATAAGTTCGCCTAGTGATTTTTTAAAAACCGATCAAAATCCTTGGAATACCCTTTGGCTTTATTGAAGGAAGAGTGTGATGTATAAATCATTAAGAAATGGCAGGAAAAAGTATGCTTTGGTTTCACGACTGGGTGGCAGATGGGCAAATGCTACGTGAAAGATGAGAAAAGTGATTCCAACCAACTAGAAGAAAAGCTTGCAGGAGTAATGTTGCAAGGCATACTTAACGCCCTGGCCCTGAAATTCAGGATGAATGCCATAGTTAATAAGGACACGGTGAAAACTCTCAGCCCACATTACCGTGCCAGTCTATTCAAGGAACATTTATGGCTTTCCTCCGATGAGTTAGGCACAGTCCCTACTTTAAAGCCACTCACCAGCCAGTGTGGGCCACTGACTCCCAAGTGACACAGGACACAAGGGAGAGGGGCCTGGGGCTCCACACAGAGAGAAAAGCAAAATTGGGAAACATCCCTTCATGTCTTGCTGACCAGCCTCTTTCCACACCTAATTTCCAAGCAGGGCACACACACGTATACCCAGCAACTATGATGTGCTAGACGAAACCCTGCAGTTGTTTCAGTGAAAGTTGAATCCTTTTTGTTTCTGACAATGTTTAGCTAGCCAGGAAGAATGCTGATATTCCTAGGATTTACAGTAGACCTAGCACAGCTACCCAAACTACCAAAAATTTGCATTTCACTAAACCATGAGTTTTGCAGTCCCAAGACACTAAGTGATGTGCTCAGGATCACACAGTTCGTTATGGCCAAGCCTGAACTAGACCCAATTTCCTGACCTTAACCCCACATAATGTCCTTTTATTTTTTTTAAATAATTATTTATGTAATTTTATTTATCCATTCATTTATTTTCATTTGACCATAGAGACAGAGAGAAAGTGAGAAAGCAACCCACCAGGTCTGGGACTTGAACCATGGTTGACCATATGGGATTGTCCAGTGCCTTCACCACCACGCCAACTGCTGGTCCCAACCCCACATAATGTCCTTTTAGTGTGAGCCCAAATTGCCTCTCAAATGTGGAGCCCAAGATAGGGGTGACAGCGGGAGCCTCTGTTCTAAGTGACAATCAGGATTTCCTTCTGCGAGCACCGACGGATAATGCAGCCATCCATGGCAAATTACTGACTAGGGGCTGATCTGCCTGGAAAACCTACTGAGCGGGCCAGGGGGAAATGGGAAAACCTCCCAGAAGCAACAGACCCCCACTGAGACCAAGGGCTGGAGTGTTCACCTGGAGCCAGCACCCACATAGCACCAGGCAGCCACCACCAGGGGAAGGATGGGGTCTCCTCAGAAAGGGGTTAGGGGAAGCTCCTCTCAAGGACTGGCCTCCCCTCCTGTGTCGCCCCTATGTGGCTTCTGCCCCAGGACTCCGTGCAGAGCAGAGCTGCCTTGGAATTCATGCTGAGCCACAGCGATGCCTTGGAAGGCCATCAGCCAGGAAAGAAAGCCAGGGTAGGATTTCCAGAAGCTGTCTTAAAAAAAAAAAAAAAATGGTGGAAAGATTCTGCCCCTCATCATTGTGTTCCTTTATTTTTCAAGTTTATTGATTTCATCTGAGAGAGAGCAAGAGACAGAGAGAGGGAAAGATAGAGAGGGGTGGCATCCACAGCACGGTCTTGACGCCAAGACCTGCCGCCAGCCCCGGTTAGCCTGGCTCACAGGCAAGTGTGCCCACAGTGCTCAGGGAGGCCTCCGGGTGTGAACCTAGAGTCTTTGCGCATGGGTCCTGCAGAGTGCTGAGTCGTACCTCTCGCCTTATCCAGCCCCCTGCTGCTCCCCATTTCAAAATCCCATTCTAGGTAATGAAGAGTCGGCACCCTAATGTCTGCTAGCATGCCTCTCTCTTACTCCATCCATTCCCTGCTTCTCTCATCAAAGGCTCTCCTCCATGGCCCATCTCAGCACCTGTGCCACCTCCATGACCTGTTCCAGAGGTAGCTGGAGCAGTGGGTGTTGACAGTGGGGCTAGAGCGCCGGGTCAGCCTACTGTCCCAACAGGAGGCCAAGAATGCCAAGTAGTGAAGCCACCAGGTATTTTAGGTCACCTGCCACCAGCCTTCACTCGACATGAGTCACCCCAGGGCTCCCACCCACATCAGTTCAGGAATGCTGTCTCCAATGTCTGTGAGACTTCAGCGATGTCTTCCTTTCCACATGCTTCTCCGAAATGAGACCGCGACACCCTTCTAAATTCAGGCACAGTGGTCAAGAGACAGTGTGGCAACTGGGTGCACAGGTCTTGTTTACCACGGGAGGAGCTGGGTGGGGTCACACCAACACACTCCTCATGTTTTCAGGCCTGTCCCCAGCTCTGCAGCTCGGATCTGCCCTCTTGCAGACACGAACAACTCAGTGCTGGCAAGCTGAAGAATCCAGAAGAGGCAAGGCCCACATTCCATAAATGCAAGTTCTCCCCGGTTCCTCCCGCCTACGAGGACAGTCACTCAAGCAAGAGGCTCCATGGAACATGGACAAAGAGAAATTCTTATTAATGTCATGACACATGCCACACGGCTCGGCCTAGCTCAGCTAGTCACTCTGCTGCCACTTATACCTGGTCGAGACTTACAGGATCGAGACAGGTCAGACAAAGACAACTTTCAGAGAGCCATGCTTGGCACAGCTGGGCAGTCAAAGGAGAAAAACATCTTTTATAACTTCCCCTGGTGCTAACTGAAAACTCGGGACTTAGGGGAGGCTATTAGAAAAAGGTTAAATATGAGACTAGATAATGATATACCAAGGGACTCGTGTCAGGGTTGTTTGAACACTACTCAGAAGCAATTGCTGTGGAGAGCTGGCGACCACTTTAAAGAGCGTTGGAAGGAAACAGTCTGCAAGAAAATGTCTCCACGGTGCCCTGGGAGGGGCAGGCTGAAGACTTCTTATTTTGCACAAACATCCCTGGAAACACTTGTTCTCTGTTCTTTAATTCAAAGATTACTGGGTGCACAAATCTAGTAATTATTTCCTATATGTGGCATATTTTCTCGTATTGTTCTTGGTTTAATTTTAGTTTTACAAAGGCATAGCTTTATACCCACGTCCCAACCCTCCCCCTTTCTCTCACTGTAAGTTACAGAGGTTTGGGGTCTACCTCTTTAAACTTCCCATTTCACTTAGCCTGAAATAAATTGTCAGTCCACTATTGAATAATATTGTATCAATAAGAATTTACTTCAAAACATGAGTGCTGATTAGAACTAATCAAAGACACCTTGAAGATGATTTGGATATCTGCATTTGTTTTTTAAAAAAGGAAGAGTAGAGACAGCTTTCTATCAAGAAGAGCTACTGTAAATTGTTACATGTAATATACACAGGAAATAGATATCTACAGTTTTCGAAGAGGTTTACATAAAGTCAACAAAAAGAGGAGGGGGAAATTTACTTTAAAAGTCTTGTTTGCATAACTTAAAAATCAGTATGTTGGGGCCGGCAGGTGGCGTGGTGGTTAAGGGCACTGGGCTTTCACAGGGCAAACCGCGGTTAGAGTCCTGGACCTGGTGGCTTGCTTTCTCACCTTCTCTCTTCTCTCTCTTTCTCTCTCTCTCTCTCCCCCTCTTTGGTCAAATTAAAACATAAATAAAGTTAAATAAAATAATTATTTTTTAAAAAATCAGTATGTAACCCTTTCCTGTCCCCCCTTACAAAACCCATAGTATTACCCAAAACATCTTGTGCTAGCAATCACAAAATGATAACCATCCAGTCACTAAAGCTATCTGACTGGCTTAATGCCCTTCCTTCCTTCCTTCCTTCCTTCCTTCCTTCTTTCTTTCTTTCTTACTTTCTTACTTTCTTTTTTTCTTTCCTTCTTTTTCTCTCTCTCTCCTCTTAAATTTTGCTATAGGATATATGCACTCACAGGAGACACAGAGAGAGAGGAAGAATGAGAAAGCTCTCCCCAGGGGGATGGCCACACCACAATCCCATCTCCTCCATTCTCCTCTCAGGATTTTGGGCATATGTGTGGCCACACGCACACGCACATGGGCACACACACACACACACACACTCAGCAAGTTTTTCAAGCCACTGGGCCCATGACTCAAACTGAGAAGTTAACCCCTGTGAGATCCAGCCATCTTAACCTCCACACCATCTGGTGCCCCCACCTCAGTATTTTATAATAATGCCTACATAGTTTATAATTGAATTGCATGATCTCCAGAAGATACTTCTAATTGAATCAGAGGGCATTTTGTGACTGTTTGGGACAACAATGAAAGGAACACAACATGATACTGTCACAACTTGCGCCAGCTAGAATGTAAATGAAGCACCCCAAAATTCAATTATGAGAGTCCTTTAGGTATTAAATAATTACAACACAAATCCCATGGGGAGCAGCTGTTTTGTTTTTTTAATTGAACTGTCCCTACAACCCATGAAGTTTATATTTCTTCACAGTTTATAAAATGCAGCTGGAAAAGCTAGACAATGGTAGGCCATGGCGTCAAAGGCCCATTTCCATTCTGATTTGCCAGCTCCTTATTTGGTGACCCAGCGAGTGAGCTAGACCCTCCTAGCTCCACTCGGTCCCTAAGGTGTTGCATCTAATATTTTTCTGCAAACATAAAATGGCTATAAACATATTTACAACTTGAATGGAAACAAGGATACTCTGTTGGTGTTTTCACCCATTCCTAATACTCAAAAATGTCATCATTTCTTCTCCTCCCCTTTTTCCTCTTTTCTCCAGCCATCCCTGCAGACACTCTCATCTCGTAGTGGCAAAATGCTCATCCTGTTGTGGCAAAACTTCCGGGGACGGCTGTGCTTGGTTCCGCCGTGCTCAGGGCAAGGGCAAGGAGGAGTCAAGGGCAGGCCTTTTTCTGTCATTACCTTCTTGCTTCTGTCTTGTAGAGGGAGAGAACGTAAAGGATTGGTCCTCTAACTTAGGAGACAGGAGGGTGAAAACAGAACACTGATTCTGCCCCAACTTTGACTCGTGTAAACACACTATCGAGAGGAGATAGAGAGGCCAGCAGGTAAGTATAGGGGGTAAGGCACTACACTCCCACTTGGCTGACCATGCTTCGGGTCCCAGACCCGGCAGCTTCAAAATCATGCCAGGCATGTGTGCGTACATGCCCAAAATTCCAGGAGAAGAATAGAGGAGAAGGGTCTGCTGCATACCCATTCCCCCTTCCTGAGGGAAGTTCTCACTTTCCTTTTCACTATCTCTCTTGTTTCTCTCCAGTGAGCTCATGTACCCTACAACAAAAACCTTTAAAAAAATAAATAAAAACTAGGAAGTTGAAAGGATGTTCACAGGCACTCACATAACTCAGCAAGTCAACACCAGACAGGACCCTGATCATTCCTCTGAATGCCCTGAATCACTTCCGGGGCACAGGGATAAACTTTCCCAGTCGCAAATACCACAGGAAGTGCTTATCCACTAACAGCAGATGTGAATAGCTCTATTCTCCTCTAACTAAAAACATTTGTTCAAGGCCAATGATCAAAAGCGTGAAAATGAAGGCCTGAAAAAACCATCAGTTCCTCGAGCAGAGCTCAGGGTTACCACATAATCTCTGATTAGTGATTAGAAGAACATCACAGAAATAAATAAATATACATATACATGCATATGTATTTTTCCCCAGTAGATTCGGCCTTGTAATGACATTTGTTCATGAGAAAAAGAGATGTGCTCATCCCAACACCATAACCCAGCTAACCTTCATGGGTGTTCTGCAAAAAAAATAGGTACCATACTATGAACACGGTGACATTTGGTACCCTAGATCAGAGTGTGACAAACACCCGATTTCTCCTTTTAGCTCCTAAAATAAAAATATTCTCATGCACGGAGCACAATAGCACAGGCTTCAGCCGCTCCTCATGGAGTGTGATTCTCTCTGAGCCTCGCCTTCTGCTATGATTGAAGGAACCTCTTCCAGTACCTTGTGGCCCCTTCTGAATCATCCTTTGCCCTTCAGAGCTGAGAGGAAAGGAAGTACCTGGGTGACCGTGGCTGTCCTGAGGTTGGAGTCAGAAAGGATTCAGGATGACACAACTCCTGCCCTCAGGGACTACACGAACAGGGCAGCCAGGGAGACCCTCCAGAGGAAAGTAGAGTTAATTAGCCTTTTTATGCACACACACATGCCAGCTTCACACATTTAAAAAACAGACCCGAGCTAAGCAAAGGGCCTATTTTAGCACTGTCTTGTAAAAACTAGATAGACGGGACTCTCTTTCCTTAGCTGCAACTCTGGCCCCTAACTTGCTGATTTTAGCTATTCAAGCCTTAAGAATGAAGAGGGACCGTGAAAGTGCTCTGAAAAGCTCTGAAAACAAAGCAGAACAACTTTCGCTCTCACAGGAAGAACTGAAGACCAGTGAATGAACACATCCAATAATTAGGTGGCATTCTTGTAGAACATTTTGTTTGGGGGATGTTGCTACCGGGCTGCTAAGGACAAAGATCCCAGTCTCTACCTGTTGAGCAAACGGTCTGTTAGAGCCCAAGATAAGGAGGAGCAAAAGCTCTCCAACCGCGAACTCCTTCTGCCTCGCCTGGTCAGCCACCGTGCAGCAAGCCTGGCATGGGGCCAAGAGCCCTCTTGCCAATGAGACTAGAAGTTTCTGAAGAGCAACCAGAGACCCAGAGCTGGGAGAGTTCCCCAAACAAAAGCCAGCCAGAGAGTTCAACAATAGCTTGCCCCGGCACCATATGCTCAACAATATTGTCCTGCTGCAATGCTGGGGTCTGTCTTCAGTGTCCCGGGTACTACACAGCTGTCACCCAGGAGCTGTTTTATCATTATTTCCACTGTTTTATTACTTTTCTGGGAATTCAAATCAGTGTAACCGCGCTCCACGCACCCGGTGAAGAATGGTGTCTCCCTCCCCTTCCTCCTTCAGCCTAATGAATTGCCTTTTTTCATATCAAAGAGTAATGAGCAGCAAACCACATAATATTTATTCATGGAACAAAAGACAGGAATGGAGTTGGGTGTGGGGTGGTGGGGAGCAGTTCTTGGGGATGGAGAGAAAAAAAAGCTGGACATTTTAAGGAGCCCCTCGCTCTGATGGCTGGTGATACTGGGTTCAATTTACAAGGAAATTGATTACAATACAAACCTTCTGCCTGTCTCTATTCTTCCCTGGGAACCCCCTTCAAGCGAGTCCCTAATCAATGCTTAGAGACTCTGCCACTGAGGGCTGACGGTAACCAGATGTAAGTCACCCCACAGATTTGACTGAACTGTCTGAACAGTTTCTCTGTCAGTGAAATTCTCCTGAAAAGTATCCTTTTCTCTCACTTATGATTGATAAGCCAATCTAAGGACCAGCAGATGGTGTAATGGTTACGTCACTGGACTCCCACAGAGTTGACCGTGGTTCAAGTCCTGGGCCTGGCAACTTAAAACTCACCCTGGCATGTGTGTGTGCGTGTGTGTGTGTGTGTGTGTGTGTGTGCGCCTAAGATCCCAAGAAGAGAATGGAGGAGAAGGGATCATGGCATGGCCATCACCCCGGGGTGCATGGGGGTGAGTTCTCATTCTCTCTCTCTCTCTCTCTCTGGCAAGCACGTGTACCCTATAGCAAAAATCTCTCTAAAAAAAAAAAAAAAAAAGAATAAATAGGCCAATCTATCCCAGAATGTTCTAGACAGATCCACCCGCCTGATCCCACCCCCATTATCATCATGACTTCCATTGTGGATGACAGTGTGAGATTTGGGCCAGGGAGGCCAAGCCATGGCAATCACAGAGACATTCGGAGCCTAGCTTACCTTAGGGACCATGAGTTTCGCCCTTTCTCCCTCTTCCCTCTTCATTATAATCAATCTCTCAAGCTCTCTCCTAAAAGTTTTCTTATTAATTCAAAAAGTAGAAACAAGCTAGAACAGTAGAACTCATTCACCCCAACCATGATAAATCTCCTTCTTTAGAGATTCTCCTGAGGTTGTTTAATCATTCCCATGTGAAGGGTCCCCAAATCGGGAGGGCAGTATGGACAACTAAGTCAAGGTAGTTGCTAACTAGATCATTATTCTTAAAAGGTCACCTCCCCAAATGCATGCACCCGTAAAATGAAAGGAAAACTACTTTTGAAGGCTGAGTGACTGTTGAACAAAGGTTCCTCAAAAATGACACGTTCGGGGCCAGCCGGTGGCGTGGTGGTTAAGACGCTAGATTCCCACATGGTCGCCCACAGTTTGGGCCCCAGACCTGGTAGCTTGAAAATCATGCTGGGCATGTGTGTGTGCATGCCCAAAATCCCAAGAGGAGAATGAAGGAGAAGGGATCGTGGCATGGCTATTCCCCTTGGGGGTGATTTCTTCTTTTCTCTCCCTCTTTCTCTGCTGAGTACATGCACCATGTTTTTTTTTTTTAAAAAAAAAGCATGCTATGCTAAGAGAGAAGGTTGAAATTAAAGGACACTGTGAACAATCTAAGGTATTTAACACCAACCCCTGGGTTGCTATTTCCTCCTCCCATTTTATGACTCAGTATCTTGAACTCCTCCATTTAAAAATGCTACTTTAAAAATTACAAAGAAATTTTTTTTAAACTATGAAAAAAGTTTAAATTTTGAAAAAAAATCACAAAAGTATTCACTTCTTACAATTTGGGTTCCTCCATGAGACTATAAATTTCAATACCGAAGAATTTCTTAGCGGGGTCATTTTCTCCAGCCCAGTAATTGAATCCTTTTCGTAAGCAATCTTATCCCTTCTTCCTCTTAGTCTCATTTCTGTAAATCCGTCAAAGCTAATTATCCCTCTCCTCAAATTTATTGCCCTTCAGTGTATCATAAACACATACATTCCAAAAAGTTGAAGAAAACAAGTGTGCATTACACTGTGAAGGAAAAATCAGACACAAATAATTATTCCAAGCATTCATTCTCTTTATTAATGAAGTAATGAAAATGGCATTAGAAAAAAGAAGATAAGAATACCAACACCAGCCAATCCCCCTTTCCTCTTCCATACATGGTGGGCTCCACCCCCATGAGGCACCATCACGTTAGGAGAAACAGCAAGGCAACATTCTCAGGTTTGCAATCCTTTGACATTCCAGGCGACAGATAAACACCAAGCCTACCAAACCAGAAACACAAACAAGCGCCTCAGCAGAGAACAAAGACAGGATTCTCACAACCCCATGCTCTGCTTACTTGAAACTGGTGTTACGTATTCCTGGGTGTTCGCATTCTAAGCACGACCACAAATTTGAAGTTAATAAAAAGTCCCTGAAAGATTCATAGCAAACCTTTTCAATCGAAGAACAGGATCAAATACTGTAAAAGCAGAAACCCACTTGAATTTCAATAGCCTGAGTGCCAAATAGCCCGATCTCCAAAGTATCAGTTTGTCATACTTTGCCACCCTCCAAGTTACCATGACATGTTCTTAGTTCATTCTGGGCTCCAGACGTCTTCCACTCTAACCAATGCAACTTGCCAAAAATAGTTTTTGAACATGGTTATGGACTGGGATGACAAACAACGGTCTCAAACGTTCCTTCAAGAGGTTCTGAGAATTAAGCGGCATGAAATCCAAATCTAAAGTTATTGTGTCCACGTTTCATTGAAGAAAATGAACATGTTTTTCAAAACTCCAAGAGCAGCTGCAAACCATTTAGGAATTTCTCGTCAAAATGCAAAATACATTTTCAACCATTTAGCCCTAACAACTTCTAAACGGAGAGAGTTGCTTCTTTATATAAACCACCTCTGTTTACCAAACATCAGAGAATCTCTGGGTAAAGGGCCACTGTGGAATATGAGCAGTAAGAGAATGTTACAATTCGTGAGGTGCTGCTCTGCACACCACTGTGAGGAAATACCTTAAGTGATTAAAGATAAACACCACCTGCATGCCTTACAAAGGCCTGCTCTGCTATACCGCCACACTCCCCTCCTGACAGGGAGAAAGGATGGACTGAACTGCCAGAGAGGATTGGAACTGGGGACAAAAGGAGGCAGGAACAGAAGACAGGAACATAGGAAGGAAGCGTATGTTTTACCCCTGCTGAGAATTCCCGCGCTTAAAACATCCTGAAGTCAAACCTCAAGGCTAAACAATGAAAATAATTTTATCGCATTTTTCTTACTTAGCATCCAGAAAATGTTGTTGAACTGTGTCACAGGTCAAATGTCTTTGTTTATCTGTATAAATGTTAACATAACCCTCAGATGTGCCTATTCATGAATTCATAGCCAGAGTTACTAAACTCTTCATGGCTATCCTGTTAAGACGACCTTGAACTTTTACTTTTTTCTTTAAAAATATAGGTCTGGCACACTCACTTTTGGTAAGTTATGTTTTTAAAAAACAACTTCGTAACAAGGGAAAATCTGATTCTAGTCCTTTATTACCTATTACAAATAGTATCTGACTCAAAGAAAAATAAGAAAATGTTCAAAGGAATTAGAAATTAGGTGTTTCTTATAACCCAGGTATAATCTCAATAGCTTTTGGAAAATAGTTTTTATCTAATAGTTACTATAATCAGATAACTAAGAAATAATGAATATTCAAAACAGGTAAACATTTAGCTGTCTATAATCAGTATAGTAGCAAATGTTATACTTCTTGAAAAAAGTAAGGCAAATGCATGCCAAATGCAAGAGGTCTACCTTGTCTATAAGTGAAAGTTAACCTCAAAACAAACACTATAGTGCAAGAAATGAAAAAAATGAGGGGAGGGTCAGCAGGTGGCATGGTAGTTTGGGCACTGTATTCCCACGTGGCTGACAGTGGGTCGAGTCCCAGATCCAACAGCTTGAGAATCATGGTGTGCGTGTGTGTGTGTGTGTGTGTGTGTGTGTGTGTGTCCATGAGAGAAAGAGAGAGAGAGAGAGAGAGAGCACCCAAACTCCAAGAGGAGAGTGGAAGAGATAGGATTACAGCATAGTCATCCATAGTCATCCCCCCTTGGGGGCAAATTCTCACTGTCTCTCTCTGTCTCTCTCTCTGGCAAGCGCACACACCCTATGACAAAAAGCTGGGGGGAAAAAAAGAAAGAAAGAAATGAATCCAAGAAAAAAATTTGGAAAAGTAATATGGCATTCCTCAGAGGGATAGTACGGTAACTAACATCCAAGGAAAATGCAGAGGTTGTAAAATGATTGCATGACGAGGGCAGCGACTTTAAGGAGCTCTTCGTTTATCATGTTGGATGACCTACTTTCAAGATTAGGAGGTGCACTTCTTTTCTATGTACATACCAAGCTCTTGCTATTGGAGCTTCTGAGACAGAAGATACCTGGCTATCTTTAGAATGAAACTCCCTTCTCTAGAGCCTGCACTGAGCTCATAGCTGCCATCATTCAGCTGGCCAAAGGTCTTTCTCACTAAGACGCCATGTGGCCCAACCTGGAAAAACAGCCAATCAGCGTGGAGATTGTAAACTAAAGTGTAACACAAGCGTATTGGATTCACTTGGTAGACAGTGACTTGTCAAGTGCAGGCCTTGGATCACATTCACACCCCTGGTTTATTTCTCTGTTTCCAATCACTGCCACCTACACCTCGTACATGGTTTTAGGTTCTACGGTTGCCAGGACAAGGGTGAAACTTGCAACGGTGGTCATGGAGCTGGGAAAAAGAAAACCCTTAAGGCCAGAAGCATGTGAGGCCAGCAGAGATGGGTTCTCCCTCTAAAACAGGAGGGCCAGGAAAGGATCCGAGGTGACCATGCACCTTCACTCTGGTTCCTGTGCAAACGCATCTGAAAACCTACAGGACAGTCAGGGAGGAGAGGACTCTGCTCCGTCGTTGAACGCAGCTGGTTAGAACCACAGCTGCTTGGGGAACCTTTCCAAGATGGAGCACAGTCGTCAGGTGAAGACAGAATCAGGCGGGAGCTGGGAGCCAGACTGCCCCAGCTATTGTGAACACACCAGACAATAATTATTATCCCGGTGGAGGGGAGCTGCTTTGCCAAAGGGAAGTCAAACTAACCGAGGACTCTGATGCGGGGCCGACTTCAGGTCACTTTGACACCTGCGTATAATGCAAAGTGATAGGACTTCTCACTGTCTGACCAGATGCTGGAAGGGGACTGCCACGGCAAGTCTGGCCAGGTTAGCAGGTGGTTATTACCGTGTTACACAGATGCCTGGATTAGTCAGGGTTATTTAACCCACGCCAAGGGGCAACTCACAGGCCTGAGATTTTCACAACTCCAACCCACACCCGCGGACACTGTCACCAACTGAAATGCATTTTACAAATAGAGCCACACAGTCAGACTGTGAAACAGAGCCCGGGGAGGGCAAACAGAGCCACAGACTTTTTCAGGAAAGTCCGTTTCCCACTTTCGCAGAATGAATGAGAGTTGGTTAACCAGGCTCAGACTTCAAACCCTGCTCCTTATAACAGGCTGAAAAGCGGGAAGACCATTCCTGTGAGATGGTGGTTGCCTGAGACACAGCCTTTAAAAACGAATAATGGGGCCAACGGGTAGTGTGGAGGTTAAGGCACTGGATCCCACATGGCTGGCTGTGCAGTTCAAGTCCTGGACCAGTGGCTTGAAAATCACACCAGGCACATGTGCGTGCATGTATGTCCAAAGTTTATAGAGGAGACTGGAGGAAAAGGGATTTTGGCATGGCCATATCCCCTACGGGGGTGATTTCTCACTCTTCTTCTGCCTCTTTTTTTGTCTCTGTCTCTCTATGGTAAGCACATGTACCCTAAAGCAAAAACAAAAAAACAAAACAACCACTAATGTTCTGCGTAAAAATCAACATTCGTTACTAGAGTTGATACTCGTTTTAAAATTTTATTTTGGGGCCAGCAGGTGGCATGGTGGTTGGGGTGCTGGACTCCCACATGACCAAGCATGGTTCAAGTCCTGGACTGGTGGCTTGCTTTCTCGCTTTCCCTTTCTCTCTCTCTCTGGTCAAATTAAAAATAATAATAAATAAATATAATTACATAAATAATAATTCTCTTTTGGAAATTATTTTGCTTCTTCTGAGACAGAGAGAGAGACATACTCTCAACAGGGTTTTCATGCAGCCCCATGCCAGCCTCGGCCACCCAGGATCACAGACACACACAAGCACATGTGCATGCGTAGCACAGATGGGAGCTCTTGGAATATTCCTATATGGCTTCAGCATCACTGTGGCTGGCCAGGCTAATACTTCAACTACATTTATTTTTAAATGTATTTATTCACTTTGTAAGAGTGAGAATGAGAGAGAGAGAGAAGCACCTCAATAGGTCTCCCACGACAGTCAGCCCCAGTCTTCCCAGTGAGTCAGGATCATGGCCGCTTACACCAGGCACACAGGCGCACCAGGGAACCGAACCCCTAGTCCTCTGAATGGCTCACTGGAGCAGTGTGTTGTCACTGTACCATCAAGACAGCCTTAACCAGATTTTTAAAAGGACTCAATTATATTTGCCATAACATGGGCTGTAATAGAATTAAGGTCTTGACATGGTAATCCAGGCTGGATTTGGAGATTTTTCAGCCAACTTCTTTATGCATACATATCACCCTAAAATGTACTACAGAAATGCTTACCTATATACAAGGGATATACGGGTAAGGAGAGTCAGTGCTGCAATATTTAATGAGCAAAAAAGTGAGGAACTACAAGAGTATCTATCAATAGGGGGTCATTCCATAGATATGAAGCAGTCACAATACAAAATGCTATATAGCTGTTTAAAAGAGTAAGTTGAGATCTGATGCCGATGACTATTTAAAATATATTCAATGAGAAAAAAAAACGCATATCTCAAAATAGTATGTATAATATGATTCCAGGTATATAGGACAAAAAATGAATGTGTGGTTCCAACCGTGGCAGTGCAACTGGCAGGACCCTGGTGCATGAGGCTGGGACTGTGGACAAGGCCTGTTTCAATGCCTGAGCACCTAATTAGGCTGGGCAAGGTGGCACATACTGGTAATTCTGGCTAACTGGGAGGCTGGGACAGGAGGGATCATGATGTGGCATGACTCATCAAAAATGAAAACAAAAACCCTTCTATCAAACAGCAGCTGGTGTGTGATTACGTGCAGTGTAGAACATGTATGTAGGTAAGCTAAAGTAGGTCTGCACATCCAAACCACAGGGACTTTTTCTTTTCTTTTTTCTTTTTCTTTTTTTTTTTTTTTTTTGCTATGGGGCACATGCGCTCACCAGAAAGAGAAAGAGAGACAGAGAGACAGAAAGCGAGAAATCACCCCCCAGTGGGGATGGCCACACTGCAATCCCTCCTCCTCCATTCTCTTGGGATCTTGGGCATGCATGCACACATACCTGGTGTGAGTTTAAGCCACTGGGTCCAGGACTCGGACTGGAGTCGACTACAAGGGAGTCCAGCAACATAGCCATTATACCAACTGCTGGTCCCCAAACCACAGTAACCTCTGAGAAGAGGAATAACAGTGAGGAAGGAGAATGAAGTCACTTTTTTTTCCCTTTAATTTGCTATAGGGTGCATGTACTCTCTGGAGAGAGGTAGATAAAATGATAATGCAACCCCACCAGGAGGGATGGCCACACCACAATCCCCGTCCTCCATTCACCTCTAGGGATTTTTGGCATGCATGTGCATGTGCTCAGCTTGCTTTTCAGACCACTGGGTCTGAGACTCAAACATCCAGTCCACCATGTGGGACCCAGTTGCTTCTACCACTTTACCACCTAGTTGACCCTGAGGTCACTTTTTAATCTCCTTCCAGTTAGTAATTCACTCAGCAAATTTATTTATAGTTCCTCTTATACACAGGTAGGTCCTTTTTTGAGTTATGAGGACATAAAAATGAATTAAAAGGGTTGGCAGATAGTGTGGTGGTTGAGGTGCTAGACTACAGCATGGCCGACCATGGTTCAAGTCCTGGATCTAGTGACCGGGTTTCTCACTTTCTCTCTCTCTGTCCCTCTCTGGTGAATTAAAATATTATTAATACATTAAATTAAAATAGTTCTTTAAAAAATAAAGAGACAAGGTTCCTGTCCTCATCCCGCTACAACATTCCAGCCAACTGAGCAAACCCCGCTCATCAAGGCAGACTATTTCACCCCGGTCGGTTTCATTTTCATAAAACTGGCTTTTCAAATACATATTAAACCAAACCTGGCTCCTAATAACTGCCAGCCTGATCCTAAGTGTATCCCCTGGAGGCCATCAAGAGCACATCAAAGCCTTTCTCCACATGACAGCTCTTCAGATATTTTAAGAAAGCCATCCTATCGCTCCCTAAAATCAGACTAAGCACCTTCCAGTCATCCACCTGTTCTTCATGGGACAAGGTTCCAAGTCCTTGCACCTTCCTGCTCGCTTCTTTCTAAACACTCTTTGCCTAAATGCCTCCAACAGCTTGATGTCAAGGCATGATCACAGCACTACAGGTGTCACCTAGTCAAAAGATAGGGTGACAATCATCTACCTTATTTATTTTGGGAGAGGCACTTTGCTATAGGGCACGTGCGCTCTCCAGACAGATAGAGACAGAGAGACAGAAAGCGAGAAATCACCCCCCAGGGGGGATGGCCACGCTGCAATCCCTTCTCCTCCATTCTCCTCTTGGGATCTTGGGCACACACGCCCACGTGCCCAGCGTGAGTTTTAAGCCACCAGGTCCGGGATGCGAACCGCGGTCGACTACATGGGAGTCCAGTGACATAGCCACTACGTTAACTGCTGGTCCCCTCATCTACCTTATTTTTGACCACCATACTTTAATCTTAATTCTCTACCATGTCAGCAAATCCTCTCCTCTCCTCCCCCAAAGTCATGTTATTTGAAAAATAAGTATATAGAGCCAACTCTGTGGCCTAGTGGGTAAGGCAGCTGGATCCCACATGGCTAACCACACAGAGTGAGTCCCAGACCCGGCAGCTTGAGAGACATACTAGACACGTGTGCATGTGTGCCCAAGGTCCTGAAGGGAGGGAGTGAAGAAAGGGATTGTGGGATAGGGAGGAGGGGAGAGTGTTGTCTTGCTTTCCCTCTCTCTGGTGGGCACATGTGCCCTTTAGCAAGAAAGAAAGAGAGAAAGAAAGAAGGAGGCAGTGAGGGAGGGAGTAAAGAAAAGAACATTTGTGGGGACCAGCAGTTAGCGTAGTGGCTATGTCGCTGACCTCCCACGTAGTCGACCGTGGTTTGAGTATGGGACCCATTGGCTTAAACTCATGCCGGGTGCGTGGGCGTGTGTGCCCAAGATCTGGAGAGGAGAATGGAGGAGAAGGGATTGCGGCGTGGCCATCCCCCCTGGGGGGTGATTTCTCGCTTTCTATCTCTCTGTCTCTCTGTCTTTCTGGCAAGCGCACATGCCCTATAGCAAAAACCTCTCTCAAAAAAAAAAAAAAATGAAAGGAACATTTGTTACAGAAAGCAATGCTTACAAGATACAAAGCATTTAGCATCCTTAGAATTTTGTTGGCTTGTTCATGGTTCCCATTAACGTATCTAATAAAAACCACAAACACCATCTCCTAAAGCTAAGATGAAAGGTGAAAGAATTACGCCCTGCTGCTGTCCAGTGAGAGCAAACACGCCCCGTTCTCCACTGTTCCCGGCGTCTAGAACGGTGCCGAAATGGAGCGCTCACACATCATGGATTCACCAGGCCTTCGCTTATGAATGAATGCTCACCTTGAAGTCTGCATGGGGACAGGAAGCCACAGCTAAGGGAAATGGAAGCAATTCATAGAAAGGTCCCTAGCATGTGTGCAGCACCATTCAGTCGCTCGGACTCTTCCATACCGTAACTCCTGTGATCCTAACAGTCACACCATGAGGTAAAAGAATGACAACTCCTCACCTTCCTGACCTACAGGGCCCATGCTCATGACATAAGAGGCTGCCAGGAGGTTTCACACCCAGCTCAGGCAGAGCTGAGATGCAACTAAGTAGCCCTCTAGCTTCCCAGGCACCGCCTCATCATGGTCCCTTCACCTTGCCCCACTATTTAAGGGACAGAGTTTTGTTTGTTTGTTTGTTTTTTAATGTTTTTGCCATAAGGCGTGTACATGGGAGGGAGACTGTGAGAAGGAAAGTGAGATATCTTCCCCCAGTGGGGATGGCCATGCTGCAATCCCTCCTCCTCCATTCTTCTCCTTGGATTCTGGGCACACATGCACATATACCCGGTATGATTTTCAAGCTGCCAGGTCTGCAACTCGAACCGTGGTCGGCCCTGTGGGAGTCCAGCACCTTAACCGCCATGTCACTTGCTGGCCCCAGTTAGGGAGTATTTTCGAAAAACTGAGTGAAGTCACATTGTGTAGACTCATCCCCTATTACAGTTTCACACTGTAGGCGAGCTCCTTGTTTAAAGAGGATTTCTCAAGAGCAGGAACATTGATATCATGGACCTCGAAATTCTTTGTTGGAGTCTCCTTGTGGGTTATATAACAGCCTCCTTGGCTTCTACCCGTTATACTCTGTACCATCCCTCGAGTTGTGACAACCAAAAATGTCTCCCAGCGTTGCCAAGTGTTCTTAGGACAGGGAAACAAAAATCTCTGCGGTGAGAATCGCTGAATTGAAGGAATCTAATTCAAATGGAAGGAGCAATAATTTAAGAGCGTATGGAACTCTTTAGGAACATGATGTTCTCCTAGAGGCGAACCATGGAGCCATTAGCTCTTGAAAATCTAGAGTCCAGTTTCAGTAAGGTCTGCAGGTTCAGAAAAGACTGCTAAAAGCAAAATGAGCAAAGGTAGCAATCTCGCACATGTCTGTCTCCCCTGCCACCCGTTCCAGAATGTTCCTCCAAAACGTTCATCCCCTTTGCCTCCGGTATCTTACCCGTTCCTTAGAGACTTTTACTGGATACTCATCACTTTATGTTCATTCTCGATCACTGAGCTACTTCCGGCATCTAACAAATAGCCAAAGATGGGAAAAATAACCAACCAAGGTGTGAATATAGGGCCCAAGCAGAGCCAGACTTTCAGAGCTGTGCAATTCTGTGGAGTCCCAGTTAGAACCAGAATTGAATCTACACAAATAGACTCACAGTACTTCAGCCTCCTCCTCTGAACGAAAGAAGCCCTTGTCCAGACAAGTGTTCTGGAGTTAGAGAAGGAGCTTGAGAGAGCGAAGGAGAGCTATCCAGGGATGGAGCCCGAGAACGTCTTCACAGGCAGAAGTTGATATCATTGAGGCTTAGAGCGTCCAGAAACACAAAACATTACACGAGATTCTACTCAACGGGATGGAGAGTTACAGAGTTAGAAAAGGAATTCTCGAAGTTGGTATTTAAAATGAAAGGTTTCACTGAAGTTTTCTAGAGTTACTAAGTCATTGCTAGAGGAGAGAGGAATGTTATCAGTATTTTTAAAGTTTCTACTCGAGCACAAAGGTCATTTCAAGTTGACAGGAGGTCCAATATAATTAGGAGGCACTGACATTTTTAAGAACTCACTTTCCTATGATAGAGAAAGTACTGCAAGTCGTCTGCATTTGTATTAAAGTCCCCTGACCCAGCCAAGCTGGTGCACACAGTGGAGACTCTGCTGTGTGGTTTCGGAAGCCATATTGGAAGGGTTCTGATTCTCCTCCCTGACCTACCTGAACATCCGTGGGTACTTTCTGGTACACCCAGGATCCTGGCAGGCTGCAGGGCTCCCCCAGATGGGGGAGATAATGATGTGAAGACCCTGGGGAGAGTGTCCACTCTGTCTACAAAAATAAACTTAAAAAAAAATCTTTAAGAGGGGCCACCAGGTGGCATGATGGTTAAATGTGTTGGACTCCCACATGGCCAACCATGATTTGAGTCCCAGACCTGGTGGCTTGTTTTTTTCCCCTTCTCTCTCACTCTCTTTCTCTCTCTCACTCTATCCTTGTCTGGTCAAATGAAAATAAATAAATGGATAAGTAAAGCTAAATACAATAATTCTTTTTAAAAAAAAATTCCCTAAGAAAAGTGTGCACAGCTTGTCTGAAAAATGAAGCCAGGGGGGCCAGCATGTGGCATGGTGTTAAGGCACTGGACTCCCACATAGCCAACTGTGGTTTGAGTCTCAGACCTGGTGGCTGAAAAAACACACCGAGCACATGTGTGTGCATGCCCAAAATCCCGAGAGGATACTGGAGGAGAGGGGATCAAGTGGCCATCCCCTCTCAGGGGCGATTTCTCGCTTCCTGTCTCTCTCTTTGTCTCTGGTGAGCATACATGCCCTATAACAAAAATCTCTTAAAAACAAAACAAAACAAAAAAAGAAAGTAATAAAATGGAGCCATTAACAGCAGTTTCCTTTGCCTACATATGTGTATATGCCCCTGAGGAAATTCTGTGCTTTTGGAGAAAGAAACTCAAAAGCCCCTCCACCACTGAACAGATAGACCAGCCAGGTAGACTTTAAAAACAAAAAAAAACTAACAAACAAATAAAAAAAGGGTGCTCCTTCTCTGATCCACTGATGGAACCCAGGAGCTTTAAGTATTTCTTCTATAGCAAGCCCTCAACTCCATTTCTGAGAATTTCATCCAATCTTATTTCTTTTGTTCTTGAAACTGTTTTAGATTTCAACAAACAAATTACGTTAAGGAGAATTAATCAGTGCTTGGTGATAGCTGGTCTTCTAAAAACGACATTTCCAACTCACAAACCTGAATAATGAACTTTGGCAATGTCTCTGTTTTAAGAGTATGGTGTGGTTTCAGTGAACGTTTAATTTGGGAGTCTCCTATAAGTTTGAAGCAATCATCTATAGCTTAGCTTAATTTAGGAGTGTCCTGTACTTTTGGAGAAATCATCTATAGATTAGCTTTCTTTTTTTCAGATACCAATGTTAAATTAGTTTGAAACAAGAAGAAAGCAAAGCATATTACTTTTCTCAAAATAGCTTGGGAAGGGGAAATAAGAGCCCCAAGATTAAAACTACTGAAAGGCCCTTGGCATAAATGATGACATAGCCCCTTCAGCTTTGCTAGAATGATGCCGAAAACCTACAAAGTATATTGTCAAGGTTTTGGATATAAGAGTGTGATTCAGCATTCAAAATTCTGTGAAGCACTAGGAGTCATGTAATAATGTTGGGGAATGAATGAATGAAATTTAAAAATTTAATCTATGCTCTGTTATTTGTGGTAAGGTAAGGCAGAATAAACAGTGTCTAAAATCAAATGCATACACAATCCAATATGGTTATCTTACCCAAGGTGAGCGTTAGAAGCACCAAAACGCAATTTCTCCTCCTCTTATAGCTTCTTACCACTCTTTTGCAAAGGTGCGAAAAATCAGGGCAAAGATAGAAAAGTTGGCAACAGGAGGGGGAAGGAAAAACAGAGCAAGCAGCTATGGGGCTGAAAATTCAATAATCAGTCTTCGAATAATAGGGTGAAAAATGTAAAGCTATTTGGGAGATTTCAAAAGGCAGATATTCTGAAGAATTTGAGAGTGTGTTTTAAATACATTCCTCTCTATAAGAGTTTGATGTCTGATTGACTGATTTCACAGTTTCCTCTGCTGGGTAAAGTGGAAAAAAGACAGAATTTGGCCATCCTAAGCTCAAAAATATAGCACAGGACTGTTAACTGACAAATATAGAACATTAATCACAAACAAAATTTCATAAATGACATGAAATAAAACATAAGTACTTCCATTGTGTCCAAGAACTATTATGTAATATGCAAAATGGTTTACTAGACGACAGCTCATCTGTGGCACCAGTGCCTCTGTGTGTGTGTGTGTGTGTGAGAGAGAGAGAGAGAGAGAGAGAGAAAGAGAGTCTTGTCAGGCAGCCTCTTCAACAATAGTTAGCTATTGACCTCACAGAGGTATTTAGAAAATAACTTTATATAATTCTGTTTTAGTTTGAAAATCTTCATCTCTCTTTTTACAGAAATGCCAGTAAATCATGTACCTGGATTGCTCATTTTTCTATCAGGTAACAGAAAACTTGCAAAAGATTCTAAAGTTTGCCCTTACAAGTCTAATGAGACAGGATGGAGAAGTATCAAATTATACCAGCTGCCTGGCGGAGGGAGCTGAGACTGAAGAACATTTTATAGATTATGACTAATAATTAACTAACAGCGGTTCTATTTTTCTGACTGCTAGCTGCCCAGCACTAAATAAAATGTATCACCACTAAAGTACATAGCACACTTAAATATGGACTGAACTTAAACAAACGAACCAAAAAAAAAACAAAGCTTGAGAATTAAAAGATCAACCCATGTAAGACAGAGAAATGAAATTTCCAAAAGTTTTTCACAACGTAAGCCACACGTTGTTGAGCCATGGAAAACTTTTCCAAAGACAGCTGTCTGTAATATTACCCATGATGGCAGCCAATCAGGATAAGCCAATGGAAAGGTTATCATAGGAGAGGTTTAGAAATGGCTTGGTGGGTACAAGTGTGCCAAGAAACCCGGATACACGGCCAGTAATTTACCTTCAGCCAGATAAGAAATGGAAAACCAGAATGGATGACAAGGAGGTTTAACACCGGGCTAATAGGTTGCTGTGTCCCGGATCTCCTCCAGGAACGGATGGGAACGTTTTGGATAGGCTGCCGTTGTCTTGCATACTCAGTAATTAATACATTTGTGATCAAATGAATTTGATATGATTAAACTCTTCAGAGCCGAGGTCACCCAGATTTATGCAGTCTGTAGGCTGTATATAAATGAAGCATATTCGAACGTTCTGACAGTGCTCACACAGTGAAAAAGGTCCCTAAGATAATCTAGGTCTTATTCCAGTCAAGTAGGACCCACCACCATGTTGAAATTTTGAAACTGGTGTGCTGTCACGTTTTGTGACATGCTTGCATGATTAGACCCTGGTTAAGTCCGATTATCTTTGGCCTTGAAAATGAACTTGCCTATTGAAACTTATCTTAAGATGTTAACCAGGGCCTCAGTTCCAAGTATTGTACCCCACATTTGATCTATGCTTTGCTTTCCACTGTCTTTTACCCCAAGATCAATCGCAGTATGAACACAGGTCATGGTGTAAGATATTTTGACAGAGAGACCACCTTCGTAACTTGGATTGTTATAATTAAGTTCATTCTTATTGTTATTAATCTCTCACTGCATCTAATTTATGCATTAAACTTTATCACTGCTGTGAATATATAGGGGAAAAAACAGCACAGAGAGTTCAGTACTATCTGTAGTTTTGGCCGTCCACTATGGGTCTTGAACCATACCCTCTGTGGATAAGGGTGGAGGGCAAGGACCCCTGTACAACAAATGAATGATGTCTCTTTTGGTTACAACAAATCCGTAAAACGGTTTTAGGGGTGGACACTTTTACAATGGAGACTCTAATAAGCAAGGTCCATATTTCCCACCAAGTCTTTGGGGGATGAAAATCTTCTGTAGAAAGTGATGGCTGCTGAGGAGGTGCGGGGAGGGGGGGGTTCCCCTGACTATCATGTCTGGAAAGGTATCCCCTGAGGTGGTGCAGCTTCAAAATCAGTCCTCTTGCTCCTTCCTCTACCAAGGCTACTGAGGATCCCTGCCAAGCCTAGGTCCCACTTAGCAGCCTGGAGCCAAGGAAGAGTTCTATGTCCCTTCACCCACTCTGCTTTTTGTTTTTCATGCCTTTGCTTGTAATGCACAAAATAGAAAAATCCAAAGGCGGCAAGTTCTCATTTAACTGCCTTCTTTTTTTGGGAGAGGTCCTTTTTTTTTGTTTTTGTTTTTGTTTTGTTTTGTTTTGCTATAGGGCGTGAGCGCTTCCCAGAAAGACAGAGAGACACAGAGAAACAGGAAGTAAGAAATCACCCCCATCCCAGGGAGATGGCCATGCCACAATCCCTTCTCCTCCATTCTCCTCTCAGGATCTTGGGCACGCACGTAATGTGACCGGCGTAAGTTTAAGCCACGGGGTCCGGGACTCGAAGTGCGGTGGACTACATGGGAGTTCAGCAACATAGCCATTACGTTAACTCCCTAGGCTGCCTTCTTGACCCAAGTCATGCAGAAAGAGAAGCAATTGATATTAAATCCTTTGAACACATTGGCCCTAAAAAGGTAAACAATACCAATCAAAGAAGCACCCTAGTCATCTTCATTTTTACCATCATGCTTATTATTACTTGGTTGTGGTGGGTGGTTCTTCTTTAGGACTTTCCAAACCCAGTGCCCAATCTGAGAACTAAAGGCAATCGCTCTGTATCTCATCAGAGTCCAACTACCATCCAGCAGTGAGTTCAAGAAAATGAGGGAAGATCACTTTCTTTGTCACTTGTTTTTAGGATTTTCTCTCACACAGAGGCCAAGTTAAAGTGCCCTTTCATTGCAGAAGACAAAATGAATTTTAAAACTAATGATAAGAAAATATAACTTGAAGAGGATATTAATTGGGGGGGGGGTTCGCGTTTACAAGCAACTCTGCTTAAAATTTCAGTCTTTATTTTCACTGTACTTCCCATGGGTATCTGTGGAAGAGGCGTATGTGAAACAGTTGAAGCTATAGACAACCCTGTCATTTACGTGTCTATCAATAGGCTCAATTATTGTTGCAAAGTTGATTTAAAATCTTCAGGTAATTCTTTTCAAGTTTCCTAACTTGCTGAATTGGGATTCCCTGTGAAATTTACAGCTAATCTCTCCATCTTCCCAAGAAAGCGTTTTGTATTTTCAAAAATGAGCGCTGCTTGGGCTAGCTGACCTCTTCCAGGAAAGGTTGGGATTTCTGGCTTGGTCCACCTGCGGGACATTACAACCCAGGAGCGTGCACCCCAAATCCTCCGTGGGCCCACCCCAGGGCCCATATTGCACCTGGGAGGACAGAACCCGAACAAGGAAACTTTCTGGTCGCAAACTCTACTGTTTGACTGCATTCAAAAAGGACCAGGCACTGGGCTGGGCCCTGGCTTTTGTTCCAGAGGGTCCCAGCCTGCGAAGGAAGCGCCTAGGCGTTCCAGGGCTCCCTCAGGTGAGCGATCCTATGGAAAGGGAATTTGGGAGCCTCACGAAAGCAGCTCACTTCTACGCAATCCGCACGCGAGGGGTGTGTACACACACACACACACGCGAAAGGAGGGCGTGGGTGGGCAAGGCTGAGATCCTAGTGTCTCAGATTCTATACTTCGGTCTCAGGTTCTCAAAGCGGATCTCCTCCCGGTGGAGGGCGCCAAGGCGCGGGGGGCTGGGGTACGCGGCGTGCTAGGCGAGAAACAGCTGCCAGGGGACCCCGGCTGCAGCCAGGAGGCTGGACCGGCCCCGCCTCCGGGCACCATCAGAAGCGCTACGTGTGTCGGTGGTTTTCGCTTCCTGTTTGTAAAGCGAGAGCCAACCTCCCAGACTCGGGGATCGCCGCGTTTCCTCAAAACCCTACCGGCCGGGTCTGGGCGCTCCGGGCAGGCTCTGCGCGCCGACTCCGGCGCGGTGGAGGGGCAGGGCCCCCGGCGCAGCGCCCCTCCCGGGAGGGGAGGGCGGGCAAGAGGGGATGGAGGAGGGAGGGGAGGGGAGGAAGAAAGGGAGGAGGAAGGTGCTGCGGGCGGGACTGGGCAGGATCGCGCCCAGGAAGGAGAGGAGGGAGGGGAGAGAGGAGGGGCTGGGCGGCCTCGGAGAACCCGGAGGAGGGAAGGATTCTTGAAGCCCAAGATAAACAAATTGTTCCTCTGCACGTGCAGGGGTGGGGGGAGGTGGGAGCGAGCGCTGCGGCCTCTCCTCCCCTCCCCCAAGCCAGCTCTTTGTCACAGAGCGCCGGGCGGAAGCCCGCGGGGGGGCGGCACCACCCCCGGCGCTGGGGACTCTCCAGGACCCCGGACAGGAGCGATTTAGGAACCGCACGCGGAGAGGGCCGCCCGCGCCGGTTCTGCGCCCCGATGCAGGCGTGGTCTGCACGGGAAGCGGGCGCTCGGGGACCCGGCGGCCCGGCCCGCCTTGCACACGCGCTGCCCGCACCGGCGGCGCGGAGGGGGATGGGTGCATACACCTTCCCGAGCTTCCCGCCTCCCCCCTTCGCTGCTAGGACCGCCGGACAACCGGAGCGAGGAGATAGAAAGGATTCCACCCTCCGGGTTAGGGCTGGGAACAGCCCCTTCCTCCCCGAGAAGTTAAGCCATTGGCTGCTCATCCTACCCCGAACCCACCCACCCCGCCATTTAAACCTCTTTCACCC
>NW_006159596.1:1061319-1063237 GCF_000334495.1 Tupaia belangeri chinensis
GGCCGCTCCCCCGCGACCCTCCCCGCCTCTCCACCTGCCGGGCTGGCCCCGGGTCTCCAGCAGCCAGTCGAGCGCACCAGCGCCCCGCATCCGCGCGCGCTCCCGCGAGCACCCGCGCGCGCAGCCACCCTCGCTCGTTTCTCACCCACTTCAAAGTTCATTCACAAAACTCTCAGACTTTCTCAGCCCAAAGGGGGTGAGCTGGGGAGAGGCGAGTGGCTCTCCCTTCTCCCCCACACCCTAGGGGTTGAGGCCCGGTGCCAGGCCAGAACCTGCGACAGCATCAATTTCTCCCAGCACCCGGCGGCTGGGCCGTGAGGGGTGGGCGAAGGGGGACGGGTCTGGGGAGGCGAGGCGGCGCGGCCAGAGGTGGGGTGGGAGCAGTGAAGAGGAGGAGCGAGGATTCAACTCGGGGGTTCACTCTTTCAGCTCGGCATCTTCGAAAAGGAGGGGGGAAACTTTTCCAGCACCTCACTCCGCCGCTCCTCGAGGCTCCCCCCGCCCCTCGCAGTCGTGACTGGCTTCTCCCCCTCTCACCCCCTCCTCCCCAATTCTGACAACCCTGACAGATTAACAGGTAGCGGCGACCGCAGCTGTTGCCCACAGAAAAGTTGCCGTTAACCCTTCGGCTTCAGCCCACCTCGCCCACCGTGCAAATCAGACCCGCACACCCCCGTGTAAGAAGCTCCACTCGCGCCCCCCCCCGACCCGACGCGCGCCCCAAGCCGGCTGCCAGTGCGCCCTCACCATGATCAGCGTGTGGTTCCTCTGCTCCGCCGAGGCAGCCTCCGCATCTTGCTGGGGTTTGCTGGGGTGCTGCTGCTTGCCGGGGCCGGCGCCGGATTTCTTGGCCCGCTGCTCCAGGGTGCGCTGGTAGAGGCTCACCGTGTCCCGGCGCTCCAGCTCCAGCTGCTCCACCTGAGCCTGCTGGTACCTGTTCTCGCAGTTGACGTGGTGCCGCCGGCAGCCCTCGATGCGCTGGCGGAGCCGCTCCACCACGGTGCTGTGCTTGGGGACGGCCGCCGAGCTGCCGCCGGGGGCCCCGGAGCCGCCGCAGCCGCCGGCCGCGGGGTGATTGCTACTCGGAGCAGCGGGAGTACTATTGGGAGTATTATTCACACCGATCCCGGCCCCGCCGAGGCTGCTGTTCAGGCTACTGTTGATGCAAATACTACTGCCATTCGCGGCGGCGGCGGGGGCTGCGAAATCCCCCATCCTGCTGCCCGGGCACACTATTTTGGAAGAACTTTTTTTATCCACCCCCCTATCAGCCTCCTCCTTGGGTCCAAGGATTAAAATAGTTTAAGTGGAACGCGGGGGAGACGCAAGCACATGGATGGAAACGGCGATCCCGACGGGGCGAAAAAAATGGGGAGAGATTTTGGGGTGGTTTTTTGTTTCCTTTTTTTTAAAACTGTAAAGCTCGAGGGGGGGAAAAAAGAGGGGGGTGTTATCAGAATACCATCAGACACCTATCAACAAAAAGAATCACAACAAACTGAGCCGGCAGCAAATCGGATTGCAACTCCAGGGGAGAGCCGCTCCTCGCCTGCCTTCTTTTTATAATCCATTATTTTCTAATAAATTCCAGGAGATTTCCGGTGGTTGGCAAGCATTTTCTCCCTACGTACCGAAAAACACACCCCATGTACACACACAAGCATATGCCTCCAGTGCGGACACGCGCGACACACACTCACTCCACACCGCATCGGAAAACGGCAAGCTTGCTTATTGCATTTTCCTTCCACAAAAAAGTTTTGGTGTTTATGCCGCCCCGTGTTCGCAAAGTACTTTGGCTGCTCAGTTGCATTTCACAGGAACCTAGATATCGAATCCTCGGGCTGGGGGAAGTAAACACATGGACAGTCCGAGGCGACTGCAAAAGTAGATCGGTGAAGTCCTTTGCAAAACGCCG
>NW_006159596.1:1063323-1095365 GCF_000334495.1 Tupaia belangeri chinensis
GGCGCCGCCCCCCCCGGCACCGGCTCCCGCCTCCCGCTTCGCTCGCCTCGCCCTCCCCCGCCCTCCCACGCCCCCAAGCTCACTGCTATCCGAACTGGGAAGCCCCAGCTGCCAGAAACCGGCAAGGAAAGATTCTGGGGGATCGCAGGAATGAATCAACTTTTGACCTGTGTGTGTGTGTGTGTGTGTGTGTGTGTGTATGTGTATGCGCGCGCGCGTTTGTGCACGAGGACGCGCCTGGCTGGATTTCCTTATTCCTAGCAAGGTATCAAGCGAGCCCAAGTTGTTGTTATACATTTATGCATTATATTGCAGTACTGTGCATGACCGGGCAGAAACATTGAAGCTTCACAGCAGTTGTCTGTCATCCCTATCCATGTGGAAAGAAAAAGGCAAATGAGTGACTTGTTTTTAAAACCCAGGTAATAAGTCCTTGCTGGCAATAACTCTGTGTATGGACACTTCAAACTCGAGGCCAGTCTTAGCGCACAAATACCGAATTCTGAATTAATAACATAAGCACTAAGAAGCTAGGAATATTATTTAATTCGCTGTACATAATGATTGTTGTTATTAAGCCAATTATTGTTTTACTTCTCCTTGGAAAAAATTAAAATAAAGCAAGCAAGGACTTGGAGGTGAGACTAACAGTACATTTTAACAGACTGTTTTGAACACTAGGTGCTAATGACAGCAGTAATTAAGGGTCCTTCGTAAATCAAGTGGAAAAATTGCAGATTTCATGGACTGAAACTATAGGAAAAACACAGCATTTCACAGTTTGTCATGACCAAAACAAAAACAAGCAAAAATAAAAGGCTTACTTTATTGCTGGGTATATTTCTTTCTATTTCACCGAATGCACAATAAATACAATTAAAATAGAATAGCAACTGCACAAAGCAATCTAAACTTTCCATTTTATCGTGGCAAGTCATCTTTCTAGGTATCGAGTATGTAAAAACAATAATAACCGAGGATCCAATATCTTTGAAGCTGGTCTTAAACCATGCATATACATAATTTTTGAAACATTTAAATGGAGAAATTGGGCGTTTCTGTGATCCTAAGGCCACAGATCTTGATTGTGAGACGTTCATTATAAGGCATTTTGTATTATCTCAATAAATCTTTTAGAATTAGTGTTTAGGGTAAAAATACACCCCAGTTTTCTAAAATAGCCAGGAATAAAAGAACTTTGGATCTTATGCATTAGTCATGAGATCTGATTTAAACCATCTTCATTTCTTGGCATTGCAGATTAGCATAGGATGCTATTTCTAACCTCATAATGTCAGCAATAAGAGGCTGTCTTTTCCTTCAATTAATCAGGTCTATATGGTGAACTATATCTTTAACATGCACGGGGTTATATGGCAAAATGGGCAGCAAAACAGTATTTAACGTGGTATGGGACTACCCCTAAGTAGCAAAGTCAACATGAGAGACCATCTTCTGTTTAGATTGCCATACTTTTCCAAGGGCTATTTAGTTAATAGACAAACTTCTGTATCAAAGCTGCCCCCCCCTTCAAGTTTCAATCAAAAAATTGAAGTGAATTAGTTCTAGAGCAAGTAAGTTTGTTCACTCTTAAACATTGAAAATAAAAATTTATAAAAATTGAAAATTATAAGAAAGAAAGGTAGCGAAGTGGCCTTTGTGGTCATGGATTCATGAAATCATATCTCTACCAACTCAGGAAACACCTGGTTTTCCCCAGAGGGGGGCTATGGCTCTGTGTTCACTCTGCTTTCTCGTCTCCCTAGTTTGATTAATTCTCGGCCCTCCTCCTCTCCACCGGCCTGCAGCTCCTATGCAAACCTGCAACTGGACTTACAGAAGCAGAACATTTGAGGGTCCTGAGCACTGGGTCTTCGGTGGTAAGACCTGGGTTCTCATTCTAGTTTTTCATCCTGTGACTCAGAATTCCACTATTTTTTTTTTTAATTTGCTATAAGGCATGTGCACTCACCCCGGAGAGACAGAGAGAGAGGAAATGAGAAAGCACTCCTCAAGGGGATGGCCATGCCCCAGTCCTCTCTCCATTCTCACACACACGCCCAGTGTGTTTTTCAAGCTGCCCAATCATCCCCACCAAGGGTGATTTCTCACCTTCACTCTCACTGTCTCTGTCTCTCTCTGGTGAGCACATGTGCGTGAAGGCAAAAAAAAAAAAAAAGAGAAAAAGAAAAAAGTGGGCATGCTATCAGTGCCTGGTCATGACAAGAGACGACAATTGCTTCCCCAGAACATGGACTTCTCTATGACTTTCAGGGAGTTCTTTAGGATGGTGACCTAGACAGCTGGCTCCCCTGTGGGACCAGCAGAGTCCGAAGTAGTCAGTGGAAAGGTTTCTGTTTCTCCTGAGGTGCTGGAGTAGATTAGATCTCCAGGGCAGGGCGATAGGCCTATGTTGCTCAAGACTCAAGTCTTGTTCACTTCCTGCTTCTCTCTAATTGCCTGCACAGTTAGAATGGGGTTTTTGACCTCGTCATGGCGGAGTACCACACAGCTTGATTCCTCAAGGAGAAGGGTTTTCTCCCCATGTACCCACCCCTCACAGAGCTCAACGGTGGTTTATGGCTGCCACTTCCACCATCTTGAAGAAATAGAAGACAGGGGCCTGCGTTTGTGTACGTAAGTTCCATGAACAGTCTCCTTTGGGTATAGCGCACTTGTGCACTAGAATTGGGCAGCCAAGTAAACTGTGGTGGTGCAAAGATCCCCACAATCCCTTCTCCTCCATTCTCATCCCAGCATCTTGGAGCTGCATGCACACATGCCCGGCGTGATTTCCAAGTCACCACGTCCAGAATTCAAACTGTGGTCAGCCATGTGGGAATCCAGTGACAAAGCTGCTATGCCATCTGCTGGCTCCCCATCTTTGTCTTTTACATCAGCCTGCTACAAAACTTCAGACACCACCAATGTTGTCCTCTTGACAAAAATGAACACTTGAGAAGCCATAGCGGTGGTGAGAGGAATGGCCACAGCTGCATTGCCACGCCTTGGTGGTAGCTTTCTGGGTATCAAAGACAGAAGGACTTGAGCAATAAGCTCCTGCACTAAGTGGTCCTGCAGCTCTGGCTCTGAGCCACTGTCAGCAATTCTGAAGAGTCAAACTCTCCTTTAGGCTAACTCTGTCCCCCCATAGCCACCTGGCAGGGCCTAGTGCTCCAGTGACAAGCAAGCACTGTGCGTGTGTGGAAATTCAGTCCATGTGCCCCTGATACTGTGGAGGGATAGAACTGGCTTCACCATTGTACCCTAAAAAGAGAATCGTTGTGACCAAGAGAGAATAGGACCCCTCTGCCGTGAGCAAGCTGCAGAGTGGGCCCAGACGTTCCTGAACTGTCACAGCCATGGAGTGTGCTCACAGCAATCCAGCAATACTATCATTTCAATAATGCCACAGATGCGTTTGCGGCCTTCTGGGTGCCAGGCATCAGGTAGACAGCATAACAGTGTTTAGGACACCGTTCTAACATCAACGACAGCTGACTGAAATCAGGACAGCAGATGCCATGAAGGGGCGATTATGGACTGGATAGGGGAACCTGCTTTGGGAATAATGAAAAGAATGCATGATTGTACATGGAGGAGGGGGTAAGAAAACTTTTCCAGGGGACCAGCAGCTGGCATAATGGCTATGTCGCTTGGCTCCCATGTAGTCAACTATGGTTTGAGTCCCAGACCTGGTGGCTTAAACTCACACCGGGCACGTGTGTGTGCATGCTCAAGATCCTGAGAGGAGAATGGAGAAGGGATTGTGGCGTAACCATCCCTGCTGGGGGGTGATTTCTGGCTTTCTGTCTCTCTGTCTCTCTCGTTCTCTCCCTTTCTGGTGAGCACACGTGCCCTATAGCAAAAACCTCTCAAAAAAAAAAAAAAAAGGAAAGGAAAGGAAAAACTTTTCCAGAAAATTCCCAGGAGTTCTCTCTTGCAGGACAGTGAGGGAAGAGGATACGATGAGAAATGAGGTTGCAGCGAGGATGATGAGCAGGAGCCAGATTGTTCAATGCCATCCAGAAGTTCCGACTACGTTCTTGGGAGAACGGTGCCGTTGAAAGGACTTGGGCTGATTTACACGTCTGACTTCGGCAATGCAGCAGATGTATCACTGTGCTGTTTTACCAAGGAGGGCTCTGAAAGCCCTGGTTCCCTGAGGTGCTTCACCAGAAAGGCATCAGACAAGTAAGTTTAGGAGACGATCCATCCTGCATTTCTCTTCAAGAATTATTACCATGCCGAAGGTCACAGAAAATCTTACAGCCAAGCCATCTGTTTAACTGTGTTTAACCGAGCATTGCCCAAACCCTGGTAGGTCCCACAGAAGAGAACACACTATTTAAAGCTCTGGATAGGAGTATTGACAAAAAAATCAAAGACGGTTCTAAATCTACCATACCACCATTCATAATTGTGGGGCCAGCAGGTGGCGTGGAGGTTAAGGCATTGGGTCCAACATGACTGACTGCATGGTTCAAATCCCAGATCCAGTGGCTTGAAAATCATGCTGGGCACACGTGCATGTGTGTCCAAAATCCCGAGAGGAGACTGGAGGAGAAGAGATTGTGACATGGCCACCTCCATGAGGAGTTATTTCTCATTTTCCCTCTCTCCCTCTCTGTCTCTCTCTGGAAAGCACATGCACCCTATAGCAAAATAAAACAACAAAACTCACCAATTTTTTTTTTCTTTGGAGAATTTTGACTATAGGGTGCATGCACTTGCCAAAGAGAGAGAAAGTGAGAAATTACCTCCCAGAGAGGATGGCCATGCCACAATCCCATCTCCATTCTCCTCCTAGGGTTTGGGCATACACGCACATGTGCCCAGTGTGATTTTTTTTTTTTTTGGAGATGTTTTTGCTATAGGGCGTGTACGTTCGCCAGACAGACAGAGAGAGACAGAGAGATAGAAAGCGAGAAATCACCCCCCAGGGGGGATGGCCATGCCGCAATCCCTTCTCATCCATTCTCCTCTTGGGATCTTGGGCACGCACACACCCGTGCCTGGCGTACGTTTTAAGCCACCAGGTCTGGGACTCGAACTGCGGTCAGCTACATGGGAGTTCAGCAACATAGCCATTATGGTCCAGTGTGAATTGCAAGCCACTGGGTCTGGATCTCCGATCTCAGTACGCCATGTGGGAATCCAACACTTTAACCACTATACCACCTGCTGGCCCACAAAACTCACAATTTTCTAGGCGGTTAGCCTGCATCAAGGACCACACTCCCCTTACTTTGTGTTTCATCAGAACCACTGGAATCCAGGGCTGAAAGCCCTTCACTGACCTCAGCTAGAGGTTCTGAGTTCTTACCTTATGTGGTAAGGATGTAGCAATTCCACAAGCAAAAATCCAAAAATGGTGAATTTGCCTAGTGTTTTTCAGCATTAGTACTCTGAGTATGCTATATTAATATGTATTTCTATATAATAAACCTTCTCATAAGGGGAAAAGGTCAGCCTTATTTAGCTGAAAATCTTAATTAGGTAATATCTTTAAAAATACAGAGTTTCATTACTTTGAGAGCATGCATTCTGTCTAGCTTAACAAATACTGGTCTCTTGGAGCTATTTTAATGATCTCCTACCTAGGAAACCAATCATGTGTAGATGACACTGTGACTAGAGCATTTCAAAAGTTTGTTTCTGGAGTTTTTAAATATTTCTACGAAGATCTTATTTGCATTATTAATTTTCACTTTTTATTAAGATGGGGTTTTCTAAGCCCTAGCCTATGTCATAAATTTTGAGAGGAATATGAATTAATGGGGTTTATTTTCTTGTCCATGTATTTTATTACATATATAATGGTTTTATAGTTATTAGGGGAAAAGTTATCCAAAATCCATGGCAGAGGAACTTGTTTAAGGCCTTCCAGGCTCTTTCACATATACCCCCTAGTCTCAGCGCTAAATCATTTTATATAATACAGCATATATTGGTTACAGCAAAGTAACCATTATGCCACCTTGAACGAGGTCTGACTTCCATGTAAGATGCTGCAGATTTCTGAAAAAAATACTGATGATTAATTTTATTTGCTGAAGGCCTGTAATCCACTAAACTGTTAACTTTAGGAATAATTCATTTGAATGGCCAACAGTCAATGAAAATTTACTCTATTCTTTTTTTTTTTTAAGAATGATTTATTTATTATTTTTAAAATTTTGCTATAGGGCACATGCACTCATCAGAGAGATGGGGGAGAGAGAGAGAAAGTGAGAAAACAAGCCACCAGGCCTAGGACTTGAACCACAGTCAGCCAGGTAGGAGTCTAGCACCATCACCACCATATCATCTATTGGCCCTGATACTATCCACTTTTGCGCTGAATAAGCCAAGGCACAGAAAGTCTAAGGAACATTTCCCAAACCACACAACTGGAAGTGGTAGAGACCTAATTTGAACCCAGGCAGCCTGACCCACGAGTATACTCTGAAAGAGCATGTAACCAGGTTCCTTCTTTTGTTTTGTTCATCTTAATTAATTAATTAATTAATTAATACATTTCATGGCACAGGGCATATATACTCACTAGAGAGACAGAGAGAGAAAGAAAGAAGAGAAAGCACACCCCCTAGGGCATGGCCACTCTGCAATCCCTTCCTCTCCATCTGTCCCTCCTTTCAGGATTTGGGGCCCACATGCTCATGTGGCTAATGTGTTTCTCAAGCTGCCAGATCTGGAACTCAAACCACAGTCAGCCACGTGGAATCCAAATGCCTTAGCCAACAGGCCACAGATCCAGCCCGCTAAGGTTCCTTCTAATGTTAAGGTCCTACATTTCTACAAAACTGAAAAAACTGTCTTTCCCAGACCTCGTTTTAACAGAAGTCCTTTGCTGCAGAGAGGTTATGGCTGAGAAGTCAACCTTGCGGGAAGCTGTCTGGCCGTGCCCACCTAAGCCCTGTGCTGGTCAGTCATCTCCTCGGGCTCTGGGAATTGTGGCGTTTCTGCCTCGGCATTTAGGTCATCACACTACAAGTACAATGTGAGAACATATGTATATGCGTGTATACACACACACACACACACACACACATATATACTTTTTATTAAGAGGGTTTTTTTTTTTTTTTTTTTTTTTTTGTTTTTTTTTTTTTTTCTGGGGGGCACATTTTTTGCTGGAGGGCACATACATTCACTGGAGAGTCAGAGAGACGGAAAGTGAGAAATCACCCCCCTGGGGGGATGGCTACTCCACAATCCCTTCTATTCTATTCTCCTCCCAGGATCTTGGGCACAAACCCACATGTGCCCTGCATGAGTTTCAAGTTGCGGGATCTGTGACTCAAACTGCAGCGACTATGTAGAAGTCCAGAAAAGTAACCATTATGCCACCTGCTGGTTCCCAAATGGGAGAATATCTATTTGTCTGTCTCTCCTCATGTTTAATCAGTCTTTGCACCTAATGCAAGACCTGGTCATGACAGAGGTCCTTAACTGTGTGTCGGGAATGAGTCCGTGGAAGAGTGAATGGCACACCACTTACCCAAGTTACAAAATGCAAAAGAGAGTTGTGGCCAGTGCTGGAAATAGCCCCTGAAGAGAGGCATAACCTCCCACCCTCACCTCCAGCCTCCTGCAGAAACTATTTGAATGCAATAGAAAAAAATCGTTATAAGATGGAATTTTCAAGGTGCTGTCTCTCGGGAGTGGGATGCATTCTGTAAAGTGCCTTGGAGAGACACAGAGGTGGGAGAGAGGTAGAGTGGGCTTGCTGAGCTGCCCACCCACACCCTGCCGTCTGGTGGGACCCAGAAGGGGCTTGTGTTGGTTGCACACTGTAGCCAGGCATAAGTCACTGAGCAAGGCCTGTTCCACTTACGAACCACCTTAATAACTCCAACCACCCCGGGGTATATGTAAACTGGAGTTGACCCAAGTGTGCTTTTTTTTTAAAGTTATTTATTTATTTTCATTATTCAGTTTGACCAGAGAGAGACAAAGAGAAAGAGAGGGAGTGAGAAAGCAAGTCACCAGGTCCAGGATTTGAACCATGGTCAGCCATATGGTAGTCCAGTGTCTTCCCCACCATGCCACCTGCCAACTCCTCCAGTGTGCTTTTAACATACAAGGAGACTTCAAAAACTCCAAGATAAAATGGAATTAAAGTACAAGTTTATTTTGGTTAAAAAAAAAATGAAATCTACAAATAGTTTATTCACAACGCACATTTCTGTTAAGTTTTTGAAGATCTTGCATACCTGAATAATGAACTCAGTTTAATAATAATAAAATATATTTTTAATAAAATGGGGCCACCTACTTCTTCTGTACCCAAAATAAAATAGAGGGAAGGAGACTATTAGGCAACTGCTGAAAGGCAGCAGAGGAGTGCCCTGAATCATGGATTCTTGACTTCATGGAGGGTAGAAGATGCTGTAGGGACTGTGCTTGTGTCCCCTCAAATTCCTGTGCTGAGACCCTAATCTGCAGTGTGATGATACTGGGATGCAGGCCTTTCAGGAGGTCATGAGAGTGGAGCCCTCATGATGGGGTCAGTGCCCTCGCCAGAAGAGACACAAGAGAGCTTCTTCCTCCCTTTCCCTGTCTGTCCTGCAAGGACACAGAAAAAAGCCACCTACAAGCCATGAAGAGGGCCTTCCCCAGGAAGTACATGGGCCCATAACCTGACCTCGGACTTTCCTTCTTCAGAACTTGAGAAATAACTTTCTGGTTGTTCAAGCCACCCAGTCAGTCTATGGCATTTTTGTTATAGCAGCACATTCAGACCAATACATAAGGGTTTTACAATGATTAGAACCACAAGCCTAAGAAAGATACACCTCTACCGTATTATTATTCTACCCAGTTTATAGATGAGGAAACGAAAACTTAAAGAGTTTATATAATGTAGCCCAGCCCCATTGCATATGTTGTTAAGACTGTTCTGCAAGTTAAGGCCACGTGGCCAGTCCGGTTTCCATTCCCAGTTTGGTCTAAAGGCTGGGTGCACTGGTGCGGGCCTGAAATCCTCATGCCTTGGAGAGACTTGGGGTGGGGGGAGAGGGGGTTTAAGGAGTGGGCCCAAGTTTAAGACTGGCCTGAGCAGGCCAGCCAGTGACATGGTGGTTTAGGTGTTGGATCTCACATGGCTGACTATGTCAGTCCCAGACCCAATGACTTGAATAATCCACTTGGCATGTCTGAATGTGTGCCTCAAATCCCAAGAGGAGAATGGAAGAGAAGGGATTGCAGCATGGCCACCTCCCCTGGGGGGAAGAGGTGTTGCTTTTTCACTCCCTCTCTATCTCTGTCTCTCTGTCTCTCTCTGGCGAGCACACATGCATGATAGCAAATTTTGAAAACAAAAAGACCGGCCCTTGCAACAGTCTAAAAATGAGCTGCTGAATGTGTAGTACCAGCCAGGAGACTGAGACAGGAGAATCACATGGCAAGAGCCTGTCCCTCAAACAATGAAAATTAAAAAAAAAGAGAGAGAGAGAGAAAAGGAAAAAAAGGAAAAGAATTTTTATGACTTGCATTCAAATTAGGTCCAGAGCCTCTGTCTTATCACCCTCCACGATGTCAGAATTCCTCTGTGTGGGGCTGTTGTCATTGTAGGGGTCTCATAGCCACTGTCTCTGCCAGAGTCCTTCCTTCGGCAGATATTTATTGCTATTGACAAGCCCTGTGCTAGGTGCATGGGGTGCATGCTTGGAAAGAAAGATGCCCATGGAGGGAGCTTAACAATCCTGTGGTGGAAAGAAATATAAATGATAAAACGGGCTAGCAAGAGGAAACTATGCTCTTGATAGACCAGAGTTTGAGGAAGGGATAGGGAAAGAGAGATATGTGAAATATGGTAGGCCAGCAGATGGCATGGTGGTTAGGGCACTGGATCCCACGTGGCAAACTGAATGGTTCAAGTCTCAAACTTGGCAGCTTGAAAATCACACCAGGCACATGTGCATGTGTGCCCAAACTCCCAAAAGGAGAAGGGAAGAGAAGGGATGACAACATGGCCATCCCTCCTGCGAGGGATGGGGTTATTTCTCACATTCCTTTTCTGTCTCCATTGAGAGCACACACCCTACAGCTAATTAAGAATAAATAAATAGATAAAAGGAGTAAAAAAAGATTTAGAAAAAAAATTTAACCTAAGCTTAGAATTACATTCCACATTAAAGTAAGGTTTCCTAGCCTGTACACTTCATCCAAAAGGTAAAAAAATAATAATAATGAGATACAGCTTTTTTTTTTTTGAGAGGTTTTAGCTATAGGGTGTGTGCGCTCCCCAGACAGAGAGAGACAGAAAGACAGAAAGCAAGAAATCACCCCCAGGGGGGATGGCCACACCGCAATCCCTTCTCCTCCGTTCTCCTCTCGGGATCTTGGGCACACAAGCACATGCACCCAGCGTGAGTTTTAAGCCACGGGGTTCGGGACACGAACCGCGGTCAACTACGTGGGAGTCCAGCGACATAGCCATTACGCTAACTGCTGGTCCCGAGATCCAGCCGTTTAAGTCCACAGAGCATCCCTGTCTGATGAGAAGTCGCCTGAGCAATCTGGGACAGCGCCAGGCCCTCAGCCGTGCTCTCCCACTTTCACGTTGGAACAGAGCCTGGGCCACATCAGCGTGTCCCTGGGCAATCCGCATCCTTCACTTCTGCTTTCGCAGACAGCCGAGGTCAGCGCTTTTTCAGTCCCATGAGCCCTAAGAATTCCCTTCGCGGGGTCCATGGGATTGCTGGATGGTGAGGAGAGGATGGGCGGGATCTTGGTCCCTCTTCAACTTAGCGGCCTCCTTTTCCAAACAGGAGTAAGATGCCCTTTGATAAAGGGTTCCACTGCTAAAAAAAAGTTTGAAAATGGTTCTGTGCCTCATCTTTTTTTTTTCCCCCCACTGGCAGACTCTCCTTTCCCTTTCTGGATCAGCCCTCGCCTTCTATCACACACATGATTATTCCTCTCTTCTCTTCCTGATGTCACCCAGCCCTGGTTCATGTTGCTCCAGAGTTCAAATACTCAGTTGTTTCATGTTGGGTTCAAATTTCTCTTCGTTTCGCTGATCTGGGCAAGTTTGAGGATGGCCCCAAGTCAGTGTGTGATAAGATGGAAAACATTACTTTGCACAACTGCAGGGCCCAGGGGTGAGGGCTGGCCACGCCTGGAAAGAACACTAGGATTATCTGAGGAGAGGTAGAGTGGGCTTTGAGAAGCCTACAGCCGTGCGCAGGTGGTTAATCCACTGCCTGCTATGAAGGGTGGGTCCTGGTATTACAGGGTTTCTGTGTTTCACAGCTGGGTTTGCAAGTTTGGGGCCATGAGGAGCGGGAACTGCTAGTAACCTCACCCCTTCAGTGCTTAGTTTCTCCTTTGAGTAAATGCTAAAGTGATGTCAAGAGTCACCAAATGGTTAACCTACCCTGGACAACCGCCTGTTTTAGCCCAGTCAGACCTCTGCTTACCTGTTGGCTTTTGGTGAGGCCAGAAAATAGTCTAATGTGAATTGTGACTTTTTAAAAAAAATTTTTGCCAGAGGTTGCATTACTTCCCTCAGAGACAGAAGTTGCAAAAGCACCCTTTATTGGAGACGGTCATGCCACAATCTCTTCTCTTCCATTTCATCTTCCTTCTGGGATTTCGGTCCTGTGTGCATGCCTGCTTAGTATCTTCTTCTTTTCTTTTCTTTTCTTTTTTTTTTTTTTTTTTTTTTTGTTTTTTTGAGAGGTTTTTGCTATAGGGCACATGTGCTCACCAGAAAGACAGAGAAAGACAGACAGAAAGCGAGAAATCACCCCCCAGGGGGGATGGCCACGCCTCAATCCCTTCTCCTCCATTCTCTCAGGATCTTGGGCATGCATGCACATGCCCCCGCGTTTGTGAGTTTAAGCCAACAAGTCTAGGACCACTGGGTTCAGGACTCAAGCCACATAGTCAGCCATGTGGGATCCACCTTAACGACCACGTCATCGGCTGTCCCTAAATTGTGATAATGTTAGGATCTGTGGATTAGTTAACTGTCACGAAATGCAGAACAAGTCTCACATTGAATTGTAATCTTCTGTTTCTTCTGTATCCCTCCCTATCAATACTCCATGAAAATTTTCAGTATGGGCAAAGTTAAGATGTCTGTAACACTTTAACTGCCGTAAGGAACATCCACGCCTGTCAGACCACGTGGCTTCCAGCACCACAGTTCAGTTTGCTGTAGACTGTACCACCAGGCTGGCTCTAAGACAGTAGATTATTTTCTTAAAGGCATTTTTTAAATTTAATTTTATTTATCATTATTATTATTTTTAAAATTTGCTACCAGGCATGTATGCTCACCAGAGAGAGACAGAAAGAGAGGGAAAATGAGAAAACACAGGGTGACACGCAGGCTGCCTGGAACAGCAAGGGTCACTGAGCCTACTTCACTATTTGTGGGTAATGAATTGGCACGTTGTAAAAAAGACAAGAACAGTCTGATTGGCAAGGGGCAGGATTGTCCCAAATTTAATGCAGAAATAGTATGGTATTTGTCAGCTAAAATGAGTTTCCTGGGCCTGCCAGTGGCATAGTGGCTAAGGCAGCTGGACTCTCACATGGCTGATCATGGTTCAAGTCCCAGGTCTGGGCCAGTGTATATTTTAAATTGTTGCGTGTGTCGGATATAATACAATTTGTCCCGGCATTGTGGTGGTGTAGGTGTTGGGGCATCAGTACACAATTCCAGAGCCATGTGGGAGGCCTGGTTGAGATCCCAGGTTGACCTGAACGTGCTGGGTATGCCTGCACTTGCCTGTGATCCTGGCTGGCTGGGAGGCTGAGGGAAGGACTGTAACACGGTGAGATGCTATAAAGGCTGCCTGTCTTTCAATCAATCAATCAATCAATCAATCATCAATCATTTTTTGAAAAAGAAAGGTGCTGGGCCAGCAGGTGGCATGTGGTTAAGGTGCTAGATGCCTTACATGGCGGCAGACCACGATTCAAGTCCCAGACCTGGTGGCCTGAAAATCACGTTGGGTATGTGTGCATGCCCATAACCCCAGAAGGAGAATAGAGAAGGGATTGTGGCGTGGTCATACCCATTGGGGGATAAGTTCTCATTTTCCCTTTCCCTGTCTCTCTGGCAAGTGCATGTGCCCTGTGGCAAAAAACCTTAAAAAAGAAAGAAAGAAAAAGGTGCATGAAAAGCTACACATGAATTATAGCATTATTTACAAGAAATAAAAAGGTAGAAACTATTGAAAGCCACTATTGGGAGATCAGATCTATTATCCACGCACACCTAAATAAGCCACTGTTAATGTGAGTCATATTCAGCTCTTAATGGTTGGCAATGATAGATCTTTACGGCATATTGTTGATTTTTAAAAAGCAGATTATCCTCGAGCACAGTTGGTGAGACAGTGAACTACTACAGCCATTACAGGAAACAGTGTGGAGGTTCCTCAAAAAATTAAAATAAAAGTACCGTATGACCCAGTCATCCCACTAGGTCTACACCCAAAGAAAATAAAATCGCTATCTTGAAGAGATGGCTGCAGACCTGTTTATGGTGTCCTGCAACAGCCAAGTCATAGCGTTGACCTACATCCCATCAATGGATGAAAAAAGGAAATTTAGACACAGCTGTTTTTTCTTTTTTTGGAGAGGTTTTCGCTACAGGGTATGTGTATTCGCCAGAAAGAGAGACAGAGACAGAGACACAGAAAGTGGGAAATCACACCACACACCACCACCACCACCACCACCACCCCTCAGGAGATGGCCACGCTGCAATCCCTTCTCCTCCATTCTCCTCTCAGGATCTTGGGCATACACACATATTTGCCTGGCCACAGAGTCCAGGACTCAAACCGTGGTCGACTACATGGGAGTCCAGCAATGTAGCCATTATGCCATCTGCTAATCCCACTATTCAGCTTAATAACAAAGGAAATCTTGTCATTTACAACAATGTGGATGAGCCCGGAGGATGCACTGTGTTAAGTGAAACTTGTCAGGTATAGAAATACAAATAATCACATAATCTCACTTGTGTGGGGAATCTGAAAAAGTTAAATTTACAAAAGCAGAAGGCGATGGGTGGCGACCACCAGGCCAGGAGTTGGGGAGATTATGGAGATGTTGGTCAAAAGATACAAAATTTCAGTTAGACAAGAGGAATGAATTCAGAACTCCATGGTCCTGGTGACTAGAGTTAATAATACTGCATAGTGTACTTGAAAATTGCTAACAGAGTAGCTTTTTAAGTATATTCACTTTTTTCTTGATAGAGAGCATATGCATATCCATGTAGGGGAAACAGAGAGCCTTGACAGGGTCTGGTCACACCCCTGGCCTTCCAGTGTATCAGGAACTTGGGCATGCGTGTTCATACACAGCGTATTTTCAATCAACCAGGGCATCCACGCCTGTCAGACCACGTGGCTTCCAGCACCACTGTTCAGATTGCAGTAGATTGTACCACCAGGCTGGCTCCAAGACAGTAGATTATTTTTTTAAGGCATTTTAAAATTTACTTTTATTTACATTATTATTTTTAAAATTTGCTACCAGGCATGTACGCTCACCAGAGAGAGACAGAAAGAGAGGGAAAATGAGAAAGCAAGCTGCTAGGTCTGGGACTCAGACCATGGTTGGCTATGTGGGAACCCAGTGCCCTAACCACCACACCACCTGCTGGCCCCAACAGAGTAGATTCCGTGTTCTCACCACAGATCAATGATACAACATGTGAGGCTACACATATGTTAATTAGTTTGATTTAGTCATTTTCTAATGTGTGTGTCTATGCATAAATATTTTTTAAAACTTCAAGTGTATATAATAAATGTATTTAATTTTCACTTGTCGATGAAAAATAATTTTTTATGTAAACCAAACTGATTGAGAAATGAGTTATAAAATAAGTTACAGGGTGTAGTGATTAAGGCGCTGGACTCCCACATGGCTGACTGTGGTTCAACTCCAGACCTGGAGGCTTGAAATTCATGGAGGAGAAGGGATTGAGGCATGGCCATCCCTCCTAGGGGGTGAATTCTCACTTTCTGCCTGTCTCTCCAGCAAGTGCACACAACCTATAGCAAAAATCTCCAAAACAAACAAACAAGTTACAAAAAATACTTAGAAGTATGTAAGTTTACAAATATGAATCTAGAAAATTCGAGAAAACTAGTCAAGCATTATTACTCTGCGGTTCGGGGTGCTTTCCCCACCTTACTCTTTTCTGTATTGCTTTAATTGCATATACACAGAATAAACAGCAAAAGCGAAAACTTTCTAGAAAGAAAGAAATAGACTTCTTTGTCTAAAGGAAAAGAAGACTCTGAAGAGCAGCAAGAATGGGAATGTCTGTAGTCTAAAGTTCGTGGAAACGATTTAGGAAAAGATTCAAGGAGGAAGCAATGCCATTGGATGAATCTTAAAAAGGTATTTAACAGGGGAGAGATGAGGAGAGCACATTGCATCCGAACAAGCAAATGACAAAAGCGAGGGTTCAGAATGTGAGAAGCCATTACGTCTCAAGGAATGAATCTCTGATATTGCTAAATAAGTGTTAGTAAATTAGCAATTTACTCTTAATAACTAAGGCAGAGTCAATTAAATAAAGTAAATGTTGACACAAGAAATTTTCCATCGGGATTACATTACGGGATGTACAGGGAAGAGAAAAGGGTCGCATGTCCGGGACACTACCCTCTACGCTCAAGTGCTTAACCACGTCACTCTCCTGAGGTATCGCCAATTTAGCATGCCCAAAGCAACATTCTCCATTTCCTCTCCAGATCTGCTTCTCTTCTGATTAATTTTATGTGTCAGTGTGACTAGGACCATGAGGTGCCCAGGTATTTGGTCAAACATTATTCTGGGTGTTTCTTTGAGGCTTCCCCCCGACTCCCCCATAGGGGATGTGTACTCATCAGAGAAAGAGAGATGGATGGAGTGCAGATGAGAGAAATCACTCCCCAGGGTGGATGGCCACATGGCTATCCCTTCTCCTCCAGTATTCTCTCAGGATTTCAGACACACACACACACACACACACACACACACACACACACACACTCACTCACCCAGTGTGATTTTTCAAGCTGTTAGGTCTGGGATTCAAATCACAGAGTCAGCCATGTGGGATCCAGCGCCTTAACCTCTACACCATCTGCTCGTCCCTGAGGATGCTTTTCGATGACTAATCTTTACACTGATAGACTGAGAAAGTTGGTATATACTCCACCTCCCCTCTCCCAATATGACCGGGTCTCATCCAATCAACTGAAGGCCAGAAAACAACCAAAAGTGACCCTTCTCCAAGTAAGAGGACATTTCTCCTGACTGCCCGCTTCTACTGGGAGCATCTGTTTTTTTTTCCTGCCCTTGGACTTAAACCAAAACATCAGCTCTCCTTGGTCTCAAGCCTGCCACCCTGCTCTAAACTATGCCAGGGGTTCTTCTGAGTCTCTAGCTGCCAACTCACTGGCAGATCTTGGGACCTGGAGCCCCTTTAACCACTTAGCCAATCCCTTACAATCTTTCCTTCTCTCTCATACTTTCTGTCTCTTATATACACACATATGATAAATATTGGGTTGTCAGAAAAGGCATGATGCATTTTTGCATAGAAAAACAGAAAAAATACATCATGACTTTTATAACAACCCAATATATTGTATTTGTTCTTATTTTCCTCTAGAAAACATTGACATCCTTCTTGTGTCAACTTCGGTCTCTCAATGCCTTGGTATAAAAATCTCAAGGTAAGGCCCAGCCAGGGTATACACACAGGCTGATGCTACTACTAGGCTGAGGCCACATGCAAGTCCCAGGTTCGATTTCTGGCCCACCCTAAAAGCTGGGAGTAATGCATTGGAGTCCCAGTAACTCTTGGATAAGAGGATCTCGACATAGCAAGACCCTGTCTAAAACAAAAAAACTTGGGGGTACTTTACACTCACTCTTCCCCTTCTCTCACACGTAAGACCCAACTGAAAGCAAATCATGTCAGCTCTGCCTTAAAAATATATCCAGGATAGGGACCAGCAGATGGTCAGCTCTCAGCACGACAGCCTTGGCGATCCTTCTCGAACATTTCATGTCATTTCTGTCCTCTGCTCAAACCTACGAGCAGCTCCCATCACATGCAACATAAAATCCAAAGTCCTAGTGTGGCCTACAAGCCCCTGGGATCTGGCTGTCCCCTCCACCTCTCTGGCTCCATCTCCTGCCACCCCTCCTTCCCTCTGCCTCCTAGCCCTCTCGTGCCTTTTACTTATTGATTTTTAACATGCCAGGAACTCCCTTGTTGAAAGGCTCCATTCCTGATGTCCACAGGGTCCTTGCCTCTCTCCTTTCCACTGTGCCCCTCAGAGACCGCCACGCCACCATCTCCCTGCATCTTCTTCCTCTTCTCTGAGCCGCTTCTCAACACCCAGGCGCAAGCATATCTTATTTATCTGCTCAATTCCCTTGGAGAACATGAGATCCACAAGAGTGATTGTTTTGTTTCTCTATCACCAGACAATGGAGCAGGTGGGTGGCAGGGACTCAATACTGTTTGCTGATGAATGGATTCAGTTTCTTTCCAACACTGAAGAAAACAAGATAATAATAGTTAACATGTATCGATCATGTCTATTGGACACTGTGCCAAACTTTGATGTACATTAACTCATTTGGTTCTGACAACTACCTAGGAGGCAAGCTTGTATTCTGAATGAGGAAACTGAGGCAGGAATAACAGTACTAATGTCTTGGAGTTGACAAGTGTTGAAACATACGGTCTACCTCAGGCTGATTTCAGAGACTACGCGTACCTTCCAGTTCTCCCAATTAGAATGCATTTCTTGCCAATTCATTAAGAAACACTGGAAAACAGCATGAATTGGGGGGAAAAACTTACTATCTAAATTTATTTTTCAGGGATAAAAATATTAGGTTGCTGGAAAAGTCATGATGCATTTTTGCATGGGAAAACATTTAAAAATATCATGACATCGGGACCAGCAGTTGGCATAATGGCTGTGTTGCTGGACTCTCATGTAGTCAACTATGGTTTGAATCCCAGACCCGGTGGCTTAAATTCATGCTGGGCGCATGTGTGTGCATGCCCAATATCCTGAGAGGAGAATGGAGGAGAAGGGATTGCAGCTTGGCCATCCCCCCGGGGGTTGATTTCTCTCTTTCTGTCTGTCTCTCTGTCTTTCTTGCAAGCGCGCGGGCCTATAGCAAACACCTCTCCAAAAAAAAAAAACCCAAAAAACAAAACAACTTTTCTGATAACCTGATATTTCCCATTATCAAGTGTCTCTCCCATTTTACAGTTTGCCGACACAGAGGAGTGAGTGGACAGTGAAAAGATCACTGGCTCCCCCTGCGTTCACCTTGTGACACTTCCGAAGCAATTTAGTTGACGTTGACATGACAGTAACAAAGATTCATTGAAAACTTTCTCAGGTCATACACCCTACGTGATTCTGGTAGGAGCTTTGCAAGCCCAGCTGAAGGTGCAGACAGTCCTCTTTGTCCTTGTAAGCGTATTCATTTGAGTAGCCAATGAAAATTTATTAAGCACACCTAGGTGTCAGGCACAGTTCTAGGCACTCAGGATACAGAAAAATCTTTTTTTTCTTTTTTAATCAATTTCCTTTCCCACCTGTAATGAAATGCAGCTTATGTATCTTAGTGATTTAGAGTTAAATTCCTTTCTTCCTTTTTTTTTTTTTTTGAGAGATCTTTATTTGCTATAACGTATGTGTGCTCACCAGAGAGACAAAGAGAGAGACAGAAAGAGAGAAATCACCTCCCAGGGAGTTGGCCACACCACAATCCCTTCTCTTCCATTTTCCTCTTGGGATCTTACGCATGTATGCACACACACTTGGTACGAGTTTTAAGCTGCTGGGTCCGGGACTAGAACTGTGGTCGACTACCTGGGAGTCCTGCGACGTAATCATATCATTTGCTGGTCCTTTTTTTTTTTTTTTTTTTTTTCTGGTGGTACATGCATGCAGAGGGCTGGGGAACTTTTCACAAGTTTGGCCACATTACAGTCCCCTTTCCCCAGCCCTCTTGACTCCTCAGGATCCCTGGTGTGGAAGCTGATGTTCTGGTATGTTCCCAGGCCTTTGGGGGAATCTGAATCTAAGGTTGACCATCTGGCTTCCAGTCCTGCAGGGCACTCCTGCTGCAGCCGCATAACAGTGGTGGGTCTGGAGATAAATCCTGTAATCAGATCGACATGGGTTCAAATCCCAGTGCTGATGTTTCTGACTGCATGACCACAAGTCTGTCTCAGAAGTTAGGAAACTTCTCTACATCTCAATTTCTTTTTTTATAAAATAGAGGCAATATCAATACTACGATTTGCCATACCAGTTTATTAGGAGGATTAAATGAGTTTACCTGATACACAGTCAGGATAATAAGGATTCAGAAATAAATTTTCTGAATTGATTCTGTGATGGTAGTTGGTAAAGTTGGGCTTGTAAAATCTTTTTTTTTTTTTCCCTTAGAGAGATTTTTGCTATAGGGCACATGTACTTGCTAGAGAGAAAGAGAAACAGAAAGAGAAAAATCATTTCCCAGGAGGGATGGCCACACTGCAATCCCTTCTCCTCCCTTCTCTTCTTGAGATCTTGGGCATGCATGCGCACATGCCCAGCATGAATTTAAAGCCACCAGGTCTGGGACTTGAACCACCGTCAACTACATAGGAGTCTAGCGACATTACTATTACACCGTCTGCTGGTCCCAGGCTTGTAAAATCTTTGGTACTTTATTTTATTTATTTATTTATTTTAATTTGCAAAGGAGTACACCTGACTGTCTGAGAGACACAGAAAGGGGAAAAGTGAGAAAGCAAAAGCACCCCCCCATGGGATATGGCCATGCTTCAATGTGCCCTTTCTCGTTTAGAGATTCTAGGCATACATACACACGTACCCAGCATATTTTCACACCGCTGGGTCCAGGACTCAAACTTCACAGTTGGCCATGTAGGATCTAGCGGCCTTAACCACCACACTGTGGGCTAACCCTAATCTTTTTTTTTTTGGAGAGGTTTTTTGCTATAGGGTGCGTGCGCTCACCAGACAGAGAGAGAGAGAGACAGAGACAGAAAGCGAGAAATAACCCCCCAGGGGGGATGGTCACGCCACAATCCCTTCTCCTCCATTCTCCTCTCGGGATCTTGGGCACGCACACACACGCGCCCGGCGTGAGTTTTAAGCCACTGGGTCCGGGACGCGAACCACGGTCGACTACGTGGGAGTCCAGCAACACAGCCATTACGCTAACTGCTGGTTCCTGGCTAGCCCTAATCTTTGTGAGTTTGAATGTGGTTTTGTAGATCTGCTGAAGTGAAGAGTTTTGTAGGTTTCGCTTTATTGAGTTATCAAGAGCTTATTTATATTCTACTGTTTTTGAAAGAATTCAAGTTTAGCCAAGATTTTGAACCGGAGTGCTAAATCTTGGATGAAGTCATAGAGTCTTACGTTCACAATTAGACATCATAGCAGAACTATTAAAGGAACTCTGATTCATTAATTTGTTGACTCCTTTTTCCTTCTGGGGCTACCTGGGAAAGCTGCCCACTTGAAGATGGCTCCGTTGGCTATCTTCCTCTGCCTCTCAAACCCTCCAATGAAGTTTCTAAGTGCCTCATAATGGGCCCATGAATATACTGGTTTTGTTTATAACATGTCAGAAGTAATAATTTGTATCCTATGAATAGACTCATTACCAAGTATGGGGCTATGTAAGGTGATTTTTGAATGGACCAAACATTCATACTTACTCATAGGCTCTTGTGCTTTCATGAACATAAGACCAGGAGTTTGGAGACATACATTTTTATCCTAGGCCTGATGCTAACTAACTGCTGCCTTGTTAGGCACTGGACTCCCATGTGGATGACCACAGTTCGAGTCTCAGACCTGGTGGCTTGAAACTCATACCAAATGTGTGTGCGTGCACGTTCAAAATCCCAAGAGGAGAATGGAAGAAAAAGGATTGTGATGTGGCCGTTCTTCCTGGGGCTGATTTCTCACTTTCTGTCTGTGTCTCTCCAGCAAGTGCATGTGCCTTATTGCAAAAATCTCTTATAAAAAGAATAACAAAACAAAATAACCTTAGCTATCTACTGAAAGTGGGTATCTGCATCATCCACAGCTCTAAAATTCTATTATTCCTCATAAGTGAAGCCAATAGAAAAGAAAGTTAGCCTACTTGGTGTATGGAACTAAAGTTGAGGACCCAGGGTTCTATAAAATAAGCTCAGAGACCCTCACTTTTCAGGTTGGACATGCTGTTACGGACCCCTATGACAAGATAGCAACAAGTTTAAAATAATAAAACACATGTATCTTAGGGGGAAAAAATACAGCACAAATACATACAACAGCTACATTCATATCCCTGAAAAATAATCGAACAATGTGAAATACTAAACATCTTTTGAAAATGCACATGTTAATATATCTAGTACCATTTACGAGATGATCAAAACTTAGGCCTTTCTTACTTATCATTCAGTAACTCAAACCGGCCTCATGGCGTGCTGAGTCTGAATCGATACCGGATTTGAGATTCCGTCCAGATCAGCGCTTCAGAGAAGGAGTTATATCTGACACAGAACTGGTTGGGAGCTTTGGGATCCTTTGGGATAAACGGGACACTGAGGCTAAGCTCCTGATGAAACAGCATTAGTAAACTGTTCCGGTGAAAAACCATCCCACCCTTGGGAAGCAACGGAGCCCACCCAAGATGACAGGCTGTGTTTGCAGATAGAAATGGGCCATTGAGTAAGGGCTCTGGTGCCAGTGTCACTCCCCCACATTCCCCTGACCCTCCACGTTGGGCTTCTTGGAATAGAAAATGACTTGGAGGCACTTTCTGAAGGGAGGGGAGAGACAGGTTTGTTAGGACGTGGCCACAACCAGTTGTACTCGGAACCCGCAGAGCTCCTGGTGACTGTGCTCCATGAGCCATGCGAGTTAACCTGAGCCCACTGCATTGTCCGAGAAGAAAACAGGGATAAGTAAAAGAACCTGCTGTCCTCTGCCTACCTGTTACCTTCCATCTGGATCTGCCTTGGAACGTGTGCAGTCTATTGGATGCTGACAGCTGGTTTCCTGATGCAATGAAATACACTAAATGGTAGATCTATTTTGCGGAGACTTCAAAAAGTTCAAAAAGAAAGGGCATATTATTAAAAAAAAAAAAAAAAACTCTATGTACGAGGTGGGGGAGGGGTGGGCAGCAGGTGGCATAGTGGTTAATACACTGGATTCCAAAATGCCCGACCACATTCAAGTCCTGGCCCCAATGGCTTGAAACTCACACTGGGCACATGTGCATGCATGCCCAGAACCCCTAGAGGATAATAGAGGAGAAAATATTGTAATGGGGGGGGTGATTTATCATTTTTTTTCTGTCTCTCCAGTGAGCACCCTATAGGAAAATATATCCCTTAAAAAATAGTATATTATTTGGCACCAAAATAAACTCACAGTTTAATTCCATGTTTCCATAAACTTTTTGAGGTCCCCTCAAATCCTAATCACTGCAGTGGAGTCATTTTTTTTTTTTTTACATAAAATAGGGACTCAATTTATAAACATTATAAATAAAATGAACTTAAGCCATTACTCTTTGGAAAATTTAGTTAGTCTAAGTCCTAAATTTTCCATACCTCAGAACTTAACTATGAATAGTTACACAATTGAGTAGTTACATACAGAAACTATCTCTTGCAGTCTGTTCATTGAATGACTTATAGAAATACCTGAGAATAGATGAGTTTACAAAGAAATAGAGGTTTACTCAGCTCTTGGTTTGGGGGTCCAAGGTCCTGGGGTCAACTTGGCAGGAGTGTTACAACATGGCAGGAGAGCAAGACCTTGAACAGAGTAGTTCCCTGTAAGTTTCTGCCTTTTCTGGTCTCCTTTTCCCTTTTATAAACCTACCAGAACGCAGTCACAGGGGTCCTGCCCTAATAACCTTGTCAAACCCAAGAGCCCCATCCTGGGACACCATGAATAGATTGTTTTCATTGAACAAAACTAGGTCCCAACATCTGAACCTTTGGGAAACAAACCATTGGTCCAAACTGTAACACCAACTAACAATGAATACTGTCTAGACCAAAGAGATATGAAAAACAATGACTAGAAATTTCAGAAACAAAAAATAAGTTCTTTTCTAATAAAAAAAAAATTCACTAATGGGATAAAGTCTAGCCTGGAAGAGAGAATTCAAAAATAGTGCTAAAAAATTCCAAGGCTGGACCAGCAGTTAGCGTAATGGCTATGTCGCTGCACTCTCATGTAGTCGACCGCGGTTCGAGTCTCGGACCTGGTGGCTTAAACTCATGCCAGGCGCATGTGCGTGCATGCCCAAGATCCCGAGAGGAGAATTGAGGAGAAGGGATTGTGGTGTGGCCATCTCCCTGGGGGGTGATTTCTCGCTTTCTGTCTCTCTGTCTCTCTCTGTCTGTCTGGCGAGCGCATGCGCCTTATAGCAAAAACCTCTCAAAAAAGAAAAGAAAAAAGAAAAAAAAGAAATTCTAAGTCTCCCAGTAAAACTATAGTAGTTCCTTGGGAAAATGGACAAATGGAAGTGATGGAAGAACAACATTTCAAGAGAGAGAGATGGCTGAGAATTTTTGAGAATTAGAGACATATCCTCAAACTCAAAGTTCACAAGAAATTCAAGCAATAAAAGTAAATCCACATGTTAGAGAAACTGTAAAACATCAGAGACAAATAGAATCCTAAAAGCTACCAGAGAAAAGAGACAGGTTACCTACAAATGATGATTGGGCTAGCAGTAGCATTCTCATTAGCAATGATGGATGAAAGAATTATTCAAAATGCCACACGAAAATAACTTTCAATCTAGCTATCACACAGAAATTAAACGATCATTGACAAGAGAGGTAAATTAAAGACATTTCACCTATGGAAAGTTTACCCCTCACGGACCCATTGAAAGATTACCGTGACTATGAAGAGCCTGATTAATAACAATAACAGTAATAGCTAACACAGCACCACTATAAGGAAAATACATTTTTTAACCTTATTTTACGGTAAGGAACCTAAGGTACAAAAAGGATTAAGATCTCATAGCTAGTAAGATGGGACCAGCAGCTGACATAATGGCTATGTCACTGGACTTCCATGCAGGTGACTACAGTTCGAGTCCCGGACCTGGTGGCTTAAACTCATGCCAGGCATGTGTGCATGTGTGCCCAAGATCCCAAGAGGAGAATGGAGGAGAAGGGATTGCGGCATGGCCATCCCCCCTGGGGAGTGATTTCATGCTTTCTGTCTCTATGTCTCTCTCTCTCTCTTTCTGGTGAGCACACGGGCCCTATAGCTAAATAAATAAATAAATAAATCTCATAGCCAGTAAGAAGAAGCAGGCTGGAAAGACATTAGGTGAAAGAAACATAGTAAGCAAATGAGTTGATACAAATATATAAATTGCTTTTTAAGTTTTTTTTTTTTTTTTTTTTTTTTTCCTACAGGCCCATGCACTCATCAGAGAGAGACAGAGAGAGGGAAAGTGAGAAATCACCCCTGGGGGGATGGCCATGCTGCCATTTCCTCTCCTCCACTCTCCTCTCAGGATCTTGGGCACACATGCACACGCGTCCAGTGTGATTTTTGCCAGGTCCAGGACTTGAACCACACAGCTTCCTATACAGGACCCAGTACCATGTCACCTGCTGGCCCTACATGAATATATTTCATTTAATAACTGACTGTAATAATTAACATTTTATGCTAAAAAGAAAAAGAGGAAAAGCTAAATCTCTATATTATAATATCAGGAGTTGTCCCATGAGTGGCTACACTATGCCAAGACCCCCAGTGAATTTAGGAGGATAGTGATAAAGAATAACTTTAAACTTTTCATTCAAATTTATAGCTATATAGGTTTAAAATCTAAGAACAAAACAACAGGGATAGAAATGTAATGTATAGCTATCAAATTAGTAGGGGAAAAATAAAATGGAATAAAGACTTTTATCCATTTAGCTGAAAGTCAGAATAAAAGGAAAATTATAAAAAGGAAAAAGTAAGAAGATAAAACAAACACAACAGAAATATACTCAGATGGAACCAGCATCTGGCATAATGGTTATGTTGCTGGACTCCCATGTGGTTGATTGCAGTTCGAGTCCTAGACCTGGTTGATTAAACTCACGTTGGGCACGTGAGTGTGCATGCCCAAAAATCCCAAGAGGAGAATGGAGAAGGGACTGCAGCTTGGCCACCCCCCCACCCCCCGGGGTGTGTGTGTAAGTGTGTGATTTCTTGCTTTCTTTCTCTCTGTCTCTCCAGTGAGCACATACACCCTATAGCAATAATCTCTCTCTAGAAAAAAAAAAGAAAATAAATATATTCATATCCATCACTAATCACAATAAACAATTGTGAAGTGAAATTTACTGGTTAAAGAAACTTACTAGGGCCAGCCCTAGGGTCTAGTAGTTGGGGGAGCTATATCCCACAGGACTGAGCATGTATTTGAATATCAGAGCTGGTAAATTGGAACACATGGCAGGTATGTGTGTATGAGTGTCCCAAATCTCAAAAGGATGAAGAAATGGAGGAGAAGGGTTTGTGATGTGGTCAGGCCCCACTGGGGTGTTTCTCCCTCTCCTCTCTCTGTCTCTGGTGAGCATGTACACCCTCTGACAAATTAAACAGAGAAAAAGGGAAAGATAAAAGGAACTTACTAATAATCCATTTTGGTTTTAAGCAGCTAAAACATTTTTATTATCCAAGTTTCATATCTGATTCTTTCTGATTACTATCATTTCAACTGATGATACTCAGAGAACATTCAAGAGCTATATTTTGCATTTCTGATTTTTAAACCTATATTTAAAAATTGAGACTTGTGTTTATGTAAATATGATGATAAGGGAAATTAAAACCCAGACTGAGGGCTTTTAAAACTGATATTTCAGGAAGGACTTCAAGTAAGAAACCTTTTTCAACTCCTTTTTATGATTGGAGAACAATTTTCTTAGAGCTAAGTTTTTTCCTAAGTTGTACTTCAGAATATATCAAAGGGAAAATATTTAGTAATCGGAAAACTTGTATCTACTAAAATCTTACATGGATTGCTTTTCAGAATGATTTTCTAATCAGCACTACCCACCTGATAAAATGCCAAATATTTACATACTTCTTAAAAGGTGAATGATTTTTTAAAAAATATTATACAGAGTCTAGTATGTAACATATAGAACCAAAAGAATAACGGCAATTCATGTACTAAATATGAAGCTAACATGTGATTCTCCATAATAATCATCACACCATAGGCAGGATGAATTCCAAGAATATACATTTTTGTATCTTAAGTGAATACTGTATTTTTCATTTGTAATGACATTCCCAAAGAATTTTCAGGTTGTTGTTATTATACTTTCTGATTGCAGAGTGCAAGAGGTTTCTGAACAAATTGTCTGCACACTAAGAGCTGTGTGAAACTATCATTACAGTCATGATAGAGAGGGGTACCCACCCTGTAAGTCTCCCCCTGCTATACCCACACTGCCCTTGCCCTTGAGGACTATTCATCTTTTCTCTATCTCTGTAAGTTGTTATTTCAAGAGCATTATATAAACAAAATCACGTGGTAGGTACCTTTCCCCCCTGCTCTGCATTCTTCCCTTGAGTTTCATTCAAGCTGTTGCGTTTACCAGTAGTGTTCCTGTTCATTGCTGAGTGCTCTTCCTTGACATGGACGTACCACAGTCTGTTTATCCATTAACTCACTGAAAGACAATTGGACAGTTCGCAACTTGGGGCTATTATAAACAAAGCTGCAACAAATATTCATGTACAACCTTCTGTGTGACCATAACATTTTATTTCTCTGTGATAAATGTTGAGGAGTGCAGTGGCTTGATTAGATGGTAAGCACATAGTTAGTTTGAAAGTTGATTGTCAAACTATGTTTTGCAGAATGGCCATCCTATTTAATGTTCCCACCAGCAATGTGGGAGTGATGAAGTTTCTTTGCCTTCTTGACACCACTTGGTGCAGTCACTCTTTTTGGATTTTAACCATTCTATAGGTATATAGTGAGATCACTTGGTGAGTTCGTTTGCGTTTTGTTAACAGCTAATGGTGTTGAACAGCTTTTCATAAGCTTCTTTCTCATTCATATGCATTCTTTGGTGAAGTGTCTGTTCATGTCTTCTGCCCACTTTCTAATTTGATTGTTTATGTACCGCTGTGCTTTGAGAGTTCTTTATAAAGTCTACATTCAAGCAGTTTGTCAGATAGGCATTTTGCAATGTTTTTCCAATTTGTATGTTTTTTTAATCCTCTTAAGAGAGTTTTTCCCAAAGAAAAGGCTTTTAATGTTGACAAAGTCCAATTGATCAACATTTCTTTATAATGTTTATGCCTTTGAGATCAAACTAAAGAACACTTCTTAGCTCTGGATTCCAACAACTTTTTCTCACATTTTTTTTCCCTAAATTTTTTTTAGTTCTCTATTTTATATTTAAGTTTGTGAAACACTTCAGCTAATTTTTATATGGGGTGTGAGGTTCAGGTCAAGGTTTTTTGTTTTGTTCATTGTTTTTTTGTTTTGCCCACAGATGTTCAATTGATTCAGTCCATTAGTTGGAAAGGAAATTGTTTTTACATTTCTACATATATGAAAAAAAAACAAATCAGTTGAGCAGATTTGTGTTGGTCTGTTCCCAGGGACTCCAATCTGTGCGACTGATCAATGTGTCTGTCTCTCTTCTGATATCCCACAGTCTTGATTACTGTTATCATTACACGTCAGAAAGTCAGGTAGGCTGTTTCCTTCCACCTTATTTTTCCTTTTCAAAAGTTTTAGCTGTTCAAGTTTCTTTATCTTTTTATAAGCATTTCAGAATAATCTTTCTCTTTCTTTCTTTAAAGATTTTTGCTATAGGGAGCTCACTGGAGGCAAAGAAGAAAGTGAGAAATCACTTCCTGGGGGGATGGCCATGTGGCAATCCCTTCTCTTCTATTCTCTTCTCAGGATTTTGGGTACACATGCACATGTACCTGGTGTGAGTTTCAAGTCACCGGGCCTGGGACTCAAACCACACTCAGCCATATGAGAGTCTACCAGCCCAACCACCACACTACCTGCTGGTCCAAAGAATAATCTTAACTATGTCTAAAAAAACCCAAAAACAAATAAAAACAAACAAAAAAACCTTCCAGGGGCTTTCATAGGAATTAAAATAAGTTTTTGTATCCATTTGGAGGAATTGGCATCTTTATTTTGTTGAACCTTCCAATATATGGACACAGTGTCTCTGCATTTCTTCTGATTACCTTTGATGTCTTTCATTTGCACCTTGTGATTTTCAGCATACAGATTCTGTACATATTTTGTTAGAGTTATACTGAAATATTTCATTTCCTTTGAAGTGATTGTAAATGGTATTGCATCTTAAAATTTCGGTTTCCATTTGTCCATTATTAGTATATAGAAATACAATTGATGTTTACACATTGATCTTAGGACCCATAACCTTGTTAAACTCCCTTATGAATTCTAGGGACTTTTTTTTTTTTTTTTTTGTAATTTCTTTGGCAATTTCTAGGTATACAATTAAGTCACTGGAAAATTGAGACCATTTTTTTTTACTATTCATTATATTGTATTTTGTAAAAGTCGAGTTCTATGCTTCTTTTAAGATACCCAGATTAATAGGATTCTGCACATTTGAAACCAAGGAATAAAACAAGGTATGTCAGGCAAACTTTCCCTCATGCCCCCCCACCCCCAACACACACAGATGGTGAGGACATTTATTTATATAAGAAAAATGAAAAGGGGCCAGCAAGTGGCACAGTGGTTAAGGCACTGGACTCCCACATGGCCGACTATGGTTTGAGTTCCAGACCCAGCAGTTTGAAACTCACACTGGACACGCATGCATGTGTTCCCAAGATCCTGAGAGGAGGATGGAGGAGAAGGGATTGTGGCGTGGCCATCCCCCAGGGGTGTGATTTCTCACTTTCAGTCTCTCTCTCTCTCTGTCTAGTGAGCGCACGCGCCCTATAGCAAAAACCTCTCCAAAACAAGAAAAAAAAATGAATTGACCGATTAGAAAAAAATTACAAGAAAATAGAAGCACTGAACAATAAAGTTTCAAGTTTGAGTCATTGTTTACAAACACAGACACGTATTCCACGTCCAACTAACAGAAAATACAATTGCAGTTCAAACACTAACAGAACTTGCATAAAATGGACCACCTAAATGACGTTACAAATTTCAAAGTAAGGCTGCAATACAGACTGCGGTCTCTTGCCAAGGTACATTTAAATTAGAAAGCAAAGTAAAAAAATTAAAAAGCGCGTTTGTTTGGAAAATTACAATTTTTGAGAGATTTTTGCTATAGGGTGCTCTGTCTCTGGAAGACAGAGAGACAGAAAGTGAGAAATCACGCCACTCCTCCCTCCCCAGGGGAGATGGCCACATCACAATCCCTTCTTCATTCTCCTCTCAGGATTTGGGGCACACACACATATGCACCCAGTGTGAGTTCAGGCCACTGGGTCCAGGATTCAAACCACAATAGACTAAATTAGAGTTCAGGACGTAACCATTATGCCATCTGCTGTCCCCTTGTTTGGAAAACTAAAGGCTCACTTAACTAGTGCAATGACTAAGTAGGAAACCACAGTGAAAATGACAAAATGTTAAGAAATGAACACTATAAAATCACTACCCGTTAAAAGTGAGATATGGCTATGTTGGTATTAAAAGATAAATGTCGGGGCTGGCAGGTGACATGGTGGTTCAAGTGTTGGATTCCCACGTGACTGACTGTGATCTGAACCCCAGACTTGGAGGCTTGAAAATCACACCAGGCACGTGTGAGTGTGAACTCCAAATCCCAGGAGATATGGAGGAGAAGGGATTAGAGCATGGCCATCCCCCCTATGGAGGGTGACTTGTCACTTTCCCTCTTACTGTCTATGTGTCTTTCTCTTCTCTCTTGTGTGTGCATGCTCTATGGCAAAAAACTAAAAAAAAAAAAAAAAAAAGGAAGAAGAAGAAGATAAATAGTAGCCTTAAATTCATTTACTAAGAAGGTGGGAAGGCTCAGCCACAAGCAGGAGGGCATCGCTGTGCCAGGCTGGGCTGTGTGAGACCCCTGGTTCCATTTCTGGACCAACCTAAACAGGCCAGGCATGGTGATGGACATTTGTAACTATGGCTACCCGGAAGCTGGGAAGGAGGGATGGCACCATAGAGAGACATTGTCAAAAATACTTACCTTTCTCATTTAAAAGAAAAAGAGTGGGGGAAAAAGGTAAGAAAACTAAAATATGCAAGCTAGGACAGAGTAAACCTACATTCAGTAAAAAGTAGAAAATTTTTTAAAAAGGCAGAAATTAAACAAATAGAAAACAAAGAAAATGTTATTCACCGCACTATAGAACCGGAAACATCCTAGGTGTCCAACAGCAGGGGATGGCTCAGTAAATTACAGCACATGCAATAAAATACCACGTAGCTTAAAGGAAAAAGAAGTAGTTTGAGGGTTAAGATGGAAACATGCCTACCAGTAAATGCTGGATACATGCCTATGAATAAATGCCCAGGTAGGGGCCAGCAGGTGGCAAGGTGGTTAAGGCACTGCATTCCCAAATGGCCAACCATGGTTTGAGTCCCAGACGCAGTAGTTTAAAACGCACACCTGGCACTTGTGCATGCATGCCCAAAATCCCAACAGGAGAATGGAGGAGAAAGAATTGAGACAGGACCATTCCTTCCTGGGGGCTGATTTCTCACTTTCCCACTCTACGTCTCTCAGGCAAGCACACACACACACACACACACAAATAAATAAATAAAAAAAGAAAGAAAGAAAATAAAAACAAGATACAAAATATTTCAAATTTTGTCATCGATATAGATTTGGGGAAGAAACATGCCAAAATTTAACGATGATTCTTTCTGAACCATTCAGTGATCCATGCTTTTTTGTTTTTACTTTTTAATCTAGTTCTGTATTTTCTTTCTTTCTCTCTTTCTTTCTTTCTTTCTTTCTTTCTTTCTTTCTTTCTTTCTTTTTTTTATTGGTTTTTTCTATAGGGCGCATGCACTCATCAGAGACACAGAGAGACAAAAAGCAAGAAATCACCCCCCTCCCACCCCCGGAGGATGGCCATGCTGCAATCCCTTCTCCTCCATTCTCCTCTTGGGATCTTGGCATGCATGCACATGTGCCCAGCGTGAGTTTAAGCCACCTGGTCCAGGACTTGAATCGCACTCAACTGCATGGGTGTCCAGCGACAGACATAGCCATTTTGCCAACTGCTGGTCCTACTAACTCCATACTTTCTGAATGATACAATAAACAGAAATTAATTATCTAAAAAAGCTAATTTAAATAAAAACTTCATCTCTGTCCTTTTCTTGTCTCCCTTTCCAAGCCAACTGGCTCTAGGACACCGAGCACATGGAAGTTTCTGGGGGATGGTCCACTGTAGGCAATTACAAACCAACATTGTAAACTGCCCTTTTGTCCAGACTCTATTCAAAAGCGTAAGCAGGGTGAGATGGCTTTTAGCTCAACACACAGGAGAAGCCAGCGAAGGATTGGCAGTTTGTTTCCCAACCTTGTTCCGGTATGTAAATATCCCTCACAACCCCTTGCTCTGAGTTTATTAGTCAGGGTTAAACTATGAGAAAAGAGAGGTGGATGAAACAAGCAAGAACTGCTATCCATATGTCATAAAATATACATGCTACTTCTAATCTATTCCTCCTCATCTGAGGCGCCCTATCTAACGTGCTACAAACATTTCTGGTAATACAGTATCATCGTTCCCTTTAATAACATGTTAGTGTCTGTAACTTTCATTTGGACTTAGTGAGTTACTGTCTTATTTAATGAAAAAAAGACAAATTGTACTTGATTTGTATTTATTCATTTCTATAAATTTGGTATATGGCATTTATGAAAGTTTAGATACAGAAGTTCTCCCTTCTTTTTTTTTTTTTTTTTTTTTTTTTTCTTTTTGGGGAAGTTTTTTTTTTAGAGGCCATGT
>NW_006159596.1:1095592-1103054 GCF_000334495.1 Tupaia belangeri chinensis
AGACAGAGAGAGATAAAGAGACAGAAAGCGAGAAATCACCCCCCAGGGAGGATGGCCACATTGCAATCCCTTCTCTTTTACTCTCCTCTCAGGATCTTGGGCACATACACACATGTGCCCAGTGTGAGTTTAAGCCACCGGGTCCAGGACTAGAACCACAGTCAGTTATATGGGAGTCCAGTGATGTAGCCATTACGCCAACTGCTGGTCTCTCCTTTCTTTAATTCATAGCCAGGGAACTGTTGAAATGTAATTTTAAATGATGCATCAAATGCTTCCTGACACATTTGTTTTCGGAATTTCCAACATGCATTTTTGCCATTTCTATGATACGCTGTCTCAAATTGGGGAGGAAGAACAATGTCACTTGTTGAGGGTTCCTTTATGAAATCTTAGCTCTTGGATTTTGGTGATGGCAGGCTGAGTTTCCTGGAGGTTGATAAGTCTAGTTGCAATTGCAATCTAGTTCATGCTAACTCAATTTGATAGGTGAGCTTTGCAGGTGTAGCAATCATCAATTTGGTGCAAAACCTCAGAACAAAGTCTAAAAATAGATATTACTTTGATAGCATTTTTGGGGGGGCTAGAAGAAGTTCAATACATGAAATTATGCTTTCACTATTTCATAAGTATAAAGTATCTTTTATACCAAATAGTTTTCTTTATATGTGATTTCTTTAAAGTGATTCTATTTTTCCTATCCTGTATTATGGTCATATTAATCCATAACTCCTTTGAATAACCATGTAGCTATTGTTACCATAATGTTGTTATTTAGAAATTTCAATTTTTGAATTTTTAAATAAATACACGTTCTTTATGATGTGGTCCCCTATTAGAATAAGAATCAAATATGTATTTTGCTTTATTTTTGATGCAGACACACTTGGAAGAAAATAATCATCAACTTTTTTATGAGCCATCCGTGAATTAAAAAAAAAGGAGCTGCTCTTCTCCCGACTTCTGTCATTAAAACAGATGTTCTCTATAACCTTGACCAAACAACTGCATCCTTTAATCACAGACAGCAGTCTTGTTTGTGGGTTTATGATAGATGTCTGTGTGGAGCTTGGGAGACTGTGTAGGACTTGGGCTCTACCAGACTCATTTTCATGCTGAAATGTGGCATGCAATTCTTATTTTAACCGGTTTTGTATACTTTTTACTCAAATGTGGTTTTATCCAGCTTTCTTTTTAGGACTGTCTTATTAATTGGCGAGTTCAGGCATATTCATCACGATTATGAGTCGCTGTAGCTTTAAGTATATGATAGACTTGCTGATGTCAGCAGCTAGGAACTAATGCTGCTGATATCAGCTGACAGGACACTAATTACTAGTTATGTGGCTGTTGCCTGCTTAAGGAGCTATTCAGTGAGTTATGATTTAGAAAAGTGAGAGAGGACGGGGCTGGTCTGTGAAGAGATCTCTAATGTGCAAACACCACGGAAGTTCTTGGATTGATCCTCATGACAGAGATCTGTCTAATTAGGAAGCATCTATTTTTAATACCAAACCACAAAAAAAGCCCAGCTGGAAAAGAAGAATTTAGAGGAGGACACAGAGCTATCACTAGTTCGGCTGACAGCAAATGCAACCTAAGCATCTTTCTCAGCATTTAATCAATAGCGGCCACAAGACAATTCCTCCTTCGCAGACAATCTATCTCGTCATATCAAGAAGGAGGGTCTTCCTGGGTGAGCTATACGGGGAGTCCCCTGTCGACATTGCTTCTCTTACCTTCAGACTTGGGGCCTGTCCAGAAACTAGACACTTAACTAATTCATCCCGAAGAGAGCAGAACTAGAGGAAGGATCTGAGATCTTGGTCCTGAAGTCCAGGGAAGGCCCCAAAACAGGGAGAGTAGGAACTCTCAGTCTAGCTGAAAGATCTGATTGCTAAATTCTGTGGTCATACCCTAACGTTCACAAGGACAAGAACTTGATGCTAAGTTTACCTCCTAGGTGCTCAATCATGACTAGCTCACTAACCCTTGAGAGATATTTGAAAACAACACCACACACACACACGCACACACACAACCTGTAGATTTCCTCTGAGGTTTGTTCTGTGATTGCTTCTTTGCCAACTACGAGAAGACACTGAACCTTTGCTGGACTGCCTTGCTCAGCAGAGTTCAGGCTGTGTCCACACAACAGGGTAGAGACATATTTGCGGGGGTGAGACCAGGCATAGGTGTAGGCACCTGTCTACCCCTCGCTGGCTTCCTCCTTTCCTTGTCTCTGTGTCTGTCGTCAGTCGGTGTGTGAAAGCCCCACAGAGCAGCCTGCCTAGCAGGCTATGAATGAGTCATGCCCACTCCCTGCCTGCACTTTGGCATGGTCTCAAGCTCTGCCAAGAGAGGCAGAATGGAGGGGAAGACGGTGTTTTGGAAACACTTGCTTGTGTTGATACATGTTTTATTGCTGCTCATCTATTCACCAACGAGGTAATGGAATGACAAATCATCAGAGGTCATTCTGGAAATATCAATGGATTTGTTTCACACATATTTTGGAGTCTCTGTTACAGAGGATGAAGCGTGGCCCAGACCATAGGGAGAGGGCAGAAACAGAATGGCCATCAGGCCAAAGGGAACAGTGCGTGTCTGGCTTCCTCCACCTGGACTACCAAGCAGCTCTGGGACCATGAGCAAGTCACACGTGCATCTATGCTTTGAATTTCTCATTTATGGAATAGCTTTCCATAGACCACGAGGGTGATAAGGATTAAAGATCGTACCTGCCAAGCCGAGTACAATGAGAGGCACTATATTCTGTAACCGCTATGTCCCCTGGCCCATGTGTTATTTGGGGCTCTCTCCAAAGCAGATCCAGAGACAGGATTCTAGAGCAAGGATCCAGGGATGCGGGGGGGAAGTGGGGAAGTGAAACACGGGTTGGGGAGCAGCCAGTGAGAGTGTGTCATTAAGCCAGACACCAGCGTGGGTGTCCGGAATGTAACCCTGCAGGGAAATGGTGCAACATGCAACACAGAGCCTCGTAATTCTCTTCAGGAGAGAGGAGAGTGCTGGGTTATGGATATGCCTATTCCCAAGGACCACTAGTTGCAGGCTACTGGGAGGGGAGCAGATCAACTGCAGGCAGCTCCAGCCTGCTGTGTCCCTCTCCCTTCTGCTGCTCTAGTGGAGGTGTGGGGACCCCTCAGCACAGACGTGCAGGTTCTGGCAGCCTGAAGTCAACGGAAGCACACCAAAATGTCCTAGGGACATGAGCAGGGCCGTGACAGACACCGGGGACAACCACGTCATCTGAAGCATGGTAGTTTCCATCGAGAAGCTACCATTCTAATAATAATAGGGAAGATAAAATAGCTGAAGCTTCAAAAGAGAGCAATTGTGATGCCAAGATGTCTGCAGTTGCGGAGAGAGATCAGCGCCTGGATCTCCCCAGGGCGCTGCTCGCTACACATGGGCCTCCAGCTACGGCCCTGCATCGGACCGGTCGGCATCTGGAAATGAAGTCAGAGGTGCTGTTAGACTCACGCCAACCAACACCCAGAGAGTCCGAGCCAAAAACTAGAACGGCCACACCTTGATTTGCATTCTTCCCCTTTAGACGGATCTGTAAGAGACCAAATTATATTCAAGTGGATTGACAAATGGAGATTCAGGAAAATAGGTGCTATAAAGCATTACTTGCTTGTGTTGATACATGTTTTATTGCTGCTCATCTATTCACCAAAGAGGTAATGGGATGACAAATCAAAGGAGGTCATTCTGGAAATATCAACGGATTTGTTCCACACATATTTCGGAGTCTCCGTTACAGAGGATGAAGCCTGGCCCAGACCATAGGGAGAGGGCAGAAACAGAACAGCCATCAGGCCAAAGGGAACAGTGTTCTAGCTCTTGAGAAAGCTTGAAGACTTCTTCTCCACTGAAAAGATGATTTTGGCAGCAGGGTTATTTATTTTTTAATTTTGTTTTTTTTTTGAGAGATTTTCACTATAGGGTACATGTGCTAACCAGAGAGATGGAGAGACAAAAAGTGAGTGAGAAATCACCCCCCAGGAGGGATGATCACACTTCAATCCCTTCTCTTCTATTCTCCTCTTAGAATTTTGGGTATGTACACACACACACACACACACACACACACACCCAGAGTGAGTTTTAAGCCACCAGGTCTGGGACTCTAACCACAGTTAACTACATGGAAGACCAGCAACGTAACCATTACACAATCTGCTGGTCCCAGAAATAGGGTTCTTAAAAGAACAACATTTGACAAGGCCGACAGGTGGCATGGTGGTTAAAGATGCTGGACTCACACGTGGTTGACTGCGGTTCAAGTTCCAGACCTGGCAGCTTGCTTTCTCACTTTCCCTCTCACTCACTCTATCCCTCTCTGGTCAAATTAAAATAAATAAATAACATAAATAAAGTTAAATAATTCCTTAAAAAGGGGGGGGCAACACTTGGTCCCCCATCTGGAACAGCCAAGAGTAGATGCTTACTGTCTTATTCATGGCCTCCCGAGAGGCAGGATGAACAGTGGTTAAGATTCCAGAGTTAGATGTCCCTGGTTCAAATCTTGTCCCACCATCTTGCTAGCTGTGTGACCTTAGACAGTTATTGATTCTCTCTGTGCCTCAGGTTTCTCATTCAGTATAGTATCTATTTGACAGAATTGTTGTGAGGATCAAATAGAATACATATGAAAAGTCCAGGATAATATATGGCCCATAGTTAAGTGTTAGTTATCATTATCATTACTATTAAAGACTCCCTTTTAGGTTGACACAATTATCCCTTACATATGGTAATAGAGTTCAGCAAGTCTTATGGTGGTCTTGGAATCTGTTTGTATTACTAAGGGTCTTCAGGGATCTATTATACCCAGCATGGTATTTAGAGCTTACAATACTATAATATATTATGTACTTAAAATTTGCTAAGAGAGTAGGTCTTTCTTTTTTAATTAAAATATTTTTTAATTTGCTATAAGGCACATGCACTCATTAGAGGTAAAAAGAGAGAAAGGGGGGGAGAAGGAAGAAAGAGAGAGAGAGGAAAGGAAAGAGGGACCAGCAGACGACATGGTTGTTAGGGCACTGGACTCCCACAAGACCAACAGTGGTTCAAGGCCCAGACCTGGCAGCTTGCTTTCTCACTTTCCCTCTCCCCTTCTCTCTTTTTGTCTCTGTTGGTGAGTGTACATGCCCTATAGCAAAATTAAAAAAAAATAAAAAAGATAAGTAAAATTAAATAAATAATTCTTACAGAGAAAGAGAAAGTGAGAAAGCATCCCCCATGGGGGCAGTTCTAGCCATGCCACAATCCCTCCTTTCCCATCCTCCTCTCGGGACTTTAGGCACACGTGCAACACACTGTTTTCAAACCACTGGGTCCATGACTCAAAACACGTAGTTGGCCACATGGGATCCAGTCACCTTCACCACCATAGCATTGGCTGGCCCTAAGAATGTAGATCTTATGGTAAATATTCTTATCAAGTCAAACCAAACAACAGCAAAAATAATAACAAGCCCAGCGCTAGTTGGACAGGCTGCTAGGATGCTGTTCTCTGTAGGCTAGGGACCACGTAGAGGGCAAGTTCAATCCCTGGTCAACCTAAAGACAGGCGTAGTGGCATGTGCCTGGAATCCCGGTGACTCAGGGAAGCTGAGGCAGGAGGATCTTGACAGCAAGACACTGTCTAAAAAATAACCACAGTAACAGTAAAGGAGTGGGAGGAAACTTTGTGGAATATGGTCATGTCCTTTATGGAAGTGATGGATTCAAAGATGTGAGCTAGTCCCCAAATGTGTGGAGCTGTATACATCAAATATGTGGCCTTTAATGCAGCAATCATACTCAAGAAAGTGACTTGAAATTAAGGCGAGGTGTGTCTTCATTTATTGTTGTCCTAAGAGGTCTGTCATTTGTGTCAGGGAAGGGGCATGTCTCATTTCTCCTCCATTGTCCTGGCTATCCATACAAATACAAAACAACCTGATTGCAGAACAACTTAGGGCTCAGGAGACGGTCATGAAGTGGCAGAAGGTTGAGAAGCCACAGGCCCCCTGAAGTATGGAGCAGGAACCCTGCAACTGCACTTGACTGATGGCTGAACTGGCAGCCACCCTAGGACTTTGAGTTAGGAGGGTATATTCAAAGGCTTCACAACTGAGAACCATCTTTAAGTGTTTATCCCTGGAAGGCAGCTGGGATTCTGCCAAGTATGTCTCTCGTATACCTCTAGGGCAAAGCCACAAATCCAAGCCACTGCCAGATTTAGCCCTGGTAAATGAAAATGTTCCTCAATGGAACCAAAGATCAGAAACCACCTGGGAGACCAATAGGACCCTTTACTCCATGAAAAGTGAATGAAGGTCATCAATAATGAATGAATGTATTGAACACATTGAATGAAATGTTAGAAAACCTGCCCGTGCAAGTATGCTCCAAAGGATGTTGGATTGAAAGACCCCATGGTCCAAGAGAATAAAAGGGTGCCTTGAAAAGTGAATTCAAAATACTATTACAGAGGGGCCAGATGATGGTCAAGTGGTAATGCAATTGGACCCATGTGAGAAAGCCCTGGGTTCATGTCCTGGGAGCTCCTTGTGGTTGCCAGGCATATACGTCCATGATCCCAGCTGGCCGAGATTAGAGGTGGGTTGCAGCATGAAGACCCTGTAGGGGTGCTGTCTCCTTGTCTCCCTCTCTATCTCATGGAAGTGAGTAAACTTCCAAAAAACAACATCAGTACAGAAATGTAGACATTTAAAGGATTATAAAGGCAGTATTGGGAGCAGTACAGTAGAAAAGACTGGAATAAGCAGCTTAGGTTCGTTTTCAGTGGTCACCAACTGGTTATGAGACTTTGGGACACTCATTGTCCTCTCTGGACTAAGAGAATCCTTCTCCATTAAAGGAAAGATCGACTAGTCCGTAAGATACATTCCAAACCTAACACTATTCTGTGATTCTAAATATTGAAAGTGACGAGAGTAGAAGGCTGTGTGAGTCAGAAAATAAACATTTTAATGTTTCTTGAAACTTCTATCTTACCAACCCATAGTCCCTGGTAAGAAATCTTTGGTTACTAAAGTGAAGGCAATTAGCATTCCTTACAACTGCTCTGTCATAAATCATCATTAATTCAGAGAAGGCAGATGGGTGAGTAGCTGTAAGATGTATCAGGTTTGTTCATATTCCACAAATTTGGGTTCAAAAACTAGAACCCCATTTTCATTCTTTGGAAGCTCAGTGTACTGCAGATTGTCCAGGTGGATGCAGACAAGAAGGTGCTGGGAGGCCAGTGGGATGAGGACTGAGCACTGCCCATCGTGGTGAGCGATGTAGAGTCATTGGCCACTTGAGAAGAGCAGCTTTGGAGGGGGTGGGCTTAAGGGAGGACAGGAGGAATGAAACTGCAAACCATGGGAAGTTTTTTTTTTTTTTTTTTTTTTCTTGTTTTGCTTTTTAAAAAGGG
>NW_006159596.1:1103348-1132428 GCF_000334495.1 Tupaia belangeri chinensis
GTAAAAGTTGTTGTTTTTTTTTTTTTTTTTTTTTTTTTCCTTTTTGATAAGAAAAAGGGGGGGGGGGGGCAGGATTATAAATGGATACAGTAGAGACAAGAAAGATTTTTTTTCTCCAAATGGGAAAATAACAGCACACTTGTATGTTAAGAAAAATCTAATACATAGAGGGGGAAAAAAGGCCCAGCAGGCACATTGAAGTTAAAGGCTTTGGTTTAGGCAAGTCAATACAAGGGAGAGAGGGGCAAGGGTGTTGAGCCTGTCACGCAGGACTGGTACAAAGATAGACCATCGCATTTAAATTGGGCAGCAGGGAGAGAGGATGTCAGTGGGGCAAGCAGGTCCACACAGTGGTACAGTGGCACTCAATGCTCTGCAATGCTGGATGTATATGGGACAGTCTGGGTTCACGCCCCCAGGCCTCCCTGTTGTACCCCAGCTGTGCACATGCCTGGGACCTGGGCTGGCTGAGGCTGGGGTGGATTGCAGTGTGAAGACTCTGCTATGGATGTCAATCTCTGCCTCTCTTTTCCTCAAGAAAGAAATAAGTAAACTTAAGAAAAGGGGGGAGGAGCAGGGGAGGCGGTCCAGCAGGTGGCATGGTGGTTAAGATGCTGGACTCTCACATGGTCGACCACAGTTTGAGTCCTGGATCTGCTGACTTGAAAATCATACTGGACATGTGTGCATGTGCGTGCCCCAATTCTGAGAGGAGAATGGAGGAGAAGGGATTATGGCGTGGCCATCTCCCCAGGGTGTGCTTTCTCACTCTCCCTCTCTAGCAAGTGTACACACCCTATGGTAAAAATTTAAGACAAAAAGTGTGGGGAGAGGGGAAAGCAAAGCAATGAGAAACTGATAGGATCATTGGATTAAATTTCCAGTGGAGTAGAGTTTGGTCAGAGTACCAGAGGGAATGGGTTGGAAGGGTAAGGAGGATGAGTGGCAAGAACACAGGATGTCTGAAATTATAATGTGGGAGATATTGGAATTACTAAGCATGAAAAAGCCAAAGACATGATCCTAGAAGTGAGTAGCAGAGATGAGAGAAGGATGAAGCCGTTGGAAAAAGAAAAGTAAGGACCTGAAGGGTCAGGGGATTGGAAAGAATACGTGGTTGTTAACATCACACGAATCATAAGTAGGCTGATTTGGAAGAGGATGCCGGTGGATTTGTTAGTAAAATCTTCAAGGTGCGAGGAGCAGCGGCCTAGGGTCACTACACAGCTATAGTTGGGGGTTGGGACTACCCGATAGTGAGCGTTTAAGCTGAGTGTTTGGAGGAAGAAGAGGGAGTGTGGGAGATGGGGAACAGTTACCCCACGCCTGGCTCTGCAGTACAAGGAGTAAGTAGCTACCAGACCACCCGAGAGAACCGAAGGAGAGCCGGAGAAGAAACCAGGAATGTTCTTAGGTGTTGAGACGACGGAGCAGATGCTGGCAGGCCACGGCCAGTGGGCCGTCTGTTTTGCAGTTAAAGATTTCGGGGGCCCCAGCCTGTGGATCAGTGCACTGTCTCCAGCTGCTTTTGTGCTACAATGGCAGAGGAGAGGCAGCAGAGCTCTCTTAGCCCAGAACATTTACTACAGCATTGACGATCTGACCCTTTACAGAAGAACTCACCCCTGAAGTGATGGATTTTATTGATGATTGTTGACCTGGAGTTTCAGAGGCCACAGTCAGAGGATTTGGGGAGACAGGAAGGAGTCAGAGATGAGGATCATATTAAGCAGCCTATGACTGTCTGTGGAGGATACTCCGGTAGCAGGAAGTGATCCCGGGCTTCTTATGGGACTGCTGTGAGCAGTAATAAAGGGTACAGTGGTCTTGAACCTGGCAGTCCAAAGGTAGACAGTGATGGTGGGGCTTGAACAGAAAGGGTGTTTTTTTGTTTTTGTTTTTTGATGTTTTGTTTTGTTTTGTTTTGTTTTCAGCAGCAAGTTGAGCTCAGAGGCTGGCAAATGGGCCCTGCAGAGAGGTGTGGAGTTGGGTACCTTGTGCTCCCTCATGACCCCTACGGCAGGTCACCTGCAGAGCAAGGCTTACTCTGCCTACAGCTGCCTTCTCTTCACTTGTACCAACAGGTCTCCAGGCCAACAGAAGGGCTTGATAATCTCCAGTTAAAACATGTCTCTACAGAATGTAGTCTTCCTTAGCCTTGCATTCATTCCTGTTCTTAGATGAGCATTGCTTATCGGATTCTCCTAATACAAATGTACTTGTTCCAATTTAATATTAATGCTTCATTAAACCAGAGGACCTTCAGCCTGACCTTCGTTATGATTAGCTTTATTCTGCCTTATGACAAATGGTGCGAAGTACACCATCCATGGACAATAACTTTAAAGAACTAAGTTAAATATTCAAAGACAGATGACTCACTAAAGCAGTTTATTTAATTTTTAAGATAGTCTTTCTGCACACCAAAGACTAGTGATTTGACAGGGACCCTGGTACAAGCAGTCAGATCTGTAAAGAAATTGGGACACATAAAGCTTGCTTTCTTGTTTATGTGACAAAGGAGGGGTTGGATGGCAGTGGAGTGGTAAAATGCAGTGCTCTATGAGGTTGACTGCCTTAGTCTGTTATTGTGTTACTAATGGCAATACCTGAGACTGCATGATTTATAGAGAAACAGAGATTTATTGGATTCACAATTCTGGCTGCTGGGAAGTTCTTAAAAGAACTAGAGCAAACTCAGTTCTCTCATAAGACAGTGCTAATACATTCATGAGACCTGCACTTCTGTGATCCAATCATCAGAATCCAATTGCTACCCACTAAGACCAGATCCACAAATATGAGCCTTTAGGAGACAAGCCATTCTCCAAACCATAATGCTGACCCACGTGGGAAGGTGCTGGGTTCACATCCAGAGACCTCTAAGATATGCTAGGCATGCATATGCCTACAATCCAGGACCAGCTGATGCTGGGGGTGGGTTGCAGCATCAAAACCCTGTTGGGAGTGCTATCTCTCTTTTCTCTCTCTCTTTCCAAGAAACCTTAAAAATAAATGACAAAGGTATAAAATAGAAAGCTTTTTAAATAATAGCAAATTGAGATTAAAGTCATGTTTCTGCAAACATTTCTCAGTCTGGGTCATGTCTTGCTTCAAGGACTCAAACTTGAGGGTTGACACATTGACCACACAGCACTGTCCCCTGATGTCAGAAACCCCTTCAGGGACTAGCTCCTTCTTTCTGCCTCTCTGTGAACTCCTCCAAATGCAGCCAGTTTGTGCAGAGCTGCCTCCACACTGTGCCTGCAGGGAGCATGGAACAGAGCTGAGTTGTTGGTGGGGGTTGCTGCCCAATGTTACATGTTTATTTGGATAATTTAACTATCCAGAAGATACTGTTGGATAAGAATCCACTACTTTGCATTTGATCGTTTACACATTAAACATTTATTAAGCAACTACATGTTATTTTCCAGAAAAGTGATTGGCAAAGAGAATACTAAATCCAATAAGTTGTGGTCCCAGTCCTTGTTTTCAAAAAAGGGTAAGAGCAAGGTAGGAATGGATACTGGAAATCAAGAGGCTTCCTGATGATTTCAGACAAGGTTCAGGAAAAGATTATTAAGCAGATGTTTTGAGAGCACTTAGACAAGAGAGCAGTGATTATTGGGAGTCAGAGCAAGTCCACAAGGGACAAGCATTGAGCCTAACATAATTTTCTCTTTTGATAAGGTTACTAGACTAGTGGATCAAGGAAATAATGTAAGTCAGGTGGCTTAAGTAGCATTTGAGAGTCTTTGACAGTTATCCCTGTGGACTTACCGGAAGATGAATAATAAAACAGTGGGTGGATTCTTAACTACTTAGTGCTTTCTTTCTTTTTTGTTCATCCATTCAATAAGTGTTTACGGTGCCAAACAATGTGTAAGGCTCCCGTTGTAAGGCTCCCATCAGATGACGGGGACGAATTCATGGTGGGTACGTGCTACTGTCTTCCTGGAGTGCATTGCTGTCTATGGTAGGAATGAGACAAGTTCCATGCAAAATACCCTCAATGATGGTCCATTGGGGACTTACCAAGAATATTGATTAACAGCTTAGTGTAAGCTCCAAATGAAGTTTCTAGGGACTTGGGTGGCAATTGACTTTGAACTTTTCCACAGTTTTATCAGGAAGTTAGATGTTATAGAAAATACTATAACATTTTGGAGGAAGATTAATTTATGCTTGTATATTACACAGTAAGCAAACTCATTTGCAAATAAATTAAAAATATCAAATAATTCAAAATTATAAGAAAGTCCAGTAGGAAATAGAATATTTGCAGATCTGTGGAGGAATGATAATATTGTCAGCTTTGAAGAAACACAAACAACCTAAACAGAAAAGATTGACAAATGACAGATTTGAGTAAGTAAAAATCCTAAATATCCATATAATGCAAGGTAACATTGCGAATATTAACGGGGAAAAAAGCAGCCTATGAATAAGATTTTCATCAAACATGACAGAATATCTATAATATGTAACAAAAAAGGATTCAAATTTATAATAAAAAAGCATGAACAGAAATAATAATTCACAGAAGTGAAAATACACTTATTTAAAGACATATTGACAGGAAGAACAGTTCTTATTTGTATGATTTCCGTGAGAGCCTAAGGATTCTCTGGGGATTGCCATGTGACTGCAGGTCTGTGAAATGGACAGAGGACTCAAAAGAGAATTCTCGCCAGTGGCCGAGATGACCACCCCTCTCAAGATCCTCCCCTGACATCATTACCGCCACCACAGTCAGATGTATCCCTTGTGTTCTCACGATAGACTTTATGTGTTTCTCTCGTGCTCATCACCTTGTATTCTAATAACAGATTTATGTGCCAGTCTTTCTCACCATACTGGAAGTTTCTTGAGTAAAAGAACCATGACATGGGTCTTTGTATTCCCAGAGCCTCATACCTGATAGAGGCCCAACACCTGCTAGTTAGGAAATAAATGGCATGCACATTCTTGACAAAGGACTGTGGGCAATGGGAGTCTACTGGGTGATTTGGAAAAAACAAAGAATAAAATTACTCTGCAATGTTTGGACCTCATGTGTTGACTCTCTTTCCCCTCTTCCCTCTCTTAGCCACTAGGGACTCTATGTCTCTTGGAAACATCAAGCTTATTCCTGTTTCAGAATCTTTGCTCCTACCATTCTCTTGGTTTATAAAGTATTTCCTCCAGATCTACCTGTTCTAATTATTTAATAATCACTTCAGATGTTACTTTTTAATTGTCAGAGGGCATGTGCACTTGCCAGAGAGAAAGAGAGAGAGAGAGAGAGAAAGCACTGTCCTAAATGGGATGCAGTCATGCCACAATCCTTCCCCCTACCCCGAGAATTATTTATTTCATTTTATTCATTCATTCATTCATTCATTCATTCATTTACTAATTGTTAATTTGCTATAGGGCACATGTGCTGACCAAAGAGAGAGTGAGAGAAGGTGAGAAAACAAGTCGCCAGGTCTGAGATTCAAACCAGTCAGTCCAGCACTTTAACTACCACACTACATTCTGGCCATGCTACAATCTGCTTTCATCCATATCTCTATCTCATCAAGATTTGAGGCATGTGCAAACACATACCTGGTATGTTTCTCAAGTTGCCAGGGCTGAGATTCAAACCGTGGTCAGCCATGTGGGATCTAGGTTTCAATGTACTGTGCTTAACAAACTATGCTATGGGGCCATTCCCAAATGTCACTTTTCAGAGAGGCTGTAGAGACACTGTTTATTACCTGCCCAATAAACATTCCTGGCTCTCACTATGGAAACTCCTGACATGTGGGTATTCTCTTTCATTCCCTCTGGAAACTAAAACATGGGCACAGACTCAAATGCAGCCATTCAGTTCCTGACCCCGGACTTCAACTCTCCAGAGAGTAGTGAATAGGGGAAGGGGAGTTGCAGGGTCATAGAAGCTCTGGTGCCGTGGAGAGCCCATTGGAATGCTAGGGGACATCTACAGTGGGTGGAGCTCAGTGATGGCTGTTCATGGTCCCCTACTAGCAGTGACCATGGCTGTTGTGTTTGCTGAGCTAGTACACAGACTACCATGTGGTTTTACCTTGGTTGTGCTTTATCTCCCTTGGGTTCTGATGAAACTGGATTCCACAATCTATGTATCAATGCTATTAGCTACCTCAAACTGTTTCAAGAACTGTCTTGGATGCTTAAGTTAAACAAGGTCATTTTCTATTGTTTGCAACTGAGAACTAATACAAATAACTTCCCCTGAAAACCTAAGATAGAGCAGCCACTCCTCTACTTTGGTTGTTCTCTGTTACAGTGCTGAGTTTTACTTTCATTGTAACATGTACCATGGTCTACCATATACTGAATATTTGTGTCCCCACTCCAATTTATAGGTTGAAATCCTAACAACCCCCACCCACGTAGTGTATAGAAGGCAGGGACTTTGGGAGGTAATTATGACATAAAGGCTTGAGCCCTGAAGTATAGGGTTAGTGCCCTTATAAAAGAGGCCCTGGAAATCTCCTTTTCCCCATCTAACACATAAAGACACATAAAATAGACAGCTATGAAACCAGAAGTGGGTCTTCACAGACATTGAATCTGTTGGCACCTTGATCTTGGACTTCCCAGCCTCCAGAACTATAAAAAAATTTTTCTGTTGTTTATAAACCATCCACACTAAGGTATTTTATTATAGAACTCCTAATGGAATAAGGCAGTATCTGAAATAATTCATTTATGCTTTTTTTTCTATTGTGTATTCCTCCACTCCCAAATCTCAGCTCCATGAGAACAAGAATTATGTTTGTACACCCTGTATCAGCTGAAGTAATGTCAGGCACATAATTGGCACTGATAAATATTCATTGAATAAAAGAGACAAACAGCAGAATATATGGAAAAAGCAAGATTCAAAAAGACCTAAGGACTGAAATTAATGTAAAGAGATAGAATAAATAGGAGATCTAACTTCACATTGATCAATCACTCACACAAGTATAAGATCAGGGAGACCTTAATTATGAGGAATTAGAGCAACAGGGATAAATCTCAGATGGTTCACCTCTTGAACATAAGCTGGATAGGATTGTATGCACAAAGCGAAGAGACCAATTTATGATTCACAGTTAAAACTGATAGCCTTATTTCTTCCTGGTGGCATCTGTAAAAACATCAATAAATATTTGTAAGTAAAAAAATAATTAAAAACCCATATGTTGTGATATAGTAAAACTAAGCTTATACAAGTGTCAAAACCATTTAAGTCTATATATCAGGATTATATGAGATTTCTGCTTCTGCTAAGATAAATGAATAAGAACCAAATGTACTCTTACTTTAAACAACTAAAAAGTGAGAAAACATTTAAAATGCTGTTTTCCAAGCATTAGACAACAATCCCTCATGATCTAAACACCTTCCAAAGGCTTTATTTACCTCATAAGACCATTGCATTGGTGATTAGCTTTTAAAATATGATTTGGGGTGGACACAACATTCAGACTATTAATTGGTGACCTTGAGGACACAGCAAGAACCTACTGAAGATGAAATAGACAGAGAAAGGACCGAGGAAAAAAATAGAGTACCAGTGAGCTATGGGAGAATTTCAAGAGGCTTGATATAAATATACTTGGAGTCTCGTAAGGAGAAGAGTAAGAGAAGGGGAATAGCAAAAATTATGAAGAAATAATCACTGAAATTGTTTTCAAATTTGATAAAAATCTATAAATTTCTAGATGAAAGCAGATCAAAAACAAAGAAAGGAATGTCATTCTCAATTTGCTTAAAAGCAATGATAAAACTATGATGGTGAAAAGACACATTACATACAGAGGGACAAAGATAAGAATTTTTGCAAACTTTTGTAAGGAAAATGAAAGCCAGAAGACAGTGGAACAGCATCTATTAAATTCTAAAGTAAAAAAAGAAAAAGTTTAACCAAGAATTCTATACATAGTAAAAATATCTTTAGGAAAGAAAATACAAAATAAAAACTTTTCAGATAGGGACCAACAGGTGGTATGGTGGTTAGAGTGTGGACACTCCCACATGGTCAACTGTGGCTCGAGACCCAGACCTGGTGACTAGACTTCTCACTTTCCCCCCCACCCTCTCTCTTTCTCTGGTCACATTAAAATAGATGAATGAATAAATAAAAGGAAATAAATAATTCTTAAAAAAATTTTCAGATATACAACAGCTGAATATATAACCAACAGATTTGCAGTTGATTAACTATTAAGACAAAAGAAAAATAACATCAGATGGAAATCCAAATCTACATAAGAGAATTTTAAAAACAGAAATTGTAAATACACCAATAAATATGTAAAAGTTTTCACTGTTTATTTTAAAACTCTGTAAAATGTAATTGACTATTAAAAAAAAATGAACCTCCCAGACTATGGTATGTATTGTACACTTACAAAAGATTTTAATATAAAATACAGAATAATAGTATAAATGCCCAAAGAGGAGAAATAAAAGTATACTATTGTAAGGTTCTTATATTCTTTGTGAAGTAACATATTATTTCTTCAAGCTAGACTAGTAAGTTGAAGACATATATTGTAACCCCTATAGCAAACACACACATAAACATATACACATACTCACAAATATAAATACAAACACAAAGAGGTATAGTTATATACCAACAAAGAAAATAATATAAAGTTATAAAATATAATTAATCCAAAAGAGAAAATGGAAAAAAAATGGAAAATGAAACAAACAAAAAATAATCATCAGCATAGATAATTTTAAATTACATATAATATAATCATATCATATTTAAGTAGTCTAAACATCTCCATTTAAACGGCAGAGATAGGACCAGTCAGTGGCATGGTGGTTAAGGCAATTGAATTCCACATGGCCAATGGTGTAGTTTGGGTCCTGGACTGATGGCTTGAAAATCATGCCAAGCAAGTGTGCATGCATACCCAACATCCCAAAAAGAGAAATGAAAGACAAGGGATTTCAGTGCAATCATCTCTCACGGGGGTACTTCTTCACTTTATTTCTCTCTCACTCTCAGTGTCTCTCTCTCTCTGGTAAACCCACATACTCTAGCAAATTAAATAATAATAATAATAATAATAATAATAATTAAAGGCAGAGATAGTTAATTTAGAGCAATAAAAGTAAGACTCAACTATGTATACTGTTTATAATAAACCCACTTTTTGTTTTTCTTTTTTCTTTTTTTTGTTTTTTTTTTGATTGAGAAGCTGAGACAAAGAAAGTGAAAGAAAAGACACACCCAACAGGATGTGGTCCAATCACAATTCTTTTTTCCACATTTCTCCATCCCATGAGGATTTGGCACAAGCATACACACACGCCTGGTGTGTCTTTCAAGTTGCTTGGGCAAGGATTGAAGTGTAGTCAACCATGTAGAATCTGGCTTTCCACTCATAGCACATAACTCCTGTGCTATGGGGCAAGCCATTAATCCTTTTTACTTGAAGCCCTTTTTTTTTTGGAGAGGTTTTTTTTTTTTTTTTTTGCTATAGGGTGCATACGCTCACCAGAAAGACAGAGAGACAGAGAGACAGAAAGTGAGAAATCACCCCCTGAGGGGATGGCCACACTGTAATCCCTTCTCCTCCATTCTCCTCTCAGGATCTTGGGCATGCACACACACGTGTCCAGTGTGAGTTTAAGCTACCAGGTCTGGGACTCTACCCGTGGTCGACTACATGGGAGTCCAACAACATAGCCATTACGCCAACTGCTGGTCCCTTTATGCCCATTTTTAATATAAAGAGAAATATTATTAAAGAGAAGTATTGTATGTCCCCACTTAATATATACCAATGTCTGCACTCTATGGCAGACACTGAAATACTGGACAGTATAAAGGCATGACGAGCAACTGTGGACACCAGAGATAGTGTGGGAGAAGGGCAGGAAATGGCAGAGAGTGAGAGGAAGGGAAGCAAGGGGAGAAAAAAGTAAAAAATACAAAAAACACAAACAAGGGGGCCAAGGCAACTGAACCTCTGCTCTAAACCCCATCTTCTAGACCCCCAAAAAGCTCAGTCAGGGTTATAGAAATGCTCAGCCCTTCCTGAACCTGCTGACTGAAGGGAGAAACTCCCCTTTATAAATTTGAACTCAAAACCTCTTTCTGTGGACACCACATTGCAAAACACAGTAGAGAAGAGTAATTGTGTCGGAGATAACATTACAAAAATTGTCTCAGAAGTACTTTACAGCTGCAGAAACCTTCTCTGAGCAATGAGCCAAAAATTAATACACCACCAAATGACTAAAATTCAGAGAAGAGAGACTGCAGGGTGAGCACCAGGAGGAAGTACAGAGCTGCAGAGAGCATGGCTCATCTCCTCCCACATGCCTCTAAATTCTCAGTTGAGAGAGTTAGCCCAGGTACACCCATTGTGTAAAAAAATGGGAGGCCTTTGTAATATCCAGTTCCAAGTCAAAAGTGCAGGTTGCTTGGTGAGCATCGGGGAAATGGAACTGCAGAGAGATTGTGGATGACCTCCTCCCACACACTTCTGAACGTTTAGAGTTAACTCCAAGAAATTAGGAAGAAATGTACAATCCGTCAGATGACCAGAAACATCATAGGGGTACAAGAAATATTAAAAAAAAAAAAGAAAGAAAATATCTCTCCCCCAAGGGAAGAGAATAACCCTTCGTCATCCACAGACAGTACAATGGAATTTACGGGAATGTCCAATAAAGAATTCAGAATATTCATTGTGACAAAACTAAACAAGATGCAAGAGATGAGAAACAATAAATTCCAGAAGGTGTAAGAAAAAAGAGACAATGAGTTCCAGGAGGTGAGGAAGTTCTTTCACGATGTAAAGGAAGAAATACACACCATAGAGAAGAATCAAAAGGAGCTGTTAGAGATGAGGGTTGTAATACAGAAAATCAAAACCTCCTTCAAAAGTATTAAAAGCAGATTAGATCATGCAGCAGATTGAATTTTGGATGTTGAAGACAAAACCTCTGACCTAGAAAAGAAATCACCAAAAAGACTGAGAAAATAACCTAAAAACATGAGTATAATGTACGAGAAATACTAGATACCATTAATGCCCAAACATCCAAATAATCAGAATCCCAGAAGGTGAAGAAACTAATAAGGGCACTAATTATCTATTCCATTAAATTCTGGAAGAAAACTTTCCAAACCTAGAGAGGAGTTCAAATACCCAGACCCAAGGAATACAAAGGACACCTAACAGAATTAACCCAAGATCTTCTCCAAGGCACATCATAGCCAGACTGGCCAAATCCACAGACAAAAACAAGATACTAAAATCAGCAAGAGAAACACTGAGTTACTTACAAAGGTTATCCATCCCATCAAGCTAACATCAGACCTCTCATTAGCAACAATGCAAGCAAAGAAAGAATGGGAAAACATATTCAAAGTGTTAAATGAAAAATAATTTCCACCGAGAATACTGTACCTGGCAAGATTATCCTTCATATGGGAAGAAAAGATACAAACATTCTTAGATAAACAAGACCTGACAGAATTTACCAACACCAGACCAGCTTTCCAAGAAGTTCTGAAGGGAGCGCTTTACCAGGAAAACTAAAGTCACACAGACAGAAATAAGAGAACAAAAAGCGACCAAGAAAATGCTAGGAACAAGTCCGGAAATATCACTAATAACATTAAATGTTAACTTCTAGAATTTAAACAGAAAAATTGGATCGCAGTAACACAGCAAATTCAACAGAAGTTAATTACATGAGACTGAACTGGTGAAATCCTGACTAAAACAGTACTGATTTGTTTTTACTAAGCTTTCTTTTCCAGATTTAAGGAATTTGCTTTCTATTGAGCCGTTAGTAGGTTCAGCAATTTGTTAAAATGGTTTTTCTGCTTGATTTTTTAAAAAACTGAAACATAAACTTTTCTCCCTTCCTGACCAATCTGGAATTGTAAAATATTTGGGAGTATTCTTATTTTGTGGCAGAAGGGTTATTCACATAAGTTCAATAATACCTGTTGCCTTACATCAGAAATTGGAAATACTCATTATTGCCAGGGCTTTGACTGGAATGTCATATCTGAAGATATGACCAGAAAATTATGGAACTAAGGCAGATCTCAAGAAAGCCAACAGAAGCTCTTGGAAAGATTACCTGGCACCATAAACAGTTCTGCCCGGCAGAGAAGATTAGAGAAGCTATATGAAAGAATTCATACCATAAAATAACCTGGACTTTGTAATCAGTAGAGAATGCAAAAGAGCAGCCATAACCAGAGGATTACCTTGAGGAAGACTTTGAAGGGAGAAAAAGAGGCTGACCTTTGCTAGCAGGTGGTAAACCACAGAATATTGGTAGGCAAAACTGAGTTGGGAAGGTTCATGTGTACATTGTGTGCTGGGCGTTTGCTTCTTAACAGTTTGAGTAGTTGACATGTAAATATTTTCTCAGAAATACTTAAAATCATATGGTCTTTGTAATAGAGTCACAAAATTAAAACAAATATTTTGAAAGTTATCTCTAAAATAAGTTTTTCTGGAAATTTTGAAAGAACTATGGAATATGAGCAAAAATTTTCTGATATATAAAAAAATTGAGAAAATTTAAATAAATAAATTTTAAAAACACAATAAATTAATTAAAAATAAAATAAATTTTAAAAAAGTAAAAGAATGGGAAAATATGTATTGTGCTAACACTAATCAAAAGAAAGTTGGAGTTGTTACTTTAACATTAGACAGATTAAGGAACATTCCAAGAGTTAAAGAATCAATAAAATGACTGTAGCAATAAAAGATCATTTCATTAAAAAGAGATAACAATTTTAAGTATGTTGGCATCTAATAACAGATCTTCAAAATATCGGAAGCAAAACTCTGATAGAATTTAGCCATTTTTTTTCCTTTTTTTTTTTTTTTTGGAGAGGTTTTTTTCTTTTGCTATAGGGCATGTGCACTCACCAGAAAGACAGAGACAGAGAGACAGAAAGCAAGAAATCACCCCCCAGGGGGGTATGTCCACGCTGCAATCCTGCAATCCTTTCTCCTCCATTTTCCTCTCGGGATCTTGGGCATGCATGCATACGCACCCAGCATGAGTTTAAGCCACTGGGTCTGGGACTCAAACCACAGTCGACTACATGGGATTCCAGCAACATAGCTATTACACCAACTGCTGGTCCCAACAAAGCTCTAATAGAATTTAAAGAAGAAACAAGTTCATAATTGTAATTATATGAATTTTCAAATAACTATCATAAGAATTTATAGAACAAATAGATAGAAGATATTAAGTATGTCTTCTGACTACAGTGGAATTAAATTTGGAATTGAATTTTAAATGGTATCTGGAAAATCCTCCAATGTTTGGAAACTAAATAATAGGCTTTAATAGATTAAAGAAGAAATTAAAAAAAAAAAGAAAGTATTTTGAACTGAATGAAAAAGGAAATAAATCTGAATTTGTAGAATTGAATGAAAGCTCTACTGAGAGGAAGTTTTCAGTGCTAAATGCTAATATTTAAAAAATCAATTATCTTAGCCTTTACTTTAAGAAAATAGAAAAGAAGACTAAATAAAACCCAAAGAAAGCAAAATAAAAAAATAGTAGAGAGATGAGTAGTTGGCATAATGGCTATGTCGCTAGACTCCCATGTAGTAAGCCTCAGTTTGAGTCCTGGACCCGGAGGCTTAAACTAACACTGGGCATATGAGCATGTGTGCCTAAGATCCCAAGAAGAGAATGGAGGAAAAGGGATTGCGGCGTGGGCATCCCCCCTGGGGTGGGAGTGATTTCTTGCTTTCTGTCTCTCTTTCTCTGTCTTTCTGGTGAGCACATGCACCCTATAGCAAAAACCTCTCCAAAACAATAGATTTGGGGCCAGAAATTAATTATAAAAACTCAAAAACAATACACAAAAATAAATTTGACCCAAGGATGTTACTAGTCAGGCTAATGAAGGGGAAAAAAATAAAATTAGGAAAGAAGAGGAGGATACTGTGATCATTCCCACAGAGATTAAGCAGAGGATAAGAGAACATATTAGGCAGCTTTATCCTCCAAAATTCGATAACTTAGCTGAAGTGAACAAATTAATTGACAGACACAAATCATTACAGTTCACTCAAGAGGAAAGCGATAACCTGAGTAGTCCTATAACCATTTAAAAAGTTGAACTGTCAGTTTAAAGCTTCTATTTAAGGCCCAGCCAAGGAGGCACAAGCTGCTAAGGTGTTGTGGCCTGCAGGCAGGACTACAGGGACGCCCAGGTTTGCCCCCCAGACTGGCCTGAAGGACAGGTACAGTGCCATGTGCTTGACTCCAAACAACTTGGGGGAGGCTCCAGCCTTGGAGCTGGCCTGGGAAACATGGTGATACCCCATCTGAAAAAGAGTTGGCTGAGGCAGGAGGATCACGACAGCAAGACCCAGTCTAACATGATAATACTAATTTATAAAAAGAAAGAAAAAAAAATAAAGCTCAAGGCCCAGGTGGCTTCACAGTGGTTTTGCTACCAAATATCTTTCAAAGAATTAATACCAATTCTAAACGTGTTTTTCCAAAAACTAAGAGAGTTCTCAATTTATCTTATGACTCCAGCTGATATCAAAACTAGGCAGATAAAGTATAAGAAAGAAAAATTAGAGATCAATGTTCCTCACAAAAAAGGACATGATTCTCAACAAGTTTTTAACAAATTAAATATTATTATATATAGGAAGGATATGATGATTCATAATCCTTTCTGTGTATTATGACATCCTGATCAAATAGAATTTATCCTAAAAATGGAAAGTTGCCTTAACATTTAAAAATCTATGTAATTCACCATATTAATAGACCAAAACTAAATAGAAAGAAAAAGAAAAACACATAATCATTTCAAAAAATGCAGAAAAAACATTGGACAAAATTCATTTTTAAAATATAATTCTCAGCAAACTAGGAATAGAAAGAAATTTCTTCATTCTAATAAAATGCATTCATAAAGAACCTACAGTTCATATCATGTTTGGTGGTGAAAACTAAACATTTTTCCCATTAGAGCAGGAAGAAGACCTACTCAGTATCATACTTGGAATGAGGCAGCAAAATATGAAGACTAGACAGAAAAAAAGTAAAAATTTTTAGCTACAACTTGATAATCCATTTAGAAAATCTTTAGAAATAAAAAAACCACTAGAATTAATTAATTAATTTAAGAAGAATTTAAGATGCTATGATAAAAATAAATTGCCTTTCTATATATATTAGTAACAAAAGGAAGTGGAGATTTAAAAGGCAAGACCATTTACAAAAGCATAAAAATAGGATGTACTTTAGAATAAATTTAGCAACATATATACAAAATCTGTACTCTGAAAAGTATAAACATGACTTAGAAAAATTAAAGATGTAAATACATGAGAGATATACCATATTAATGGATTGTAAGATTCAGTATGGATATCAATTATCCCCAAAACATCTGTAAATTCAATGTAATTCATACTAAACCTAGCAAGCGTTTTAAAAAATAGAAATTAGAAAACTAATTTTAAAATTTATATGGAAATGAAAGAACTTAGAATAGCCAAAAACAACTTAGAAAAATAACAGATTTGAAACATTTATACTGATTTTTTTTAGTTCTTAATGTGGCCACAGTAATCAAAGTAGTATATTGGTACAAACATAAACAGATTCTAGAAGAATTCAAAATAAATTCTTTTGGGCTCTTGGTTTTTGACAAATATGCCAAGGCAACTAAATAGGAAAAGTTAACCTTTGCAATAAATGGTGATGGAACTATTGGATAACCATCTACAATAAAAAAGAGGAGGACGTGGAAGACAGGAGCAGAAGCCCTATTACCTCACACCCTCTCTAGAATCAATTTGAAATGGGTCATGGACAATGAATGTAAGAGCTAAAACTATATAACTCTTTGATACAAAACTGAGGAGAAAACCTTAGCAATCTTGTATTTGGCAAATATTCATTAAATAGAATGTAAAATGTACAAATTAGAAAAGATAAAACAAATAAATGGGACTTTGTCAAAATTTAATACTTATTTTCCAAAAGGAACTATTACAAAAATGTAAAAAAAGCCACAGATTTGAAGAAAATCTTTGCAAGGCATGTATCTAAGCAAAGGATTATGTTTAGAATATATAAAAGGCTCTCATAACTCAATAATAAGAAAGGCAACTCTCATTAGTAAATATTTGAGTAAATATTTCTCAATGAAGATATACAGATGGCAAATGTGCTCAACATCATTAGTCATTAAAAAACCTCAAGATAGGGACCAGTGGGTAGTGTAATGGTTGCATCGCTGGACTCCCACATAGCTGACTGCAGTTTGAGTCGTGGATCTGGCAGCTTAAAACTCATGTCGGGCGCATGTACATGTGTGCCCAAAATCCCAAAGAGCAGACTGGAGGAGAAGGGATTGCGGCATGGTCATCCCCCCGAGGGGTGATTTCTTGCTTTCTGTCTCTCTGTATCACTGTCTTTCTAAAGTCTCTCTAAAAAAATATTTTCAAAATAAAGCCATACTAAGCAAACTGACCTTGCAGCCTAGTGGTTAAGTGAGCTAGATCCTACATGGCTGACTCCAATTCAAATCTCAGCCCTGGAAGTTTGAAAAACACATTGGGCACACATGTGTGCATGCCCCAAATCCTGACAGGATGGAGAAACTCAGAAGATAGGAGTGTGGCATGACCATACCCTATTAGGGGGTGCTTTCTGTCTCTCGTTCTTTCTCTACCTCACTATCTTTCTCTGGAGAGTGCGAATGTGCTTTCCTAATTTAAAAGATAAAAAACAAAGAAAATCTCCCTAAACCATAATAATATACCTTGATACATAGACCACAATGTCTGAAATTAAAAGAACTACCAGCTGGCAGGTGACATGGTGGGTGGTTAAGGCTCTGGACTCCCACATAGCTGACTGAGGTTCAAGTCCCAGATGTGGTGGCTTGCTCTCTCCCGGCCCCCCTACTCTGTCTTTCTGTGATCAAACTAAAAATAAAGAAATAAATACAATTAAATAAATAATTCTTAAAAAAAAAAAAAAAGAAAGGAACTGACATACCAAGTGTTCACAATGACATACAACTGTAATTGTCATTCACTGCTGGTGGCAGTGTGAAACAATACAACCACTTTGGAAAACAGTTTGGCAAGTTTTCCAAAGGTTTAACATATATCTATAGGAACCAGCAGTTAGTGTAATGGCTATGTCGTTGGACTCCCATGTAGCCAACTGTGGTTCGAGGCCCAGACCTGGTGGCTTAAAACTCATGCAGGGCATGTGTGTGTGCGTGGCCACGATCCTGAGAGGAGAATGGAGAAGGGATTGCGGTGTGGGCCATCCCCCCTGGGGGGTGATTTCTCGCTTTTTGTCTCTCTGTCTGTCTGGCAAATGCATACCCCCTATAGCAAAAACCTCTCCAAAAAAATCATGTATCTATCAGATGACTCATTCATTCCACTCCTACATACTTATTCAATAGAAGTGAAAGATATGTCTATGTAAAAATGTACATATGAATGGTTATAACACTTCTTTGGCATAACAGTAAAAAGTTAGAAACAAATCAAATGTCTATCAGCAAGTGAATCGATCATGAAATATCATTCGGCAATAAAAAGTACAAGTATTGATACATGCTACATAGCTGAATCTTAGAATAATTATACAGAGTAAAAAAGAAAAAAGGAGACAAAAGAGAATGCATACATGTGATTCCATCCATATGAAATTCCAGAACATGCAGACTAACCTATCCAACAGAAGGCAGAACAGGGGTTGCCTGGGATGGAACGAAGAGTTGAAGGGTATGTGGAAAGACTTTACAAAGGAGTAGACGGGCGCTTTGGGGTTAATGGATATGTTTATTATTTTTAGTGTGGTGAGTACTTCCTGGGTCTTTACATATGTAAAAGCTCATTAAATTATACAATTAAAACTTCGCAATGCATAGTACATCAGTTATACCTCATTAGAACTGTAGAAAAGAGAGACTAACAGATGACTTAATGGTTCGTTGCTGGACTCTCACATAGTCAACCGCAGTTTGAGTCCTGGACTCGTTGGTTTAAGACTCACACCGGGCGTGTGTGCATATGTGCCCAAAATCCTGACAAGAGGAAGGAGGAGAAGGGACTGCAGCTTGGCCATCCCCACTGGGGCGTGACTTCTCGTTTTTTGTCTCTCTGTCTCTCTGGTGAGTGCACACACCCTATAGCAAAAATCTCTCTCAAAAAAAAAAAAAGAATGGTAAAAATGAAATATTGCCTACAAAGTAAGGTATTTGACATTATCCCTCACAGAGAATCTTCAAACAATTCTCTCATCTGATGCATGTATATTTTTAATAGGAGCAGCAAGACTAGACTTGTATGTATATGACTGAAAAACAGCTATGCCAAGAGATTATTTCTATGCAAAAATCAACTAAATATCTGTTGAATACGTGTATGTATAGATACATAAGTACGTGAAGTACATTCACTAAAGCCTACATGATTCAAATTTTGCCTCAAGGAAATTATGTAATGAAACTGCACACAAATTCTTGCAACTACAAATCTAGTCTTCATATGCCAAGAGTCTACAACGTTAAATTCTGGGCACTACAATTTAAGAAAATGGAATGGATGAGGAGTCTGGAAATGAGGGTCATTTTAGAAATTGGTAATGTTTAGTTGGAAGAAACTTTAACTGTTGAAATTTTTCTTCAGTAGTTAGGAGGAAGGTAAACACTTTCTGGGTAGACTGAGGAGTCAGAACAACCATCAATGAGTTGATGATGGGTGATAGATTCTAATCCAACAGTCACCCTCAAGCTGACTGGTTGCCCCTCTGCTTGTCTCCTTGTCCACACACCCATAACACCTTCACACATTTCACTTCCCTTTTTTATTACTCTCTATTGTGATTATATTTATAAATATTGTTTGTTTCTTTTGGGCTCAACTGTGTACTCTTGGTTTTGGATAGCAAGACAAAATTGAGTAAAGATACCAATTCTCCTTAAACGCATCTGTAATCTCAACACAGCCCCACTCAGAATATAAATAGATTTTCCTCTTTCATCCTTTTATTGTTTTGAATATGAAAAATGAAATGTGTCTTAAATCCATTTGGAAGAAAAGAATATTATAAGAAAATTCTAAAAAATAAAAGAAACATTTTAACATAGTAAAATTTACCTATAGTAATTAAAAACATTTGATTCTTGTTTCCAAATAGGCAGATCAATAGAAAAGAGTGATGTCTAGAAAAACCCATTTAAAAGAATAAAATAGATTAGTAAAAAAATGAGGTAAGAGACTGTTTAAAGTACCCAGTAATATACTATGTGCATAATTCTGAAAAACACACGTGTGTGCACACATGTGTATGTGTATCTGTGTAGAATAGGGTATGATTTATACAAAAGAAATTGTTAATGAATGATTTAGTAGAAAAGCATGTGGTTAGGAAGTCAGGATGTATGAGACAGAATTCCCATTTTTCATGTTATTCCCTTCTGTAATTTGAAATATTTTTATATGTTGCATACATAGTTTTCAATAAATCAATGAGAAAAAGAGGAAGAAGAGAAACAAGGAGAAATAAGGATACAAACATGACAGAATGGAAGGAATCGAAGATGGGCTTCGAAGCCACCATGGTAAGTCACTTAACCTCTCAAAACCTGTTTTTCTGTAAAATGGCAATTATAATACCTTCTTTACCAAGTAGTCTTCAACATTAAATGAAGTAAGTTATGTAAAAGGCTTAATCAGTAATAAACAAGCGTTATAGGACTTTCATAATTATTATTATTTGCTATTTTCAATTACTGTTAGTTTTAGTTTGAGAAATTTCCCAGTAGAGATAATCCACAGTCATTCACCATAACCTGAAGGGTAAGCTTAGGGACACATGATGTTTGTACCTTTATAGTCAGGAAAACTTTCCTCTGATCAATGGCGTTGTGTTCTGTCCAAGACGCTGCTAACGGAAGTGTGGAATCTTGGGGAGCTTCCCAGGGAAAATAAGGGGGCGTTCCATCTGCTAGGATGAAACCGATAAAAATGACCCTGGTATTAATTTTAACTCCCTGGGTAGATTTTGTTATGGAGAAAGAATACTTGGCCAACACACATTTGGGCCTTTACATGTGCAATTTCAGGGCCGACAGCAGACTATGTAGAGAATGGTCAGTGTCCTTGACAGTGTGGTTCTTGGCAGAGGGGAAACATCACATTTCTGAATCTAAAAAGCTGAGGGCCAGATCCTAGAATTTTGTGACCCCTGTCAACAAACTTTTGCTCAATAAACTCGATATGAATGACGGGAAAACATTTTTGTTTTGTAGAAACTTCAGCATGAATGAACAAGTGGATAAATGAATAACAGTACTGGAAGAAGTTGCTATGCCAAATTATAAACTCAACATCAACGTGTTATTTGTACACATGGGATTGTTTTACCCTGTTTATGGCAACTTGTTCTATCCCATCCTATGTAGATAATCAATCAACGCAACACCGCAGGACCTGATCTTTGCTGACATTTCTATATTGTTCTTTCCACTACACTCCAGCTTTCCTGGTCTTCCTCATGACAATATCCTACTGGTCCCCTGCCCGGCTTTCGCTTTCCCTCTATTTTACATCCTTAGAGCCTGGGTGGCAGTTCTCTAATGCGTCTTCCATTTTCCCTATGTAGAGTAGCCCCCCTCCCTCCATCACTGCCTTATTATTTTTCATCACAGCTTTCAGCATCCTATATATTTTATGGAATATTTCAGCTGTCTGCTGAGAAGCAGATGCCTAGATGGGATTAGACATGCAGGAGATTTATTGGGGGAATTGCCTGAGAGAGATGAAGGGGGAGGGAAGGATAAAGAAAGCGAGGAAAAGCCTCCAGACTGCTGTGCGAGTCTGACATCTACAAAGGAGAGAGCAAGGGAAAGGAGGGTCGGAGAAGAAGCATCTTGAACTGCAGTGCAGTTCCGAGAAAGTTTCAACCGGGAGGGAGTTGTTACATCAAAGTCACTCATTGGAGGAGTTCCACATCTTGCAGGGATGGGGCTGCATTAGGTGAGGGCCTTGCTCAGTCACTGACAGGGAGCCCACAGCTTTGGCCTCGATGCAAACACAGTGACAGAAAAGGCAAATCTGAGCCCAACAGTCACTTAGCTCCCTGCAGTTAGTCATTTGAAAGGTGCATTCTCATGGTCACCAAGTGCTATGGATTGAATGTTTATGTGCCCCCAAATGTATATGTTGAAGCCCTAATACCCAATGCGATGGCCTTTAGAGGTAGGATCTTCAGAAAGTAATTAGGTTTAGATGATGCCATGGGGGTAGAGTCCTCATGATGGGATTAGGGCCCTAGGAGGAAGAGAAAAAGGCTAGTGCTCTCTCTCCACCACATGAGGGTACAACAGAAAGGTGGCCCTCACCACACACTACATCTGCTGGCATGTTTATCTGGGACCGTTCATTCTCTAGATCAGGGATCGCCAACCCCCAGGGCCACAGTCAGCTCGTGGCCTGTTAGGAAGTGGCCTGCACAGTAGAAGGACAGGAGGAGGTGAACAGTGGGTGAGTGAATAAAGCTTCATCTCTACTTAAAACCATTTCCCTTCACCCATTACTGCCTGAGCTCTGCCTCCTATCAGATCAATGGTGGCATTCATTGGAGGAACGAGAACCCTATTGTGAACTGCATGTGGCCGGGGTGGGGGGCGGGTGTGTGTGTGTGTGGCAGATCTAGGTTGCTCTCATAAGCCATCCCATCCTTGACCATGGAAAAATTGTCTTCCATGAAACAGGTCCCAGGTGCCAAAAAAGTTAGGGACCACTGCTCTTGACCCGTGAGAGTTCCCAGCCTCCAGAATCATGGATGACTAGTGGATAAACCATCCAGTCTGGGGCATTTTGTTATAACATAAGCTGATTCGAGCACTATGTGCTATTCAGATTTTTTAAAGCAAGGTCAGGTAGGCAGCTCTCCATGGTTCCTGTGGGCCTCCCTACCAAAGGGAAAACTTAGGAAGGGGAAGTTAAAGGTACACAACATAGTCCCAAACTGTGCAGTTGGTCTCAGGGCTGTGACTAGTACTTCTCCTCACCCTTCCCACCCTTCATTCTCAGCTCACCTAAGCAGGTCTTGGTGGCTTACCTGTGGATGTGACCAAATTTCATGCCTAAGGAGTCTAAGATCTTGGCTACCATACTCTCCTCAGATACCAAAGGAAAAGGGAACCAGGAAGGAACCAGTGGATCATTGAGATCCCAAACATTTTCTCCTGCTCCTATTATTATTTTTTTTTTAAAGTTCTACCTGTTCCTGATGATCAAGGTTAATGACCCCTGCCACTATGGTGATTCTTCCTTGCACCTGCTGGTCATTGGACAGTAGGGCTTCAAATCACCATGGCAACAGTCATATCTTATAGTTCAATAGACTTTGCCATGTCTCTTGGCAAGACTTGGGGACTAGGACATCCAACCCTAATGAGCTGGAGCTCATCCACAGGGGCTTGTTGGGAGTGATGGTGAGTGGCACGTCGCCTGCTTCCAGCCCTTCGTTCTGGACCCCCACAGTCTGGTTACTGAAGACATGGCACCACACAGCTCTCTATGATTTAGTGCACATGACATCCTACCTTGTCAGAGTGTTGCCTCTGAGCTGGCACTTCAATTGTGGCATTAAAAGGCTGTTCTGGGGGATGGCAGGTAGCAAGGTGGTTAAGAGTGCTAGACTCCAACATGACCGACTACAATTTGAGTTCCAGACCTGGTAGCTTGCTTTCTCATTCTCTCTCTCTCTCTCTTTTTTTTCTTTCTCTCTCTGTCCCTCTCTGATCAAATTTTTAAAAATGAATAAAGTTAAGAGACCTGCAGATGGCATAGTGGTTACATCGCTGGACTCATGTAGTCACCCACAGTTTGAGTCTCAGACCCGGTGACTTAAACTCACACCAGGGGCATGTGCATGTGTGCCCAAGATCCCAAGAGGAGAATGGAGGAGAAGGGATTGCGATGTGGCCATCCCCCCTCGGGGGTGATTTCTCACTTTCTGTGTCTCTGTCTTTCTGGCGAGCGCACGCACCCTATAACAAAAACCTCTCCAAATAAATAAATAAATAAAGTTCAATGAAATAATTCTTAAAAAAAAAAAAAGGCCATTCTGGGGTCCAGCAGATGGCATAGCGGTACCTTGTTAGACTCCTACATGGCTGACCATGATTTGAGTATCAAATCTGGTGGCTTGAAACTCACATTACATGTGTATGCGTGTGTGCCCAAGATTCTGGGAGGAAAATGGAGAAGGGATTGTGGTGTGGCCATCCTCCCTGGGGGTGATTTCTTACTTTCCCTCTCACAGTCTCTGTCTCTGTCTCTCTCCAATGAGCACATGTGCCGTGAGGCACAAATCTCTACAAAAAAAAAAAAAAAAAGGCCATCCTGGTGCCAGTTTGTGGCAAGGTGGTTAAGGCAGTTAGATCCTACATGGCCACTTATGTGATTTGAGTCCTAGACACAGCAACTTAAATAATAAGCTTGGGCATGTATGTGTGTGTGCCCAAATTCCTGAAAGGAGAGAAAAATGGAAGAGAAGGGACTGAGGCGTGACCATCTCCCATTGGGGTGGTCAGTTTGCCTTCTCCCCATCACTACCCTCCACCCATGCTACCTCACACCTTGTCTCTCTCCAGTAAGCTCACATATCCTCTGGCAACTTTTTCTTTTCTTTTCTTTGTCGAGATAATTTTGCTACAGGGCACATGCGCTTGCTGGAAAGACAGAGAGAAAGTGAGAAATCACCCCTCAGAGGGTATGGCCATGCCACAATCCCTTCTCCTTCATTCTCCTCTTGGGATTTCAGGCATGCACACACAGGAGCACAGATAGCTAGCTCTTCTAGGGTAGCCAAAGGCCCAGCAGAGTTGGGATGTAACCAAGTGGCCGGAAGCTCTCCCCAAGTAGTGCCATGTTTTGACTCAGCAGCGGTCTCTGCTGGCAGGTTGGACAGTCACAGGTAACAGCAGCCGGACTGGCCCAACAAACAGGAACAGTATGGAGTCTTCTGAGCTCTCCCGCCCAACATCCTCTGGTAGCTTTTCTGGACTCCCATACTATAGCCATCTATTTCATCATGCCTATGTTCCTCAGCCTTTATTTTTATTTATTTATTTATTTATTTTTATGAGCGAGTGAGGGGGGTGGATAGCATGACAGAGAGAGGGAGTTAGAGAGAGTATTTAGACTATTTAGAGAGAGTATTTAGTTAGAGGAGTATTTTTGACTGGGTCTAACTACATCATAACCCTCTTGACTCAGCCTCCCAATGAGCTACGTCTACAGGCGACTCCCACTACACTTGGCCTGTTTAGATTGGCCTGGGAATGGGACCTGGGTTTCCTCCATGGTTTTGGCCATCACACAGCAGTGCCTTTCCACCTGCACCACCATGGGCAGGTCTCTAAGCCTTCCCCCCCACCTCCTCCTCTACCATCTGCCAGGGCAACTCAGATGTTTGCAATACACTCAGTATTATATAGCACTTTCTCGGGGTTCCTCAGTCACCCCATTCCCTGAGGTCCTTGCTAGGGTGTTAAACCGGTGCCTCAAGAAAATACCTCTAAGGTAATACATTCCCCTGTGTCCTGCCTATATTTGACCCTATTGGTCAAGTGCACTCAAAATCTAATCCCAGTGTGCTTTCCTGGCTCCTGCTGGCATTTGCTGGGTAATTCTTGCACCCATATAATTATCCAGCACATAATCTCTTCTCTCATCAGGACAGCACGCACCAGCACTGGGGTTTTAGTATGTATCTCAAAACATTTGTTAATGAACGAATGAATGAATGAATGCAGTCAGGTTCTGTTGGCAGGCAACCCTAGCTCTGAGCCTGGAAACCAGAGAGGAGGTGGGCAGCTGCTGGGAAGGAGGCACGTGAGGGAAAGTACTAGTTTTTACTAGATATGTTAGTTTCCTACTGCTGTACAATGAACTGCCACCACCATGGTGGCTTAAAACAACTTACCTGCATCATCTCCTGGTCTCCGTGGGTAAGGAGTCTGGGCGCTGCTTGGTGGAGTCCTCCCCGCACTCTCTCAGCAGGCTGTAATCTAGGTATCAGTCCACCATGTTCCTTTGTGGAGCCCCAGCAGAATCCAGTTCCTTGAGGCTGCAGGACTGAGTCCCCACCTTCCTGCTGGCTGTCAGCCAGGGCCTTCTCACCCCCCACAGGGTCCTGTCATCCCTGCCTTGTGTGGGTCTCACAAGCCCCCATACAACATGGCAGCCCCCTTCTCAAGGCCAACTGAGCAACTCTCTGACCTCAGAAAGGATTCGAGTTCCTCCCTGAACGAGTTTCACCTGGTTAAATCAAGCCCAACCAGGATAATCTCCCTTTCAATGATCTTAAAGTCAACTGATTTGGGGCCTTAATTACACCTGCAAAAATCTCTTTACCTTCCCTGTATTCTGTTGGCTAAACACGAGTCACACATTCTGCCAGCTTTCAAGGGAAAGGGTGTCTACAAGGGTGTGACTCACTGGGGTCACCGCAGGGTGTGCCTGCACACCAGGGCAGGGTGGATCCCTGCAGAAACATGGCAGGGAACCCAGAGGAGCTGCAAGTGGGACCATCGGTCACTTCGGCTCCTACAGCAGATCTGAGCAGAACATTTATGACGCACTGTCATACTCTGTAATTCAGGCATTTGAAAATGTATTACATGTTTGTTTATTTATGTTGAGAGAGATATTTGCTATAGGGTGCATGTTCCCACCAGAGAGACAGAAAGTGAGAAATCACCCCCTGAGGGGATGGCCACATTGCAATCTCTTCTCCATTCTCCTTTTGGGATTTTGGGCACATATGCATACATGCCTGGCATAAGTTTTAAGCCACCAGGTCCAGGTCGTGAACCACAATCCACTACATGGGAGTCCAGTGGCTTAACCATCATGCCACCTGCTGGCCCCCATATTATATGTTTATCATCTATTGGATTGTTGGGAAAATCATGATGCATTTTTGCATAGGAAAATACATCTGACAACCTAATATCCTCCCTGCCATAATGAAAGTTCTACATATAGGGACTAAATCTATTTGTTGGGGCCAGCAGGTGGAGTGGTGCCTAAGGCACTGGATCCAACATGTCTGACTATGTGATTTGAATCCTGGACCTGATGGTCTGAAAGACATAGGCACATGTGTGTGCATGCCCAAGATCCCAAAAGGAGAAAGGAAGGAGAAGGGATTATGGTGTGGCCATCTCTCTGGGGGGGGGGGTGATTTCTCATTTTCTCTTTTCTCTGGATTTCTCCAGCCACCACATGCACCCAATAGCAAAACAAAACAAAACAAAACAACAACGACAACAAAAAACTACATGTCACTGTTACATCATCACTGTTTAGTGCTGTGGTTTTAGTACGTACCTCAAAACATTGGTTAAATGAATGAATTAATGAATAACTGCAGTACCAGTAGCCATTTTATACTCTGACACTATCCCCTGACCAGACCATCTAAGGATGACATCCTGACCCAACTTAAACCAATGAGTCTCTTCCCTAACTAATAATTTTGAGTTGAGAATAACAGACAGTTGGGCTAGCCATGGTCTGGGTGACTGACGTGTAGCTATTAATAGTAACGATTTCCAGAATGTTCTCTGCCTTGTAGATCAAGGAGCAGAGGACACCAGTTGGCAGCATGGGGAAAACGCCCCAGATGTGTCAGGAGAAATAGGAGAGGCAGAGCTCCTGCAAATACGTGATTCTCCTGGGACCTCCTTCCTGGCTATGCAGAGTGTCTGCAGTGTCCTTCCTACACATTTCTCTCTTTTGTGGATTTGTGGGCACTATCTGATATGCTCTGGAGGTGTAAGAACACAGGCCAGCTAGTGGCCACCTGGCCTTACTTCAAACAAAACAGAGGGGCTGTGAGGAGCAGGTCAAGGAATGAGAAGAGACCTTCAGGAAAGACATAGGCCAGGAAAGCCATAAAAGCTATTCAAATCTGGGACCAGCAGTTGGTGTAGTGGCTATGCTGTTGGACTCCCATGCAGTCGACCACGGTTTGAGTCCCAGACCTCGTGTCTTAAACTCACGCCAGGTGTGTGTGTGCGTGCCCAAAATCCAGAGAGAAGAATGGAGGAGAAGGGATTGGGGCAGCATGGCCATCCCCCCCGAGGGGCGATTTCTTTCTTCCTGTCTACCTGTCTATCTCTCTGTGTTTTTCTAGAGAGCGCACGTGCCCTATAGCAAAAATCTCTCTCAAAAAAAAAAAAGCATTCAAATCAGAAAGAAGCTAAATGATCTCTGTTTGCAAATGATGTGGTCATATAGGTAGAAAGCCTTAAAACCAATTTTAAGACAGTTAAAACTAATAAATGAAATTAGAAGGGTTGCTGGTACAAAAATCAATATACAAAACCCAGAGGCATATCCATACACAATGAACTAGCCAAAAAGGAAAAAAAACAAAAACAAAAACAAAAACAAAAACATTCATAATAACAACAAAAAGAAGAAAATATTCAGAAATAAATGAAGGATAGAGGCTAGGGATTATGCCCAAAAGAAGAGCATGCCAGAGTCTCTCAGGACAGGAGACAGTGGAAGCGGGTGAAGCAGCTGCCTTGGGGAAATGGAAGCATTGTTACCACTCGGAGTTGCCTGCTCGACCCGTCCTGTCCTGTCAAGCAGATAAAAGATAATCCAGCCATGGGAGGAGCCAAGTGCTGTGTGACACACCACATAAATGAGAGGATAGCAAAGGATAGTTCTAGGATCTCCTACAGTGTATTCATTCATACTCCAACCTATTCAGCGTTTTTAAGGTGAAATAAAGAAGGCTGCAATGAAAGGAAGTCTGGACACGAATGAACACAGCAAACCAACTGGAAGACAGGACACAAGAGGAGCAGGAGACAGCAGGAACAAGGGAGGCCCACAGAGGGGGCTGATAGTGAGAGAGGAGAAAGGCTGGCATAATTGTAGGAGTGGGCGGGTGTTCAGAGACACAAAGGCTAAAAGGAACAGACAAAAGGGGCAGAGCAATATTCTATTTTGTCCAGGTGAGAAGAAGAATAGAGAAACACATATGTCTACCTAGTCCTTCACCTATTCAGCAAGTACTCATGAACACCTACTATGTGCAGGTGCTGATAACACTATGGTGAAAAGACAGGCAGACAGTCCTTGCCTTCATCAAGCTTTCCTGCACACCTGTGTGGACAGCACATAGCTTGTCGTCACTCCTCCATGAGGAGTGAAAGACTGACCTTGTGAACACCTGTGTGGGCACGCAGGGTTTTTTCTCGGCGCCCAATGTCATTTTTAGAGAGGCAGGGAATGTGGGGGGAGAGCTGGAACAGGGGAGGCTCTAGAGCTTATGAAAGGTTTGATCTTAGGGAGCTAAGGCAAGAGAAGGAAGGAAAGGGTCTTTGTTTTAGAGTCAGGCTGGTTGTAACAGAGGTGGCTAGCTGACCTCCAAAATTGACACTCCTCTCATCGCAAAGAAGAAGGTACTCAGCTAGGGATTATGGCTCCCTTTGTGTCTAAGTGTGGTAAGGAATGCTTCCCGCTGGAATATGAAGGTAATGGATGTGTGTTACCTCCAGACCAGCATCATAGATCTATAGTTTGTATTTTTTTTTCTTTTTCTTTTTTTTCTTATTGGGTGCATGCACTCACCAGAAAGACAGAGAGATAGAAAGCAAGAAATCCCCCCCCCCCCAGAGGGAATGGCCACACCGCAATCCTTTCTCCTCCATTCTCCTCTCGGGATCTTGGGCACACACGCACACGCACCCGGCGTGAGTTTAAGCCACTGGGTCTGGGACTCGAACCGTAGTTGACTACATGGGAGTCCAGCGACATAGCCATTACACAAACTGCGGTCCCCATAGTTTGTATTTTAACATGCAATATGTTCTCATTTATCAATGCCCAGCTATATGAGAGCATGTCTATTCCATTACTATTTATATGATAAAGTAATTTAAAATTTCAAATAATTTTTCATATTATTAGTGAATTAAATATAGTATATATGTGTGTATATATATATATATATA
>NW_006159596.1:1133811-1175377 GCF_000334495.1 Tupaia belangeri chinensis
AGAGGGAATGGCCACACCGCAATCCTTTCTCCTCCATTCTCCTCTCGGGATCTTGGGCACACACGCACACGCACCCGGCGTGAGTTTAAGCCACTGGGTCTGGGACTCGAACCGTAGTTGACTACATGGGAGTCCAGCGACATAGCCATTACACAAACTGCGGTCCCCATAGTTTGTATTTTAACATGCAATATGTTCTCATTTATCAATGCCCAGCTATATGAGAGCATGTCTATTCCATTACTATTTATATGATAAAGTAATTTAAAATTTCAAATAATTTTTCATATTATTAGTGTATTAAATATAGCATATATGTGTGTATATATATATATATATATATAATTTTAAAAATGCTTTTCAAAAAGAATTTGTGTACTCCTTTCTCAACTAATAAGAATGCTTGGGTTTTCATTAGAGAAAAACAACAACAGCAAGCAAACAATGATTTCTTGAAGATAAAGTCACACACGAAAATTACAAATCACGCCGGCAACAATTGACTGTGAAGAAAGCGGCAGGAGAAACATCAACGGGAACAGGAGATAATATAGTAATGTGAAAGAAACAATAAATTAGGCTACATTTAAAATTATGAAAGAGATAAGACCTGGAATGGACACCGTGAGAGAAGAACTATATCTGTGACTGAGAAGGAAGAAAATGGAGATAGGAGGAGAGGACACTTTCACTTAATTAATTATTCAAAAAGTGGTTAGGTGCAACTAGAGAAATGAACCAGACATAAAAAGATAAAAGAATCAGAAAGTAAAGAGAAATGAACGGGGCAGAAAGTAAAGAGGGTGAGGGGATGAGGGAGATAAACTTAGCACTGAGCTTCATGGAAGACAAGGCTAAGAAACACATTGTATGTTATTGTCCCAAGGTTAAAAAAAATGTGTGTGTGTGTGTGTGTGTGTGTGTGTGTGTATCAATTCATCAAGAGGCCCTAATATCTAAAACAATTATTTGAGGAGCATTTTTATATAAAGTGATTTAATAACATTGTGAATTCTGTCTCAACTGCAGATTTAACAAAAACGTAGAGTTTACATTTGCTGTATTAGTTCGTGGTGAAAGCTGAGGGTGTTACTTAAGTCATAAAGGAAATTCTCTAGAAAGTTAGGATGACAAAGCTTACAACGGGGGCATGGGGGAGGGGAAGGAAAGCCTATCACTCTAATTCTGAGTTTCTTAACCTTGGCACTAATAACTTTTTTTAAAAAAATGTTTTTGCCATAGGGCACATGTGCTTGCTGGAGAAAGAAAGAAAGACAGAAACAGAAAGAGGAAAGTGAGAAATTACCCTGCAGGAAGGATGGCCATGCTGCGATCCCTTCTCCTCTATTCTCTTCTTGGGATTTTGGGCACACATACATGAACCTGGCATGATGCTCATGCTGCCAAGTGCAGAACTTGAAACGCTGGCCATGTGGGAATCCAGCGCCTTAACTACCACACCACCCTGCTGGCCCCACTAATGATTTCTTTTATTGTTTTTGTTTTTAATGTTTATAATCAAGAGAGAGAGAGAGAAAGGGTTCTCCTGCCACAATCTACCTCATTTCAGTCAGCCCCAATTCATGAGCATGTGTGTACCTAATGTGTTCAGGGAGGCGTCCAGTCATGAACCTAGAACCTTCTCATGTGGGTCAGCTTTGCAGAGCATTGTTATCACTGTATCACTGTCCCGCCTCCTGTTGACATTTTGTAATAGGAAATTATTTGTTGTAGAGAGCTGTCCTGGGCTCTGTAGCTATTTGCAGCATCTCAGGCCTCTGCCCAGCAGATGCAGTAGCATCCTAGTCTTCCTTCCCTCCAGTCAGTACCCTCCAGTCAGTTGCAACAACCAAAAGTATCTTTAGATACTGGGCTGGCTCCGTGGTGCAGCAGTGATGGGCTGATCAGAAGAAGCCAAATCCCATATGGTGACCATGGTTTGAGTCCCCACTGGGTCAGCCTGAAACACCCAGGGCAGGGTATGTGAGTTAGAGGACTAGAGGAAAGGGACCATGGCATGACCAGACCCTGTGGAAGGTGCTCATCTTACTCTGACTCTCATGTGTGTGCATACGTGCTCTATCATGAATAAAGAATACACACATACACACACACACACAGACACGCACAGTCTTTACATATTGTCAAAAGTCTCCTGGGGGCAAAATCAACTCCACTGTTCTAATTGTGCCAAGTAAATCAATTTCATATTTGAGTAGTTTCCTTGCAATCTTTTTCATATGCCATACATTTATACATACATATACATATTGTGTCTTTAGTTTTCATTCAGCCCGATAAAGAATGCTATGGATGACCAGAGCATACACCTGGCATTTGAGAAGGATGCTCAAGACCTTTGTAAGTCTCCGATAAGCAAGTACCAATTTAGCATATAACATCTCCCATCGTCTGTGTCTGAGAAGGAAGGGAGAACAGTGAAGGTGCTCCAGGACCCTGATCGTAAGCAGCTGCCTAGGCTCATCCAGGAGCTGAAGTAGTTGAGGGTCCACTCTCCGGTCTTGCAGCTCACATGAATCAAATTTGTCTCAGATAAATTACACATCAGTAGAAGTCAGGGGTCCTCTGGACCTCTCTGGAGTAACTCAGGCAGTGACTCTAAGTTCCCAGAGCTTCTCAGGAACCTGGATTGCAGACACTTAACAGTCCTCAGAGGTATTATGGAGGTCCATGAGATTTTGCAACATGAATGTCTCATAGGGCTTGCTTTCTTTTTCTCCCCCCTCTTTTTATTTCCTTTTGCTTATTTATTTCTTGAGAGAGAGACAAAGAGAGAAAGACACCCTGACAGTGTCTTCATGCCATGATCCACCCCCAGCCTCAAACAGAATCACAGCCACATGCATGTATTCCAGCTGTGTGCAGGGAGGTCTCAGGATGCAAACCTGGAGCCTTCCCTTTGGGACCAGTATAGCAATATGTTGTGAAACTACCATAGCGCCACCTGACCCTCATTTATAGAAGGCCATAAGACCTACATTTTTCCTTTTTTTTTTCTAGAATTTCTTTATTTAATTGAACTTATTATTAGTAGTATTTTAATTTGACCAGAGAGAGACGAGTCAGGGGGAGCGAAAAAGCAAGTCCCCAGGTCCGGGACTTGAACCACAGTTGACCATGTGGTAGTCCAGCGCTTTCCCCATCACACCACCTGCTGGCCCCAACTCCTATATATTTTAAAAGTAGTTTCTCTCATAGGTAAACATATTTCAACACATGGGGGAAGTGGTGATAGTAAAAACACAGTGGTAAATTTGGAAGTTGTTATGCAGGGGTCAGCAGGTGATATGGTGGTTAAGGCACTAGACTCCCACATGGCCAACTGCTGTTTAGGCCTGGCCCTGGTTGCTTGCTTTCTCACTTTCCCCCTCTCTCTGGTCAAATTTAAAAATAATAATTATAATAATAAATAAATAAAATTAAGCAAATCATTCTTTAAAAAAATAGTCGGTATGCAAACTGGACTCCACAACTTGGATTGATGTCTCACATCATTTCCAAGGTCTCTATAAAGCTTATCCAGTTAGCGCACAGCCCTGGGACTGCAGACCCAGCGCAACAATTCTACCTTCTGCACAGAAAGGCCTGTTGCACATTTTTCTGCTCTGGGGCTAACTCAAGGGGGAGCGCTGTGGTCCACTTAAATCCAAGACCTCAGAGGTGATTTCAGATGGTGTTCTAAATGAGAATACTCTTAGGAATAGACAGAGCATGCTGTAATGGTGAATACGGGTCTGGAGGAAGAAGATCTTTGTCTTGATAAGTTCTTTGAACCTGACAGCCTGGCCTTCCTGAACAGCCATTTAACTCCTGCCCGATCCAAGTTCACCAGGGAGCCACCGTTACAAGTGAAAGCTACTGAGTTGTGAGAAAGAAAGGAAAATAGAGAGTGTGAAAGAACTTTGAGAACCTTCAAATGCAAGGTATCTGGGCAAATTAATCTCATCAGTAAGCATTCCTCTGCTCTACTAAGTTATAGAAAGTAGATTCTGAATGTAGCTTTTCTCCTGGCCGATGAAGCAATTTGTGAGGTCGCTTTTCTCTAAAGTCTTCGAAGGCCAGAAGCAAGGGTGAATTTAAGTCTTGGGGATTAAATCTCAATGTATTTATCTTTGTACTCATACTCAGAGGTTTCAAATGAGATGATGAAATATCGGTAAAAACTGTTCACGAGATTTTCAAATCACACAAGCCTTTCGTCCCTTCTTGTTCTCATTTTCCATTGCCCAATACCTGGCAATGCAGCCATGAGGGAAAGGCAGTGGATTTTGTGCCTCTCTGCTACATAAAGGGGCCGTTAGCAAAGTCACCTAATCTCTCTAAACCTCAAAGCCCTCACCTGTCAAACTGGGAATTTGGGCCATGCCTATCTCCTCCGGCTGTGGTGAGATTTTAATGCAACGATAAGCTTGCATGACAGAAAGTACGAAATCTTTTGCAAACATCAGGTATTATTTGTCAGATCTATTGTTCATTATGAGCCCCATCACTACTTGATATAAAAAGGTGGGTGGAGAAGGTCAGAGAGACTAATGAGTAAAAGATATTGGGATTGCCTCTAGATTCCCCAAATGCATAGTATTTTGGCTCTCTAACCAAGAATCGAACTTTTGCTGTAAATGGAAGTTCTATGGACTCCATGAAGAGAAAATGCTTGGGACCAGCAGATGGTGTGGTGGTTAAGAGTGCTGGACTCCCACATAGCCAACTGTGGTTCAAGTCCCGGACCTAGTGGCTTGCTTTCTCAATTTCTCCCTCTCTCTCTTGCTTTGTCCCTCTCTGGTCAAAGTAAAATAAATAAATAAATAAATTTCAATAAAATAATTTTAAAAAAGAAAACACTTACATATCATATAGATGAATCTCAAAATATTTTATACAAAAAAAGAAAGCCTTCAAAGAGTAGATAGGATATACCTCATAATTAATTTTTTAAAAAAGGCTCTCTCTGTGACTTTAGAATCATACTATAATAAATCCTTACTGACAGAATACTTTTTTCCTCTTAGTTTGACATTCATGGCTCATCCTGGTCCATCAGCAAACTCATGTGGCCACTCCCCCATCCATGCCCCAGTCATTGTGGATTTTTCCCAGTTTCTCGTTTCCCCTGCTTTTCCGCCTGCCTGAGGGACTTTGCACCTGCCGTCCCCTCTGCCTGAAGGTGCTCTCTCTCTAGCCTCTCCTCCTGTAACTTTTAGTTTAAGTGCAATTTCTTTGAAGAAGTCTTTCTGTGGCTGGTCCCATAGTTTATTTTTTTATTTTATTTTATTTATTTATTTTTTTGAGAGGTTTTTGCTATAGGGTGCGTGTGCTTGCCAGACAGACAGAGAGCGACAGAGAGACAGAAAGCGAGAAATCACCCCCCAGGGGGGATGGCTACACCGCAATCCCTTCTCCTCCATTCTCCTCTCGGGATCTTGGGCACGCACGCACACGCGCCCGGCATGAGATTTAAGCCACCGGGTCCGGGATGCAAACCACGGTCGACTACATGGGAGTCCAGTGACATAGCCGTTATGCTAACTGCTGGTCCCGCTGGTCCCATAGTTTAACAGTTAAGGGAACTGGGTTACACATGGATGACAGTGGTTTGAGTCCCACCTGAAGGGATTTGGAAAACACACTGGGCGGATATATCCAAACTCCCGATGGGAAGGAGAAATGAAGGAAGCATCCCAATGGTCTCTCTCTCTCTCTGTCTCTGTCTCTGGGGGATACACACACCCTGTGACATTATTTCAAAAAATTAATAGTCTTTCTGATTCCTCTGACTAGGTGAAGTTTTCTTGTGACAAGCTTCCAAAGTATCCGATACAGTTTCTTCCTAATAGTCATCACACATGTAAATACTCAAATTCTCAGCAGACTGAGCGGTCGGAGAGCAGCGGCCATATCTCTTCGGGTTAGGTGGCGTTGCTACTGCCTGGTCCCGGTATCCAGTGGGCTTACAACAATATGAGTTCTTTTTTCTTTTTTTTGAGAGGTTTTTGCTATAGGGCGCATGTGCTCACCAGACAGACAGAGAGAGACAGAGAGACAAAAAGCGAGAAATCACCCCCAGGGGGGATGGCCACACCGCAATCCCTTCTCCTCCATTCTCCTCTCGGGATCTTGGGCACGCACGCACACGCGCCCGGCGTGAGATTTAAGCCACCGGGTCCAGGACTTGAACTGCGGTCGACCATATAGGAGTCTAGCAACATAGCCATTACGCTAACTGCTGGTCCCTGCAACAATACGTGTTGAATAAATGAGTGGATGAACAGCAAAGTCAGTGGACTCTCCCTGGCAAGTCTTGAGATTATAAAATACATTTTATTAGCTACATTTTGGGCATTGTTTCATCTATGTGTTTCTTTTCTTACTTTGTTAGAGGGCATGTGTGCTTGCTAGAGAGGGACAGAGAGCGGGAAAGTGAGACATCATCCCCCTGGGGGAGATGCCCATGCCACGGTCCCTTCTCTGTTCTCCTCTTGGGATTTTGGACACACATGAACATGCACCCAGTGTGTTTTCCAAGCAACTGAGTCCAAGACTCGAACCGCCCAGTTGGCCATGTGGGGATCCAGCAGACTTCACCACCACATCACTGCCTGGTCCCCATCTGTGCTTTTCTGAGGGCTGGAAGACCGATTCGCATCAGCCCTAAACAATGGGAAGCGTTGTCGCTGAGATGTACCTTCACTATATTTAGGCTGGCCTAATACTTCTCACTGATGGTAATAAATTGGGGTGGGCAAGGTGATGTCACTTGCAATGCCTCTGTAAAGTGTTCTTTTGACTGCTCTGTAAGAAAAAAGAAATAGCAGTTTTCTCTTGGAGAGGGGTACAGGATCATGCATTACGTGAGTTATCCCCGTTCAATCAAAAAGTACACGAAGGAAGCACATAAGTCATCGAGACAGCCATCGCCACGGCGTCACGCAGGTCTCATGTCGGTGATGGAGCAGCCAGACTCCCTGACAGCGGTGAATTATCCCTCGTGTCACCAAATAGCCACAAGAAGCGTCAAGGCCACAGACATGGAGAGGGCGGTGCGTGTGGGGGGGAGGCTTTACACTGCCCCAGTAAAAGTTTGAAATGTTTTATTGCTTTCTTTTAATCTTATCATTGAGGTTTTAAAATAAAATTACAGGGCTGCTAAGCCTGGCCAATGGGCAGGGTGATTCATTTCCACTTGGCGATGGTGTTCCTTTGGTGGCTTTTGTTCTGGCCAAGCCTGGGCTGGGGCCCCTGTGCCTCCTTCCCATCCCACCACCATCCCCAAGGGACAGCCGGCATTCCAAATCCTAACCAAGAAGAATGCATGAAACATGGGGCTTTTGTGTTTTCATCTGTTGTCAAGTAATTCAGTAAATTTATATCCTTTTCTCTGACAGTTACGTATTGGCCTGGTATAATAAAATCTCTAATTTTTTTTTTCTTTTTTTGATGAGGTGTTTGCTATAGGGCACGTGCACTCGCCAGAAAGACAGAGATAGAGAGACAGAAAGCAAGAAATCACCCCCCGGGGGGATGGCCATGCCACAATCCCTTCTCCTCCATTCTCTTCTCGGGATTTTGGGCATGCACGCATACGTGCCCGGCGTGAGTTTAAGCCGTTGGGTCCGGGATTCGAACCATGGTCAACTACATGGGAGTGCAGCAACATAGCCATTACGCTAACTGCCGGTCCCATAAAATCTCTAATTTTTAAAAGCCTCGTAGTATGAAAGACAAGTTAACACGTGACTCTGAAATCTGGCAAGTAGAAAGTGCTTTGAATGGCCATGAGAATTGTAGGTAAAACATTCAACTACACTAATATTCTTGTGTAAAGTTTTTAATGTTTAAAAAAAAATTCTTCATAATATTATGGATAAGTTAATTCCTGGGCCTGATTTTGATTTGAGGGCAATTCCAACTAATAATGTTATACCATAAACCTTCTTTTTCACAGCTCGTAACATCAAACTAAAAACAGAATTCTTAAGGTACACTCTTCTGTTTATCCATGAAATAATCTTTACAGACTTTTAACAGATGTCTTCAATAGACATTGTTATTAAAAAAGAATATCCTGGGGGACCAGCAGTTGTCATAGTGGCTATGTCACTGGACTCCCATGTAGTCCACTGCTGTTCAAGTGTTCAAGTCCCAGACCTGGTGGCTTAAACTCACACCCGGCGTGTGTGCGTGCATGCCCAACGTTCTGAGAAGAGAATGGAGGAGAAGGGATTGTGGCGTGGCCATCCCCCCCCACCGTGGGGTGATTTCTCGCTTTCTGTCTCTCTGTCTCTGTCTGTCTGTCTGGCGAGCACACATGCCCTATAGCAAAAACCTCTGGAAAAAAAAAAAAGAGACTATCACATCAAACCATTTTAGAGTGTGAGTCTAGTACAGGTACTCATGGACTACTTCTGTGTGTTCAGATAATCCTGTCCATCCTTACCTGGGAAGACACACTCTGTGGACATTATCATCTGCTAGTAACCCTCTACTCATCTCCTATCAGCTCGTTATCCCAGACGAGGACTTCTTCCTGCTTCTCCAGACCAGAAGTTCCAACTTTCAGGAAAGTTTTCAGGAACAGCTCGTCAGACAAAAGCGCTCCAGTTAACAAGCATCCACCAAAAAGAAAAGTCCTTGTAAATGTTTTTTGGGGAAAAATAAAAACTACTCATTTTTCAGTTATGACCGCCCAAAAAACCAAGTTTTGTGGTTTCAGGCACTTTTCAGTTTTATAACTTGAAAATAAGTTAGAGTGTAAGCAGGAAAAAAAACCAAAGTTTTGAGTCTCTAATACAGATTAATGCCTCTGGTATGTCTTGAAGAAGACATAAAGCTGGTAAGAACAACTGAACTATTTGTGGGGAAGCATGCTATTGTGCATAAATATTTCAAAATACTGCCACTTATCCCAGCACTGAATTTTGATTTCTGCTTTCAAGCCTGCCATATAAAAAAATATGAGGGGACTTCACGAAGTTCATGGAAAATGGAAATAAAGTACACATTTATTTGGGTGCAAAGTTTTTTTGATGATACATGTTTTCCACTAACTTTTTGAAGGCTTTTATATACTCTAGTATGGTTAATTCAGTCATCCCTGGCTAGGATCTTTTTTTTTTTTTTGGAGAGATTTTCACTGTAGGGCACGTGCGCTCGCCAGACAGACAGAGAGAGACATAGAGACAGAAAGCGAGAAATCACCCCCCAGGGGGGATGGTCACGCCGCAATCCCTTCTCCTCCATTCTCCTCTCGGGATCTTGGGCACGCACGCACACGCGCCCGGCGTGAGTTTTTTAAGCCACTGGGTCCGGGACACGAACCGCGGTCGACTACGTGGGAGTCCAGCGACATAGCCATTACGCTAACTGCTGGTTCCCATCCCTGGCTAGGATCTTAAGCAGAGTAAAGGGGAAAGGTGTGCTTTCATAAGTCAATCATCAGTCCTTTTTTTTGGAGAGGTTTTTGTGTTTTTGTTATAGGGTGCATGTACTTGCCAGAAAGATAAAGAGACAGAGAGACAGAAAGTGAGAAATCACCCCCAGGGGGGATGGCCATGCGGGATGGCCATGCCGCAATCCCTTCTCCTCCATTCTCCTCTTGGGATCTTGGGCACGCACATACATGCGCCTGGTGTGAGTTTTAAGCCACCGGGTCCAAGACTTGAACCGTGGTTGACTACATGGGAGTTCAGCAACGTAGCCATTACACTAACTGCTGATCGCTTCAATCGTCAGTCCTTTTGATTGCAAGCTCCAGCAGAGGTAAAGGCCATTGAGAGGGCCTTGACATCCGTGTTCTTTGCTATCAGGGCTCTGGAGAGCATGAAGGTGGGGCTTAACCAAGATCATATAGTAAATCAAAGCTGAAGTGGATGTCTCTCCCAGGTGAGGTTGGACCTGCCAGGCTAGGCTGTGGTTTCACCCTCATTGTTTAGATACTCTGGGCAGGTGTGGGGAGACATGACACGGTGGCGTTTCTAATTGGCCCAGTTCTGCCCATGGCCGAGCCTATATGAAAAAGCTGGGACGAGTGTGGGTTCTAGACTAGAGAAAACTCAATTTGATTGTTGTTCTACAACTTACTGGCTAAGTCATTTTGGCAACTTATCCGAGCCTCTGTTTATTCACCTGTAAAATGGGACTAAGAGAAACACAGAATACGTAAGTATTATGGCAAAGGGGTTATATAAGGAAGATAGTTTGGCAAATAATCAAAATGTTTGCCATTGTTGCTATCATTACTGTAGTCATTGTAACTCTCATGTTCCTAATCTCACCTCTCACCTATTTCTGTTATATAACGGGTATACAACCTAGCTTGAAACTCACACCGGGCATGTGTGTGTACGTGCCCAAGATCCCGAGAGGAGAATGGAGGAGAAGAGATTGCAGAGTGTCCATCCCCGCTGGGTGTGATTTCTTACTTTCTGCCTCTCTGTCTCTCCAGTGAGTACATGTGCTCTATAGCAAAAATCTCTCATTAAAAAAGTAAAAAAAATAATCAATTATTCTACTTTACATATGGAGGAAATAGGGGCCTAAGATCCTTCACTTCTTTTTGTTTGCTTATTTATTTCTTCCATGAGAGAGAGAGAGGGGCAGAGAGACAAAGACAGATAGGCACCCCCAACAGGGTCTTCATGCCACAACCCACCCTTGGTCTCAGCTGGCTTGGAGCATGCGTGTGCAAGTCTGGCATGCTCTGACCGGTCCTGAGATGCAAACCTGGCATCTGTCCCATGCAGCTCCTGCTGCATTACTGCTGCACCGCCAGCTGGTTCCATCCTTCACTTCCATACATCTTAGGAAACTTGACCATGGAGTTAAAGAAGCAGCCATAAAAAGAGGGCCGAGATAGGACCCAGAAAGCCTGGTGCCTGACCCAGCCACGCCATTCACAACTTCAGCAGACTCCATTCACCTCTCTGAGCCTCGTGGTTTGTTCATGGGTGTGTGTGTTCGTGTGTGTATGTTTTAATGCAAAGAAGGAGGATAAATCTTTCCTACCCCGTGTTGTTCCTGTAAGGATTGAGTAGGAAGATAAATATGAACGCATTTTGAAAACTCCAAAGCACCCAGTTTAAGTAAATTTGAGTATTTTTATCATGTTGGAAGGCACTTATGATGACTGCTTTCTAGATCCATATTTTTCCCTAAAAGGTTATTCTTATTTGTAACAATTGTTATTCATTACTCACTTATTAATAGACATGAAAGTAGTGTTGATGACAGCCTCTTGCTAATAATAAACTAAAATGGACTCATGGTTTGTGTAATAGGTCTGTTCAGTTTTTCTCCCTTCTTAAAAAAAGTTAAGCCTTCCCAATTTGTTGGAGCACAGAGAAGTGCTGTATTGCCTAATACTGTTCTACTGAAGTTCACCAGCTTGTACTTGATGTTCTGGAATTTATTGCTTACAGAATATGTGTTTTCCTCCTGGTCTTATTAAACACACACACACACACAGACTTGTTTGGATATCAAAGTGGTCATGCTGGTATGGTTAGAATAACTAGAGAAATTAAATTGACTGAAATTTCAGGGTTTGAAGGGCTCATCTCAAAATGACAGAGTTATTGAGAAACTCTGACCAAGAGCGGAGCCTCACCTTAGGAAAAGGACACACATTTTGTGTAATCACACTGGTTCTTTCCTCTGGTGAGGCTGTTTACGCTTAGTCATCAGAAAGTTTCAGATAACCTTTGATCCACGTGGCTCAGTTATTACCAAGACATGGGCTCCCTACAGCCTGCATGGAGAAGAGAAAGCTTGGCCTACTTGTAGCATGGATCCCTAAAAGGACCACTCAAATTAATGAAATGCTTTCATTGGGATGTCATTTCTTTTTCTTTCTTTTTTTTTTTTTTTTTTTTTTTTTTGAGACGTTTTTGCTATAGGGCGTGTGCACTCACCAGGCAGACAGACAGAGACAGAGAGACAGAAAGTGAGAAATCACCCACCAGGGGGGATGGCCACGCCGCAATCCCTTCTCCTCCATTCTCCTCTTGGGATCTTGAGCATGCACATACATGCACCCAGTGTGAGTTTTAAGCCACCGGGTCCGGGACTTGAACCGTGGTCGACTACATGGGAGTCCAGTGACATAGCCATTATGCTAACTGCTGGTCCCAGGATGTCATTTCTTTATTCTGCAGCCACACCTAGTACATCCCCTTGGATAAAAGGTCTATTCTGCCCAGGAAAGAAGGAACTTCAGTGGTAGAAGAGAATACTTATTCAGGTCTCCATGCATTATTCAAGGCCGTGCAAACTTTCATCTCTAATTTAGCACACTTACTGTCTGCTAATCTTCAAGGAAGCAACCAATGCGACTAAAGTGTGATTACCTGCCAACTCTGAAGTTATTGTCTCTCAGCTCCACACTCTCACCCTTGTAGGCTTGGATTTATGAGGCTGGAGCCAGCACTCTGCAAGCCCAATTTCTCTTTTGCCAGCAGCTCCAGGTGAGGCTCTGAAAATAGAAGGTACTAGAGAGAGTCGGCAAGGATGAAGTAGGGAAGGGACTAACTGCTTCCCGTGTGCTCCCTCTCGGCTTGCTGTCTGCCTGTTATTGCCGAGAGCAAGCCCCAGCCACGCTTCTTCACTGAGAAGCAGCAGTTCTTTTCCACAACAGTGAGTGAGTCCAACATTTCCTTGGTCCAGAAACTTGCAAGACCAGCCTCGTTGTGTTTCCTCAGTCACTGGCAGCAGCTGAGCAGTGTCCCTCCCCAGAGATCAGAAACTTAGCTCCATGGAGAGTCTCCTCCACTTTAAGATTTTAACAATTCCATCCTCTTTCCCAGCTTTTGTGGTTAGAGTTCATTGCTGCGGTTGTGATGCCCGCGGTATTTTAATATGCTCTTTTTATACTTCTATTTACTACATTAGAATTGTTCAAAAAAAGAAGGAAAAAAAAAAAGAACAGAACCAATACTGCGCTCTATGGTGGAAACGGAAAGATTAGGGGATACAGAAGCATGGAAACTGGTTACAGATACTGGAGGCAGTATGGGAAGAGGGTGGGAGGAGGAGAAGAGAGTAAAGGAATCAAGGAGAAAATAGAAAGGCAAGACATTTATGAGACACAGAAATGGAGGACTATCTGTTGATGATAATATGTATGATACCTTCAACTAGACTGGGGTGAAGTATATTCATGGTAAATTCACTTTCTAAGCTATAGTGATGTATAGTGATTGAATGTATAACATAAATTAAAATAAAATTTATGGGGACCAACAGTTGGCATAATGGCTATGTCACTGGATTCCCTGCGGTTCGAGTCCCGGATCTGGTGGCTTAAACTCATGCCGGGCGCGTGTGCGTGCATGCCCAAGATCCCAAGAGGAGAATGGAGGAGAAGGGACTGTGGCGTGGCCATCCCCCCTGGGGGGGTGATTTCTCGCTTTCTCTCTCTGTCTGGTGAGCGCACGCGCTCTATAGCAAAAACCTCTCCAAAAAGAAAGAGAAAAAAAATAGATAAAAATTAAAATAAAATTTATGAAAGAATACCTATCTCTCTAGGTAGAGAGATATATAGGAAGAGATTATACGAAGGATTGGCTCATGCGATCATGGAGGCTAAGAGGTCCCATGGTCTGCTTTGTGCAAGCTAGAATCACAGGAAAGCCAGTGTGTAATTCAGTCCAGGTCTGAAGGGCCAAGAGCCAGAAGTGTAGTGTCTGAGATCAGGAGAAGGTAAATGTCCCAGCTCCAGCAAAGAGCAAATTCAACTGTCCTTTGCCTTTGTGTTTAATTCAGGTCCTCATGGATTGTATGATGTCCGCTGCACTGGGGAGCGTGCTCTTCTTTACTCAGTCTGGGGATTCAAATGCTAATCTCGTCTTCACCTTCCCAGACACATCCAAAAATAATGTTTTACTGGAGCATCTCAGCAACCTTTATCTCAGTCAAGACGACACATAAAATGAACCATTACTGTTGCCTGTTTAACAAGTCAGAACCCTGTTATGAATTCCTTACATTATAGTTTATCTGTTAAAATAACTGGGATGGGGGGGCAGCAAGTGGTGTGGTAGTTAAGGCACTGGACTCCCACATGGCTGACTATGGTTCGAGTCCCAGACCCAGCAGCTTGAAACTCCCACCAGGTGCGTGTGCATGGTTGTCCAAAATCCCAGGAAGAGAATGAAGGAGAAGGGATTTTGATGTGGTCATCCCCCACCCCACCACCAGGAGGTGATTTCTTACTTTCCTTCTCTCTGTCTCTCCAGCAAGTACGTGCACCCTACGGCAAAAACTTGAAAAAACAAAACAAAACAAAAAAAAAAAAAAAGGAAAGAAAAGAAAAGAAGAAAGAAAAGAAAAGAAAAGAAAAGAAAAGAAAAGAAAAGAAAAGAAAAGAAAAGAAAAGGAAAGGAAAGGAAAGGAAAGGAAAGGAAAGGAAAGAAAAGAAAAGAACAAAAGTTACTGGGAGAGTTTCTACCTCTTGCTTGGACCCTGACTGATATACCAGCTGACAATCTGGATTCATGTGGATTCCCATAATATTTTCTCTTTGATGAGTAACTTGTAGTCTATACTTATTGCATTTTTAAGCCTAGAAACAAACCCTTTTATTTTGACAATCCTCTCCATACTCGCTATTTCCATGTAGTTTAGGTAAGACGGACTCTATCCCCTTCTCTAGGGGTAGGCGTGGGACCTAATCCAACCAAGGACACAATCACCTGTCCCAGCCATGGTGATTAGGCTAGTGGGTGGACATGTGCTCTAGACATACTTGAATACACTAGCATCATCTTAAACTTTCAAGTTACATAAGCCAACAACAGATTTTCATTTTTATAAATAATTAAGTTGTATTGTGTGTTTGTCACTGACAAGCTCTTCAACCAAAGGAATGAACCTTTAATAGTGAGACTTTGGCAGAAATTTGGTGGATGTGTGGTGGGCAGTGGGCAATGCTCTGTAGCCTTCAAGCCATACCTAGAATGGAGCAGATGGTGGCAGATAGGTATATACCTTCCATGGTCCTCCTCCACTCTAGAGCCTGGTTGGGACTCTTATTGCCAGCTTGCCATAGGACTGAGTTCCTGTGCCCACTTGCTGAAAGAGCCTAGAGGTAGTGGTTTTAACGTTCTGGCCATTACAGTTATTAACTCATAATCCATCCTGTGTGAGACCAATGTAACTTTCTAAATGCATATTCTAGTTGATAATTTAGCTGAACTATCTACAGAGTGTAGGGACGGAACTAAGTATGTCCCCATATTACCTTCTAAATCTGGTTGTCTGATACTGATACCTAAGTTAAGACGGGAATAGGAAGAGAGCTGGAATTTATCGAACTGGGCTAAGCACCTTCATTTCACAACCAGTCCAGGAAATAGGTATCCTTGTCCACCTTTTATAGATGAGAAAGAGGCTTAGAAAGGTTAAGCAACTTGTTCAAGGTTACAAGCTAATAGATTCAAATCCAGTTCCCTCTGACATTGAAGTTCATTCTCTTTCTCCACATCAGAAAGGATCAGGGAAGTCAATAGCTATTTCAAAGAGAAATGATGATCACCCCACATGTCTGGTCTCCTACATTTCTCCTTGTTTTGTTTGTTTGTTTGTTTGTTTGTTTCATAGCTAAAGCCCCCAAAGAGAAATGTAGCTGGAAACTACTTCTAAAGCACCATTACAGGCAGGAATCTATCCGGGTATAGAGGAAGTAAACCAAAAGCAACAGGGCCTGGAATGTTTGAAAACTCTTAGGCTGTTTTTAGTTAAGCCACAAAAGCAATGGAGGTTTATATTTGGAGACTGATTTACTATCACCCATTAGTGTATTTTATACTTCACTGAACTTAGATAGGCAAATTACATAAACAATTTATATATAAGCAAAACATGTCAGATGTCAGGATTCAAAATATGTATTTAATTAAAAAAATACATCTCTTAATACCAAAGCCCTAAATACATATTAAACGATACCCCAATCTGAAGGTAAATGAGCTATGTCACCTAGCAGATATTAAGTGACCCACATATTCAGTAATACCTCCATTAACAAGCAAAGCACTCCAGCCACACACTGCAGTGTCAGACACGTCATCACCCAGTGAAGCAATTACAAAAGTGATACAGTCCCTTCCAGAGGGGCCAGAAAAGAGGTGGGTACAGTGTGAAATGATTAAAGATCAACCAAACAACATCAAATAGGCTGCCAGAGAGTAAGCGGAAGTGGGAGGAAGGTCAGAAGGAGGTATGTGGTTAAGGAGCTGGACTCTCACATGGCCCACTGCAATTCAAATCCAGGGCCTGGTGGCTTGCTTTCTCACTTTCTCTCTCTCTCATGAGTGCACGAGCCCTATAGCAAATAATAATAATAATAATAATAATAATAAATAAAATCAATAAATAATTGAAAAATAAATTATAATTAGGCAAATACATTTATCTTTAAAATAAATAATTCTAAAAAAAAAAAAAAAGGAAATAAGGAAGCAGGACCCCAGGGCTAACCTATACTCCTCCAGGGACACAGAGACAAGAGCTGAGGAAACCTGTGGGTAGCCTGGAGTAGAGTAGAATGCACTCAACCTGATTTCACTGTCACCCCAGCACACCCAAAACAGGCCTCAAGGAAGGAGGTGTGACCCAGACACATCTCTGAAGGACATAGATTAGCTGGTAAGAAGAGGTGGCACCTCTGACCTCCCCCAAGAGGTCCTCAAACCCAGTAAGGAAAAAATCAGGATTGGAGTGACACATATGTGAGTTCATGGCATTCCGTATCAACCTGTTCCTTTGAAAAATCCTTTAATAAAGGATTTTTTTTTTTTTAAATCAGTCCATAGAATTAGAAGACCAGGTACATTTACCTGGTCAAGGTTCAATGGCAATTTAAAACTCACTTAAGTCAAATGTAGCTTGGTAGTGATTCAGACAATCAGCTCACGCAAAGGACCTGGATCAGAGACTTCTGTTCCCTGACAAAGGCCAGGGTACTGGGACGCTGGCTGATCTTGGGAAGCTGAAGGGACCGAGAAGGCAGCTAAGAGCCAAGGATTCTGAGACTCAGAAATGAGAGGCTGGGGAACCCCTACATTTTGCTGATTTCTTATTATCCCATATGCCACACAGGACAAACACACTCTATCCACCGAGGTATTTTCGTCTCGTGCAGCTGTGTGGCTTAGCAGGAGCCGTGCTGTCGAGCCTTACGACTCATGCCAGCACTGCTGTGTATGATTTATGGAGACCTCCGGGAGAAGGGAACAGCCAGCTTCATTCAAGGAGCTTCGTTTTCAGAGGATTTGTTCATCTTCCCTGCTCTCTGAGTAAAATAGTGAGGTTGCCTCAACCAGTGATGGACAGGAGGACACCTCCTACTCCCCCTATTCACTTGCCCTCTTTCTTGCTTACATAATGGTGCCTCTGGGACCAGCAGATGGCGTAACATTTATGTCACTAGACTCCCATGTAGTCGACCATGGTTCAAGTCCCAGACCCACTGGCTTCAAACTCACACCAGGTGCGTGTGTGCGTGTTACCCAAAATTCCAAGAGGAGAATGGAGGAGAAGGGACTGTGGTGTGGCCATCCCCCCCCCCCAGGAGGTGAGTTCTCATTTTATGTCTCTCCAACAAGTACATGCACCCTATAACAAAAATCTCCAAAAATAAATAAATAAAAGAAAGAAAAATAATAATAATGGGGCCCCTAGTTTAAAAAGAGAACAGATAGCCAGGATCAGAGAATCTGTGGCCTTCAACTACCACAGGAGGTTTAGTGACTCTGAAACCAGCCAAATCTTCCTACTAGGGATATTTCTTGGGCCTGGAGATGCCTGTCTCAAAGTCGGGTCTGGGGACCAGCAGTTAACGTAATGGCTATGTTGCTGAACTCTCATGTAGTGGACCGCGGTTTGAGCCCCAGACCCAGTGGCTTAAATTCATGCCGCACGCATGTGCATGCATGCCCAAGATCTGAGAGGAGAATGGAGGAGAAGGGATTGTGGTGAGGCCATCCACCCTGGGAGGTGATTCTTGCTTTCTGTCTCTGTCTTTCTGGCAAGCGCACACACCCTATAGCAAAAACCTCTCCCCCTAAAAAAGACGGGTCTGCAGCCCAATGCATGGGGGAGAGATTGAAAAGAGACCAGGATGTATTGGTCTCCAGGCTAGCAGCTTCTGTCAGGTTATCTCCTAGCCTCACTGATCAGGAGAAGGTCTGGGGAACCAGCAGTTAGCGTAATGGCTATGTCGCTGGACTCCCACGTAGTCGACCACGGTTCACGTCCCGGACCTGGTGGCTTAAAACTCACGCCGGGCGCATGTGCGTGCATGCCCAGGATCCCGAGAGGAGAATGGAGGAGAAGGGATTGCAGCATGGCCATCCCCCCTGGGGGGTGATTTCTCGCTTTCTGTCTCTCTGTCTCTCTCTGTCTGTCTGGCGAGCGCACGCGCCCTATAGCGAAAACCTCTCCAAAAAAAAAAAAGGAGAACGTCTGCAGGTACTGTTCTGAACAGTCTACAAGGAACCTTCAGCAATGCTCCTCCCTCACCTACCCCTCCCATACTCCCCCCAAAGGCAAGCTCTGAGGTCTCTAATGCCAAGAATTTCTGACTCCTGCCCTAGAAACTTTCCAGGTTGGATTTGACTAGTCTTGTCATTTTATTTATTTTTTTTCTATTCTTCTTCCCTATTTCAGCTTCTCTTTTCAGCCTTTTTGGTCCAAAAAGACCAAACTCACATGTATTCCTTGAAAAAGAGGAAATCAGGCCAGTTGATAGCTTGGGTTTGTGGTAACACATAATAGCTGCTTTGTGATAAAGCAGCGTTTGACCGAGCAAGCCACGTTGGCAATATCCTGTTTATCTGCTCCTAGGAATGCACAGAGACCCTCACCACAATGGAGGATAATAAAAGTTCATCGGAATGTGCGAATGACAACAGAGCCATGAGGACTGCATGTTGAACTCCTCCATCTAAAATCAGATCCTGGTAAGCTCAGGAGAGAGTTTGTATTCATGTTGTCTAAGCTGTTAATAAAACATCTAGTTTATCTTATTCCTAGGAAAGATGAGAACAGAACGGCATTGGCAGATTTGAAAGAGGAACTTGACATGATCAAGTTTAATATGTGAGAAGTATATTCCCTATGCCAATAAGGTTCTCTTTTAAACTAGAACGTTTTAAAAAGAAATCAAAAGGGGGGGGTAGGAAGGGTGCGTCCCACCCAAAGTGTGAAATGAAATATACTATCTTTTGGTTCATTTTGTTGGCTTTAGTTTGGGTATAATGCTTCTAGTGCTGTTTTGGATCATTTGGAAAAATTCCGTGTGGTCCAGCCCCAACCCACACCACGACACCTAAGGAGCACCTGAGCCATTGGTAAAGGAAGTTGTTTTACTCTCTCGCACCGGAAGCTTTGAAGGTACTTCCGGCTGCATCGAAGTGCTTCATGGCTTTGCGCATCTCAGCCCCACTGCAAAGCCCCCCTGCAGGAGTGGCGTGTGGTAGCCCATGTTCTCCTGAAGGAGCTATTTCTCTCCATACACTGTGCAAATTTGTGTGGAGATGCCCCAGTCTCTTTCTTGACATACCACGTAGCCTCTTAGTGACTCTGTTCTGGTCTATTCTGTTGCTATTAAGAGAAAATACTTGAAACTGGGTGATTTGTGAGAATACAGGTTAATTCAGTGCACAGTGTGAAGGTCCGAGGTCCAAGGTCCAGGGACCAACATCTGCTGAGGATCTCCTGGCTGTCTCACAACAAGGTGATGGCAGGAAGGCCATCTGCGACTGTGTACCTCTGTTCCGGTGTTATTTCCTCTCCTTAAAAACCCACCAGGAGGGACCAGCAGATGGCATAGTGGTTGCATCACTGGACTCCCACTGAGTGGACGGATGGTGGTTCAAGTCCCAGACCCAGTGGCTTAAAACTCATGCCAGGCATGTGTGCGTGCATGACCAAAATCTTGAGAGGGGAACCGAAGAGAAGGGATTGCAGTGTGGCCATCCCCCCTGGGGGGTGATTTCTTACTTTCTGTCTCTCCACCAAGCACATGTGCCCTACTGAAAAAAAAAAAATTCTCTAAAAAAATAACAAAAACAAACAAACCCACCAGGAGTCCATCATGGGGGCTCTGACCTAATGGCCTTAATCTTAATATCTCCCCCAAACCCCACCTTTCAACACCATAGTCACCCTCTTAACTCTGTCGCAGCCAAATCTCAACATGTAGTTTTTTTTTCTTGGGCAGGAGTGGGGGGCACTCCAACCATAGCAGGCTCCTCCAACTACTGTTAACTCTAGAGGAACAGCAGGTGGTGTTGGCAGCTGGATCCCACGTGGCCAACTGTGGTTTGAGTCCTGCACCCAGTGGCTTAAACATCACACTGGGCATGTGCATGCGTGCCCCAAATCTCAAGAGGAGATGGAGGAGAAGGGATTACTATGTGGTCATCTCCTTCGAGGGCTGGTTTCTCACTTTCCCTCTCTCAATTCTCTCTGGCAAGCACACATGCCCTGTGACTAAAACCTAAAAACAAACACAAAAATAAAGAACTCTCTAGAAAAATAATCTAAAGGAATAGGTGATGGTTGAATAGCCCAAAGAGTCCCTCTGTGTCTTTTCAGTGCCTACTCTACCACTCCTTGTTTTGCTAACTGTTCTAGAAGGTTCTACCATCAGGTGCTGGGAGCTTTCTTTTAGGAGCTAGTTAGTTTTAAGTTTCAATTAAAGTAAGAAAGTTTTGACCTTTATAAGGATTACATGTAGAGGATTCCAAAAAGAGCGAACAGGAGTCCTGAGACATAAGAACAAACAGTTGCTCTGGGTTAGGCTGTCGAATAGAACTTTCTGTGACTGCGGATATGTTTGGTAGTTCTGTGCTATCTGCTAGAGTAGTCAGTAGCCACACACAGCTACTGTGCCACTCAAATACGCCCAGGAGGACTGAAGAACCGAGTCTTAGACTTTATTTAATTTTAACACATTTAAATCTCTATATGTGGCATGGCTACTGAATTGAACTGGCTTAGTTATTAACTCTGTGTGTGTGTGTGTGTGTGTGTACATGACATGCATATGGAGAATTTAAGATTTAAATTGGAGGAAAGAAAAAGAAGAGAGGACAGTAGGTGGAGTGGAGGTTAAGAGTGCTGGACTCCACATGGCCGACCATGGTTAGTGAGAGTCCTGGACCTGGTGGTTTGCTTTCTCACTTTCCCATCTCTCTCGCTATCTCTCATTCTGTACCTCTTTTGTCAAATTAAAATAAATACATTTTTAAAAATTTAACAACAACAACAAAAAGAAAATAGTACCTATTAGAGCCCGACTGGAAAAATCCTTTGGACCTATCATGATCATCCTCCACCCAGGCAATAAGGAGATCCCCGCCATCAGTCCTAAAGAGAAAAGCGTCATCGTTTATTTTCATTAATCATTAGGGAGCAAGACTGCCATGCTCACGCGGAAGCTGGGCCCCACTGCCATGCTCACGCGGAGGCTGGGCCCTTCTCTGCATTTGTCCCTAGTGACTGATAGCATTTCAAGTAATCTCACGCTACGCCGTGGACAAGGGGAGAGGTAATGGAATTGCCTCCTCATTTTCCAGCCCAAGCCAATAATGTATCATTGTGCGTAGCTGTCAGTTTTCTACATCAAGGGTACCCAGTACCAGGTAGGACACTGGCCCTTTTAAAGCAACATAAATCAGGAGTTGTATGAGGAGAGAGGGGTCATGAAGAGGCCATGGGAATCTCAGGCCTGTCCACGCGTCTGATTTGGGGCCTTCAAATTGCTCCCTGAGCTGGCAAAATCATAGGATTCTGCAGACTTTGTTGGGGTCTCCAAGTTGCACAGAGATCATCAGCAACTTCCTAACAGAAAGGAGGAAGAAGCCACGGAACGACCGAGTGGCTGTGACTGTCCATATATGTGACAGAACATCCCTGCCTCTGTGTGTGTGTGTGTGTGTGTGTGTGCTGGGGGTTCCAAACACTGGCAGCAGGAAAGACACCCCTCCACCCCCTTCCTTTATGTTCATTCCCCTGCCATGTTCTAATTAGGAAACGCACAAGAATTCTTGGAAAGTATAAAGAACCAGATAGTAGTACGTTTTTTCCCATCCAGGGGAAAAAAAATGCTTGTTAATTAACCCACATTTCACTTCTGTAAAGTTGTCAGCTTTCCTGCCCCTCCTGATGTCAGGATCTGGGGCGCGCGTTTAGCAAGGTACTGAAACGGTGAACCCCTGCAGCGGCACTGGTACTCCAGAGAGGTTTGCCTTTTTCATCGCAAATTCTTTTGTTTTTCCCTGTGGCCGGCTGCTGCAACCACGGCCGTCCATTCAGATTAAACAGGCTGAGGAGTGCTATTCAATGCGTCAGCCAGGAGCACTTCTCTAAACACGGCCTTGGCAGGTAGGGCTCAAAAAGAAAAGTTGGGGGCTGTTCACAGCGGGGGCGCGGAGTTGCTTTTCAGTGAGCAAAGGACAGCTGGGATCCTTCGAGTGCAGGCAAGGGTCTCTCCAGGTTCGGCGCTGGGAGCAGTTCTTGCCCTTTCTTTCTGCCTGTCCTCACCCTCGTCCTGCTCCCCCTTCCCCTGCCGCCACTAGTTTCTATCTCCATTGTTCCCTAAGCCCAGCAGCCAATGCAGAGCCAGGCCCAGCACACGCTCTGCAGCCAGCAACTTCCTCTGAAGCTGCAACGCGTAATTACAACCAGCTGCTCCGGGCTGCTGGCTGGCCAGCTCCGCAAACAAGCAATCCTGATACCCCGAGTTCCAGGAGGCGGCAGCCAGCTCTTGGCAGTAGGGCGTTCTCTGGAGGAAGTGCCCACACCCTTGTAAGGAGAAGGAACAGCCCTTCTGTCTCGCGTGGCTCCAAAGACCAGCGTCAGTCCAGTGTCCTCTGTGGCGGGGACTCTTCCCTGTCAGAGTGAAGAGTTGTTTTCATGGTTAAGGGGAGGTGCCTGCTCTGTCACCTGCAGCTGTCCTCGCCAGACTGGCTTATTGTCTGTGCCAGGGCCACCATGAGCAGGGTGGCACGTCTGTGGCCTCGCTCAGGGATGCAGCAGTGTTAGGGACACTGGCTTCTGGTCAGCAACTTGGCCGAGGCGTTTCGTGACCATGCGCGAAAAGACAGGAGTGGGACGTGTGGACAGCCCGCAGCTAGCATGAGGCTGAGAGACAACTGATGTTGCTTTAAAAAAAAAAAGAAAGAAAGAAGAGAAAGAAAGAAAGAGAAAGAAAGAAAGCACCAGTGGAAATGCAAACGGGGCTGACCTAAGTCCCTAAGGAGAGCGGCATGTGGGCAAGACAGCGAGGACTCGCCCAGCCCCGCCTCAGAGCTGTGGGTTCATTTGGGGGCCTCAGTGATCTTTCAGGCTTGGCTACATGGATGACTCTGATCCAAAATTAGGCTTTGAATGTGTAACACAAGGCTCCCGCCCCACCCACCGCCTCCTCTGCCCTGTGCCGTTTCTTCAGAGCCTGGCTCTGGGCCAGGTCTGCCCTTCTGGCTCTTGGGGGAAGGGCCGGCCACAGGCGTCAGTTTGCAGGCAGGGCTTGGGCGTGGGTGAAGGTGCATGGCGCAATGCAGGAAGAGGAAGGGAGGCTGACAGGCTCGAGGAGGGCACCCAGCCCTCGAGTCACCCACTGCGGCAACCCAAAGCTGGAAGGGACATCTGAGGAAGAGGACAGATGTCCTCGGGGCTGTCCACATAGCTCCTGCCTACCTGCGCTTCCAGCCTGGGTTCCCAACAGTCCTTCAGCTGCAAGAAAGCTGGGCAGGCTGAGGCCACCGCAGCCCTGGGGGAAGCAGCTGGGATGTGCTGTGGAGAGGGAGCTGCTCATTTTACAGGCCAATTTCCCAGTGGTGATGGCCCAGGCTGTAGCGGCTCAAGTGGGCCACAGGAGTGTCTTCGAGAGGGTTTGTTCTTTCTGTGTGCACTTGGGCAGCCCCGCGTGGCCAGCGGCAGCTGGCCGCCTGTCGTATAGAGGTTTCCCTTTGCCGGCCTCTTTGTCTCGGTGTTCGATGAGCTCAGGAGAATGTCACTTGCTGAGCGGTACTGGGCAGCAGACCCTTGCTGGGGAGGCATTGGAAAAGCAACTTGGCTGGCCAAGGGGTGTGCAGGGAATGCGTGTGGGCCACAGAGCTGGTGCCTTGACGGTTGTGGCATTTCCGAGTTTCTTCATCAGCCTCTGATCATCTTCAGAATTTAATTCCCTACAGGAAAAAAATGAATAAATGCCACTTGAAAGTGCTCTTTTGGCGTTTGACCCATGCTTTCCCTTCTGATTCTTCAACCCACCAACACTTTAGAAGCACACGCAGAGTCAGTCAGTGGTGTGGTGGTGAAGGCGCTGGATCCCACATGGCTGACCTCACAGTTGGAGTCCAGGACCCGGCACCTTGAAAAACACACTGGGCATGTATGTGTGTGTGTGTGTATGTGCCCGCAATTCCAGAGGAGAATGGAGGAAAAGGGATTGGGGCATGGCCACGCCCTCAGGGGGGTGACTTGTTATTTTCTCTCTGTTTCTCTGGTGAGCACACATGCCCTGTAGCAAATAGGGTTGGGGGTAGGAGAAGAGAAGAAGAAAGGAAGAAGAGGAGGAGGAGGAGGGAGAGGAAGAGGAAGAAGAGGAGGAGGAGGAGAAGAAGAAGAAAAGAAGAAGACATGCTAAACAAGGACGCGACAGTAACGGCATCACGCTGCCACTCTTCCAGCCTGCGTGCTGCTTGGGTAGCATGACCAGCTCCTCCGCTTACAGTAGTTTGGAGGTCCCAGTGACTCAGGAATGAGATTTCTGGCAGTTTTTTCTTTGGGCTTGCAACGAGGAACAAGCTTAACAAGCGAACAGCTACGTCTGAGCTCTGCTCTGCACAAACCTTCCTTGAGCACATCTCGAACAAGTGTGTCGCTTTAGAGGGCTCCATTCCCTAGGGAAGGAATGGGGAGAAGGCACCTGTAGGGCTGTTAGATTGGAAAGAGGAAGAAAAAGATGTACGAGAATGGAAAGCAAGATAGAAAAAAAAATCAGTCTCTACGACTATAAAAAATGAAGTTGAGAGGGATAAGCACCGGATTTTGAGCCAGGAGGTAGATGAGTTTCCTGACTCTGTCTCTAATTTTCTGTGTGGCCTCGGCAATGCACAGACATCTCCTGGTTTAGGTTTTCTCATCTATAAAACACGGGTGCTGCTACCATCTCTCTGCAACTCTGCCATACAGGGGGAGAGGGGAGAGAGAGAAAATGGTGAGACTAAGAGAGGAAGCACATTAAAAATGTTAGAAGTAGCAGAGAAATGCATTTCATAGCAGAAAAGTAGAAATAACAGCATCCCTCCACGAGTGTACCTTCCGCATGAGCATTTATCTGGATTTAAATGAATCATTAGGGCCAGCCTGTAGGTTGAATAGAATATCATCAGTTGACGAATAAAGCAATGCAAGTAATTCTTTAGGTAGAAGAGCATATTCTGCTTTTAAAAGTAAAGTATGTTCTATAATGTTTAGATCATCAGATGTGGTATAATTTTATCCCATAAATGGAAGCACGAAGGCTTTCAGGCCCCTTAGAGCGTCTCCCAGGGTTTTACAAAGATGTTCATGACACTTCAAGAGCGAGGGATCATGTATCACTCTCTCCACCAACAGATGGAGACACTGAAGCATGAAGAGGTGAAGCGAGGTCACTCAGGGACCAGGTAATGGGCTGGCTTCTGGTCTCCTGCTGCAAACCCTGCCCCAATTTGTCTCTCTTATAAACAGCCATCAATAACTTCCTCTCTAGCCTGGACGCTGCCCACCGGGACCCACCATGTGCAAAGCGTTTGTGTGTGGATGAGGTCGCCACTGTCCTGGGGCAGAACACAGGGTCCTGAACAGGAATGGAGGAGAAAGAAACAATTGCTACCTCTGGAGTCAGAAACTCCATCAAAGGTCAGCCTCACAGTGAAATCCCAGAAATAAGGCAGTAATGAGTGATGAATTCAGTATCATCTGCTGATCTGCTACGCACAGAGCGAGATCATAGAAACCAATCACTTACTTTATTTAGAACCCTATTTTGGGGACCAGCAGTTAGCGTAATGGCTGTGTCACTGGACCCCCATGTGGTCAACTGCGGTTTGTGTCCTGGACCAGGTGGCTTAAAAGTCACGCCGGGCGTGTGTGCGTGCGTGCCCAAGATCCCAAGAGGAGAATGGAGAAGGGATTGCAGCATGGCCATTCCCCCATTCCCCCTGGGGGGTGATTTCTCGCTTTCTGTCTCTCTGTCCCTCTCTGTCTGTCTGACGAGCGCACGCACCCTATAGCAAAAACCTCTCCAAAAACAAAACAAAACAAAACCCTATTTTGGAGACTATGAGGTTTTCTCTCCTGAATAGCAGAACTGTGTAGAGTAATAGACCAATGACAAAACGATGACAATTTCATGTTAATGTTCCTACGCCGCAATAATACAGATCGCCATGTCTAAGTCAACCAGATGCTTGGGTCGACGGAATGTTTCTATTTAAAAACTAAGGTTGTGACCCATTTTTCCTTTATGTACTGTCTACTCGACTATGTGCATTATCCCATTAGGTTCCAGTCCGGCTTTGGGACCTTAGGCAAAGTCTCAGAACCCAACCTCCTCCTCTAAATGGAAAAGAGAGAAATCAAGACTATCTCAGATTTGTTTTGCAAAGACTAATTGACTTCCTGTGTGTGAAAGTATTGAAGACAACTCTTGGCATATAGAGGTGCCTAGGAAATGCTATTTCCTTCTCCCTCACCTCTGAGTATATTCTTTATAAAGTGCTTTATTGTTGGAAATACTTCCATACACATTGCACACGATACTATCCGGTAGCTAAGGGAGGTGTAATGAGAATGCCTTCCGTATGAGAAAATTCTGACCGCAGAGAGGTTCAGGAATTTGCTCGGGATCACACAGCGAACTGGTGGCGACCTGGAAGCCTGGCACTCTCGATTCTTGTCCCTTGATCTTCGCATTGACTTTCTTCTCTTGCCTCCCCCGGAGGAGAGCAGCTGGTCTGTACCCCACCCCCAACCAGTTCCAGCTCCCAGGCTGAAGTTCCTAGGTACCTTTCCACCCCTCCCCACACCGTGAGCTCAGGCTCAGTGCTGTCCTGTTTTCCATTAACGTCCCTCTGCCTCCACCTGGACCTGGATGCTCAGAGACATCACCTGCCTAGTCTATGAATCAAAAATGCATATAGTCTTTGAAAGGAAAGAGGTCAAATTAGATACCACTGTACGTGTTGTGTTGCTAAATAGCTACTGCGTGATAAAATCATCCCAAATGTCACCAGTCCCTAGGGGACTTATACATTATTAAGCATTTCTAGTTCATTTGGGAATGCAGATTCCATTTAACAAGAGAACGTACACTAAATACGTCCATTCTTCTGCATCTTATAGCAGGATGTGTGAGAGCGCTCAGCTGGGCGTCTCTAGGACAGATGACGAAGTTAATGCACTTATAAGTCTCTCCTAAAGGCAGCAAAGGAGCTCAAAGTAGCACCCAGGATTGGTTTATAGGGTTTGTGTTTATTAGGAGTGTTTATTAGAATGACTAATAATGGAAGAGACAACTTAGCACAGAAGGAATGGGCTGGGGGGAAACCCAAAGGGAAGGAGATCATCTCGCAAAACACAGGGAAGGCGGAGACCCGGGGCTGCAGTAGAATCAATCCTTTGTCCCCCACAGGTTGTTTTTTTTTTTTTTACAGAGAGACAGAGAGCGAGAAATCATCCCCCAGGGGGGATGGCCACGCCGCAATCCCTTCTCTTCCATTCTCCTCTCGGGATCTTGGGCACGCACGCACACGTGCCCGGCATGAGTTTTAAGCTACCGGGTCCTGGACGCGAATCGTGGTCAACTATGTGGGAGTCCAGCGACATAGCCATTACGCTAACTGCTGGTTCCCCCCCACCCCACAGATTTTTAAGGGACAGTCAAAAAAAAAAAGATTTCTTTATATGTTCCATTCAGTGGGAAGACCGTTTACATTTTTATTTAGCTTTCTCTTAAAAGATATATGGCCCTAGGGACCAGCAGTTAGCATAATGGCTGTGCCCAAGATCCCAAGAGGAGAATGGAGAAGGGATTGCAGCATGGCCATTCCCCCATTCCCCCTGGGGGGTGATTTCTCGCTTTCTGTCTCTCTGTCCCTCTCTGTCTGTCTGATGAGCGCACGCACCCTATAGCAAAAACCTCTCCAAAAACAAAACAAAACAAAACCCTATTTTGGAGACTATGAGGTTTTCTCTCCTGAATAGCAGAACTGTGTAGAGTAATAGACCAATGACAAAACGATGACAATTTCATGTTAATGTTCCTACGCCGCAATAATACAGATCGCCATGTCTAAGTCAACCAGATGCTTGGGTCGACGGAATGTTTCTATTTAAAAACTAAGGTTGTGACCCATTTTTCCTTTATGTACTGTCTACTCGACTATGTGCATTATCCCATTAGGTTCCAGTCCGGCTTTGGGACCTTAGGCAAAGTCTCAGAACCCAACCTCCTCCTCTAAATGGAAAAGAGAGAAATCAAGACTATCTCAGATTTGTTTTGCAAAGACTAATTGACTTCCTGTGTGTGAAAGTATTGAAGACAACTCTTGGCATATAGAGGTGCCTAGGAAATGCTATTTCCTTCTCCCTCACCTCTGAGTATATTCTTTATAAAGTGCTTTATTGTTGGAAATACTTCCATACACATTGCACACGATACTATCCGGTAGCTAAGGGAGGTGTAATGAGAATGCCTTCCGTATGAGAAAATTCTGACCGCAGAGAGGTTCAGGAATTTGCTCGGGATCACACAGCGAACTGGTGGCGACCTGGAAGCCTGGCACTCTCGATTCTTGTCCCTTGATCTTCGCATTGACTTTCTTCTCTTGCCTCCCCCTGAGGAGAGCACCTGGTCTGTACCCCACCCCCAACCAGTTCCAGCTCCCAGGCTGAAGTTCCTAGGTACCTTTCCACCCCTCCCCACACCGTGAGCTCAGGCTCAGTGCTGTCCTGTTTTCCATTAACGTCCCTCTGCCTCCACCTGGACCTGGATGCTCAGAGACATCACCTGCCTAGTCTATGAATCAAAAATGCATATAGTCTTTGAAAGGAAAGAGGTCAAATTAGATACCACTGTACGTGTTGTGTTGCTAAATAGCTACTGCGTGATAAAATCATCCCAAATGTCACCAGTCCCTAGGGGACTTATACATTATTAAGCATTTCTAGTTCATTTGGGAATGCAGATTCCATTTAACAAGAGAACGTACACTAAATACGTCCATTCTTCTGCATCTTATAGCAGGATGTGTGAGAGCGCTCAGCTGGGCGTCTCTAGGACAGATGACGAAGTTAATGCACTTATAAGTCTCTCCTAAAGGCAGCAAAGGAGCTCAAAGTAGCACCCAGGATTGGTTTATAGGGTTTGTGTTTATTAGGAGTGTTTATTAGAATGACTAATAATGGAAGAGACAACTTAGCACAGAAGGAATGGGCTGGGGGGAAACCCAAAGGGAAGGAGATCATCTCGCAAAACACAGGGAAGGCGGAGACCCGGGGCTGCAGTAGAATCAATCCTTTGTCCCCCACAGGTTGTTTTTTTTTTTTTTTGGAGAGATTTTCACTATTAGGGAGCGTGCGCTCGCCAGACAGACAGAGACAGACAGAGAGACAGAGAGCGAGAAATCATCCCCCAGGGGGGATGGCCACGCCGCAATCCCTTCTCTTCCATTCTCCTCTCGGGATCTTGGGCACGCACGCACACGTGCCCGGCATGAGTTTTAAGCTACCGGGTCCTGGACGCGAATCGTGGTCAACTATGTGGGAGTCCAGCGACATAGCCATTACGCTAACTGCTGGTTCCCCCCCACCCCACAGATTTTTAAGGGACAGTCAAAAAAAAAAAGATTTCTTTATATGTTCCATTCAGTGGGAAGACCGTTTACATTTTTATTTAGCTTTCTCTTAAAAGATATATGGCCCTAGGGACCAGCAGTTAGCATAATGGCTATGTTGCTGGACTCCCATGTAGTTGACCACGGTTCGAGGTCCGGATCTGGTGGCTAAAACTCACGCCAGGCATGTGTGCGTGCATGCCCAAGATCCCAAGAGGAGAATGGAGGAGAAGGGATTGTAGTGTGGCCATCCCCCCTGGGGGGTTATTTCTCGCTTTCTGTCTCTCTGTCTCTGTCTTTCTGGCAAGTGCATGCACCCTATAGCAAAAGAAAAAAATCTCTCGGAAAAAAAAAAAAAAACAATCTCAGATTGTCCTTTTGGCTTCTCCTCTACTTCCTGTGACTATTTCAAAAGAAAGAAAGAGAAGCTAAAAAATAGTTGCCAGTCTTTTTGTCTCTCCCAGAGATTTACTGTTTCTTCCTAGGCCGACCCCCTTAAGGTCCCTTTTGAAGAGAGAGGGCCAAAAGAGAGACAGAGAGATTGAGAAAGAGGAAGACAGAGAGAGAGAGAGACTGGGGCGGGAAGGGGTGCAGGCTGTGGGTGAGAGGCAGGCAAGTTGGTGAATCCAGGCTTTTTTCTTGGAGTGTGCTTGCTGGTCTCAGATGTGTTACTTCATCTCTCTCTCGTTCCCTACCAGTAGAAGTTCTTACAATCTTAGAAATCCCTTCTCGTCTTAATGTTCCAGAAGTCTGGGCTGAAAGAAGGAAGAAGGCCTCTCCTCAATATGGTGCCTGAAAATATTTGCAACCTTTTAGCAGGAAAGGACTGGGATGCATTCTCCACCTCCGTGTTTTCCAAATGGAAACAAACATTGCCAGCCAGGCAGCTTCTTTCCTCTCTTGCTTCAAGCACCTGCAGCCCTAATAAAAGAGCCATAAATTTCCTTGTAAGGCCTCCACAAAGGGGCCAGCTCCCCTCCTACCAGGGCGGTCAGGGTGACAGGCTGTCACCAGGAAGTAAAAACTGCAGGGAAGATTGCTCTGCGTGGTGAGCAGCTGGGTGCTGGGGAGACAGGGAAGCTGGGGACTGCAGGGATTAATACGGAAGGTGGGCTTGGCAGGATTGGCAGCCTCTTAACTTTCATCCTGATGTTATTGAGGTTCAAGGTTCAGCTAGTACTACATCAAAGGGACCTTCTGAAAACGGTGCATGTGTGAGAGGGCCCCAAAGTTCATGGGAAATGGAATTAAAGTATGAGTTTATTTTGGTGCAAAAAATAGGTATCATGTTTTTTGTTTTGTTTTATTTTGCTTTTGTTTTATACTTTCCTGTGAACTTTCTGAAGACCACCCCCCCCCAAATCTGGAGAACCACTCCCACAAGTTCTCTAAAACCAGTTATTGTTGTCCGATGCGGGTTCCTGCAGGTCTACAGTGGGCAAGAGATTCCCATGCTGGTCCCAGGAAAGAACAGACGAGGATGGATGGAGAATGTGAGCGGAGGTGAGGGAGACACCAGGAAGGACATGGATAGTCATGTGTCACCACCAGCCCTGGGAGAATCAGAGGGCTAGAGGCTGAGTTTCAAAACAATTTGAGGACTTAGAGACTATAAAGATGGTGGAGGAAAGATGATGTCCAGCCAAATGGATGAATAACTCAGTTTCCCTGGATGGTTTGCGTTAGCCTCTGGTTTTCCTATTCTGAAACTCATCATTGTTCTTTCCTGCCAGGAACCAGCTCATCCCCAATGACAGCAGTGTGTATTATATTTCTCCATTTAGAGAGCAGGTGGTGAGGTTTCTCACTTTGCCCGAACACACACCTCCCCCCCACCCCCATCACCACCACCACTGCCACCTATAAGCTGAAAATTGCTTTGTTCTGCTGCTTTTTAAAAAAATCCCCAAAACTCTTTGGATAATGTCAAGGCTAACTAATCAAATGTATGCATATAACCAAGAGGGATCCTATCACCTACCAGCCACGTACTGCAGTAGATAGGGACTGCGAGGCCATATTAAATAGGGTGTGGCCTCCCCCTTCAGCAAGATTGACAGAAAATGTGTGTATCTGTGTGCGTTTGTATGTGGGGATAGTGGGTGAGCTCAGCTGCTGTAACTTCTCAGACTTCAGGCTTCTTCTTCTGGCAAAGAAAAGCATCTCTGAAACTTTATAACCACTGGCTCTTCGCAAATTTCCAGGCATAGGGTCCAACCAACTCATTGCAGAGGATTAAACAGCAACCTTAAGAAGTTAGTGAGATTGGGACCAGCAAGTGGTGTAGTGGTTAAGGTGCTGGATTCCCACGTGGCCAACTGTGATTCGAGTCCTGGCCCCAGCAGCTTGAAACTCATGCCGGGTGCATGTGTGTGCATAACCAAAATTCAGATTGCGGTGTGGTCATCCTTCCAGGAGGGTGATTTCTCGCTTTCTGTTTCTCTCTCTCTCTCCAGCAAGCACATGTACCCTATAGCAAAAATGTCACTTAAAAAAGAAGTTAGTGAGATTAAGTGTGGGTCACCCAGCAGGTTAGTCAGAGATTCAGAGATGGAACATGGGCCTTCCTGAGCCTTCTCTTGTGCTCTTTCTGCCCTGGGGGATTCTGGGAGACCTGTTTTGCAGACTTTCCTTTGGGCCTGTACTCAGGTGGAGACAGTACATCTCCTGATAGGTTTATGCACCCACGGTCACGAGCAGTGAACTGTCCTCCCGAACTCTCCAGTCTCCCCACCTGTTGCAAGGCCACGTGCCTGTGGCAGGGCAGGGCAGGGCAGGGGCGCTGTGTTCACACAGAACATGCAAGTCCTTTTTCTTTGTCCCGGTGTTCATGTTTCTTCAGCCTCAATTTTGTTTTGCTCGGTGCCGACTCGCTTACATCAGTTTATATGCCAACATTTACACAACTCACTTTTAAATTGGGGAGACACTAGGCCCAGTGAAATGCACCCCAGGGTACTTGAAAAACAATCCCTTCAGTTGTCAGGAAAGTCATGACACATTTTTAAACAGAAAATCATAGAAAAAATACGTTATGACTTTTCTGATAACCCAATAAGTGTGTGTCAGTTATTTATTTTCTGCCCACGGTGATCATATAGTGAGGATGGGTCGTTCAAGTCACGTCTGTATTAACCTTCGCTTTGTGAAGATGAGGTTAAAGGACTTGCCCAAGAACAGGGGGCTGACTGAGAGGCGGGATGGTCTCCTGGACTCATTGACCTTCCTTCCTTCCATGTTATCACAATACCAACCTGCCAAATCTGGGTTTGCATCCTCTCTTCACTCTTGACCAACCCCGGTATGGAAAGGGCACTGAGAGGATAAGGGAAGGCCCTCAAAACGTTAGCACAGCCACATGTGTGTATGTAAGTTTTTGCTTTTTCTTTTTTCTTTTTTTTTCGTTAGAGGGTACATGTTCAGCAGAGAGAGACAGAGAGACCAGAAGAGAGGGAGAGGAGAATGCACCACCCCCCACATGGCATGGAGACACCACAATCCCTTCTTGTCCATTTCTCCCTCATTTCTAGACCTTAGACACACATGCACATGCATGTGATGTACTTCCCAAGCCTCCGGATCCAGGACTCGAACCATGCAGTTGGCTCTGTGGGATGCAGCTGCCTTGACCATCAGGTCATGGAGCAGCCTGCATATTTAAATTACAGTGAAATGAAATGAAGAGATTAGTTCCTCTGTTGCAACCTTCCAAGTTTTAAATAGCCACAAGTGACTGGTTGCTACCCTACTGGACAGCACAGATATGGGACATTTCTACCAGAGCAGAAACTTCTAGACCCTAGGCCATCAGGACCTACGAAAAATAATGACCTGTTATTGCACTCCAACAGCATACCAGGCCTTGTCATTGGTGTTTTATGTCTATTATCTCATTAATCTTCATAAAATGTATGAAGTATTACTATTTGCATTTGATAGAGGGAGAAACTGACATTTAAAGTTCTTAATAATTTGCCCTCGGTGTTCAGTGGTAAATGGCAGAAATAACACAGATCTGTTTACGGAAAAGTGTAATATAATCTCCATTTTCTTTTTTTTCTTTTTTTTTTTTTTTTTTTTGGAGAGATTTTTCACTGTAGGGCGCGTGCGCTCGCCAGACAGACAGAGAGAGACATAGAGACAGAAAGCGAGAATTCACCCCCCAGGGGGGATGGTCACGCCGCAATCCCTTCTCCTCCATTCTCCTCTCGGGATCTTGGGCACGCACGCACACGCGCCCGGCGTGAGTTTTAAGCCACCGGGTCCGGGACACGAACCGCGGTCGACTACGTGGGAGTCCAGCGACATAGCCATTACGCTAACTGCTGGTTCCCTATAATCTCCATTTTCCAGTGAAGCGCCACTGAGACAGATTTACAATATAACCAACACTTACCGAGCACCTACTCTGAGCCCAGCACTGTTCTAATAGGTGGTATACATAGTCATGACATGCTCTGCAAGATAGGTATAATTATCATCCTCTTCTATTTGGGGAGAAAAAAATGGGCTTAGAAAAGTTGAGAAACTCCGTTGTGGCCACCTAGCTAGTAAGAGACGTAGTCAGGACTTGAACCCAGGGAGTCTCATTTATAGCCTCAGTACCAAACCGCTCCACTATACTGATAAGCAACTGGTAGCTGTTTTTATGTCATATAAAAGGCAAGGACTAGCCTGTGGCTTATTATTTCCAATCCTTGTTCACAGGGTCAGTTGCTGTTTCCAGATGGATTCTCTCATGGTGTCAGCTGTGCAGTGCTTCTGGTCAGAGGAATCTGCCCCATGTTTCCCGGGCTGCTACCCAGCCCTCTCTGCCAAGTTGTCACAGCTAGAAGTCATCATGAGAAGTACCAACAGAGTGAGACTTGATGGGGTCCTTTGGTCTACACCTTGGAGTTGTCCTACCTCAGCTCACTGCAGGGCAAGTGCAACAGCACCCCATTGACACGCCTTGACTTCTGGCCAACCCAGCAGACAACCCTTCAGCCTTGGTGGGCTGGCTGCCTTCCTGAGATGTTGGTGACTCTGTCTTATCTGATTGGCAATCCACACACACTGGCTCAGGCGGTCACTATGATATTTGTAGAAATGATCTGTAGATTCCTGTTTTGACTGATCTAGAACCACGGGTTACAGGAGCACTATAGTCCACTCACCAGCTTCATTCTGATGTGTTTTTGGCTCTGTTTTTCCATTGCTTTGATATTTACATTATTGCTGTCTGAGAAGTGGAAGTCAATGGAGGTTTTCTTCTTGTGCTTCAGTGGTGACATTCTTTGGCTACCAATAGGAGTTTCATGTTGAGGGTTAGCATTTAATCTTGGTCAACTTTTTATAGCCTTAGCAAGAGTATAACTCTGAAATATGGGTCCAAATCCTTGGTGGGATGTTTTAAGTAAGGTAGGTCAACAGTTACCCATATGAAAATGCATAAATGACTTCAAGAGAGGACAGCCTGTGGGAGGTGGAGTTGGAAGCACCTCTCTAAAACCTTGAAACTTAGGTTTCTTTATGTGCTCTGGGACACATAAATACTTAAGCCAGCCTCAAAGTATTAGTGGTGCGCACTGGCTGTGGGGACTACCAGCCAATAACTGGCAGAATTTTCTTCTGATCCTGTGGTGTTTCTTTAGTCAGTTCAATAACTGGTCATGTATAAACCAATTCACATTATCAAAGACGTCTATAAAATTGGTGGATACGATGTACTTCCTCTAGGAACCACAAGTACCCAGGAAAGTAACTCCCACCTCACCACCGCAGCCTGAACACATGGCTGTCTTGCAAAGTTCCAACTGACCCCATCGTGTAGTCACTGGCTTGTCAGGGTGCTGACCCAAATGTGGCTACAACAGAAAACCGTGCCAAGTTCGAGAGCTGCTTTATCATGCTCAACATGTTTCTCCCGTTGAGAAGGATGATGAACTTGAGACCTCGCTGTCCTTGGCACCTCACGTAATAGAGAACAGGAACTATTAGCTATCTAAGCAGCTTCTTCCATTTCGTCTTGAAAATGTCCTCAAGTGCAGGGCTGTAAGTGTAATTCACGATTCAAGTTCCAACCTCCTGAAGTTGGAGCCAATTCATGTTTTCAAACTGCAATGGCATGGGGACTTCAAGAGAGAGTACGTTGCCTTTTGCTGGAGGGCCTCAAACACGAGCTGGTAGACTATTGTGAAGGGGATTTGGGCACTGGTTGGGTAGTCAGAGTGGGTTACCCAATCACACCCTGACAGGCTTTGATTCCAGCATATTCTCTAGCCTGCAAAGGTCTGTATCCTAATATGCTCCTCTTTAATCAAACCACACTTTTACTCCTCAGGGTGTTTGCCTAAGCTGCGTGTTTATTTATTTATTTTCTCCCTAGAACATGGACACTCCCCACCCCTGCCCATGGCTAATGCAGACATTCTTCTTCCCTTTTATATTGTTCAGATGTTGATTTAAATGTTTTCTGCTTAGAGAGGCCATTTCTAATCCCTCTATCAATGCAAGCTCTATGCTAGTCTCTATCTCCAAGACTGTTGAGCATTTTACCCAAAATGCATCTATATTTGTTTGCAGGTTGGTTATCTATAGATGGTAAAAGGAGCCATGTCTGTTTTACTCAGTAATGTATACCATTCTTTGTACGTAATAGACACGTCAATGATTTGTCAATGTCTGGTTGAATGAATGAATATTAAGATTAGATTAAACTCCTTTATAGAATCTAAGCTACAGAATTTTTTAGCTGGAAGACATGTTTAGAGATAATCTACTTCATCATTTACCAGCAAAGTATAAATCCCCTCAGTTTCTTCTTTCCCTCACTCTACAAAGTTGGTGGTTGAGCTACATACATTCCTTTTTTTAAAACATTGTTTATTGCTCTCATGAGACAGAGAGAAAAGGGAGAGAGAGAGAGAGAGAGAGAGAGAGAGGCCTTAATAGGGTCTTCCCACTGCAGTTAGGCCCCAGCCTTACCTGGCTGTGATCACACGCAAATACGCAAGTGTCTGGTGTTAGCTGAGAAAATTTCGAAGCACTATATAGCTATTATTGATTGGGCCACACATGGCACCTTGTATACCATATCATCAGAAATCCCAGCGAAAGAAAACAAGCTGTTATTTGTTTTGTTTTCTGTTTTAACAATATCCAGGGCTTATCACTTTCTTTCCAGACCATCCGGAATAACCTTATCATCCCTTCATCTTCACACAGCTCCAGCTTGTCTGTCTGGAGTGGGTGGCTCCTTGAGGTCTTCCTCTGGTCTCATGGGTGGACAATGACCCTGCCTGTCTGCCTCATGGTCACCATAGTGACCTCTCCAGGTGGGGGCTGGTTGCATTGAATATAACAGGACCAAGGGAGAAGGCAACCAATGATGACCAGATGCATCAGGAATGACAAGGGAGGAAAGCAGGGTCCTGAAAATAGAAATCACATCAAAAAACAGATGACAGTTGACAATGCCTTGAGGCCTTTGTTCAGGAACACTCTGGCACTGGGAAGGGAAAAATGACAGTACCATGTTCTTCTGTGGAGCGTGAGTCGGTTTTTCTTCAAGAGTTCTTCCCAAAGAAGGCCTTGTGGGTTGTGGCTAACTCCCTTTTCCATTTTTATCTAGATTTGTTCTTTAACACAACTGTTATTCTTTTCCAAGGATTGCTGTATCATCACATTAACAACAAGATAAACAAACTTGACAAAAATTCACTGAAAACAATAAATGTGGTAATTGCATATTCTTGTCCTAGGTGTTCCCTTTTTGTTCTCAATTAAAAAGCAGTTCCAGGAGTTCCAAATGCTGTATCATTTGTTCACCTTAAATAAATACTTTTGAATCTAAAAATATAGCAGAAATAAAACTTTCTGAAAAAAATAAAAAGCTTAAACTATCACATCGAAAATAAGAAATGGATTTTCGGGGATTGGGATGGTTTGTAAAAGGTTGAGTTTTCCTGACAAACCAACTTCATTGCAGTCCTAGATCTGAGGGAGGGGTCGGGGAGGCGAGGAGGGTTTAAGTGTCTATACCAAACAACCAGCTCCAGACCGCTCACTGAATGGTATAAAAACCCACTGAGCTCTCCTAGATTTGCTCAGACTTAGAAATATGTGTCAACACCCATTTGCCGATATTTTATGAAAGTAAAGGATTTCAACTAGCATTTTGTCAACTTAAGACTATTATCTTATAATACATTTTAATTTACTCTGCCTGAACTAAAACGTGATCCTCAGGGCTAGCTGGTGGCATAGTAGTTAAGGCACTGGATCCCACATGGCTGACTGCATAGTTCGAGTCCCAGACCCTGCAGCTTGAAAAACACACACCAGTTACGTGTACATGTGTCTGAAATCCTGAAAGGAGAAATGGGGAAGGGACTGTGGCATGACCATTACCCATGGGGGTTGCTTTCTCACTTTCCTACTCTCTTTCTAGATAGCACATGTGCCTTCTTGCAAATTAAAACAAACACACACACACACACACACACACACAAACAGGATTCTTAAATATGACCAATAGTGGAGACCAGCAGTTGGCGTAATGGCTATGTTGTTGAACTCTCATGTAGTCGACCGCGGTTTGAGTCGCAGACCCTGTGGCTTAACCTCGCGCCAGGTGCATGTGCGTGCATGCCCAAGATCCCGAGAGGAGTGTGGCATGGCCATCCCCAGTGATTTCTCACTTTCTGTCTCTCTGTCTCTGTCTTTCTGGCGAGCACACGTGCCCTATAGCAAAAACCTCTCAAAAAAACCCAAAAAAAAGTATATATATGACCAATAGTGAACACTTGTGAGACCCTCTACTAGAGAAAGCCCATCTGCAAAGAGAGCTGGCCACTTCCCGGGCCTGAAAATGACCAGGGAGACAGAAAGAAGCCAAGTGACCTAACCACTTTCGAGCTCCTGCTCCAACCATGGAGTCACCTGGTTCTGCACCCTCCGGGTCATAGTAACCTGTCTCCTGCCCCGACCTACATGCTTGGGCCAAGCCAGGGCCGCCTCTGAGGACGAGGCGTGGGAGGGCGGGGATGCCTTACCTCCACCTCTTTGAAAACCAAAGTTAGGACAACTATTGACTCAGTGTGGCTTTGAGGTTTACCCCTCGATCCTTTGGAGCGAGGGCCTTCAGGTGAGGTCAAGAAAGGGTTTAGACCCCAGACATACGTGGAACGAGTAGTGCTGACCGAATAAGGATGCAGGACCCTCATACCAGCCCCACTTTGGCCAGTGCAAGCCTCGTGCTTCCAAGTTGGCTGGCAAGTAGCTTCGGGCAGTAAGGCAGGAGGCCTCGGTTCCTTACGCGTGAGCCACTCCATTCCGATGCCTGAGCGTTCTCATGGCTGGTACCCACAGTCCCCTGGGTGAGTGACACAGAGAGAGCAGCGCAGAAGCTGCAGCGACTTCCACGTCGCTCACCTTGGAAGCCACGTGTCATTTCGCAATATTCACTGGGTGACGCAGGTTAGCCCTGCTGAGTATGGGAGGGGACGCGAACACTGGGACACACCCAGCAAGGGTCACCGGGGTCATCTTAGAGGCAGTCTATCACAGCTGCCTGCTGGTCCTGCTGCTGCTGCCCGTGGGAGATGGTCTGTCCGATGCCTGAACGTCCCCAAGAGCTGTGTAAATCGTGGAAATGCCCGAATATCCTTTTAGAGAAGGGTCAACGGTTCCTGATCTCCCACCCGCCTCAGACAGGTGGCTGCTCAGTGCCGTGCCCCAGCCCCCACTCCTTGGCTGCCCAGTCCTCTGTGTGTGAGGACGCCTAGAAAGGAGCTGCCCACCAACCAGTCCCACACCATGGCTTCGGAGGCAAGGGAAAAGCCAGGGCCACCCACGAAATCTTGCAGCTGGAAGACTGCTCTCACAGGGACATCTGGTGTCCCCAAAGAGTTAACAAACCCTCCCTAAGTATCTGGGTGATACCTGGGAAGCTCTGGGGAGAATGTGGCCTTACTGGATTTCTGCTCTTTTCCTGGAGGGGAAATAACCTTGCTGACTCAGATAGGAGTAGCGAAGCCAGTCGTGAGCAGTGGCTGGGATCACCTCTCGTGGATGCTGTGGAAATGCCAGTGAACTTCCAGTATTTCCCGCAAGATGATCGAACCTAATTGCCGCTGTTCCATTTTAAATTTAAGAATGAGTAGATGCTGGGCGGTTAATATACGTTACCTCTGCTGATCTCTACAGGAGCCCTGAGCAGAGGTGTTAGGTCCACCAGTTAACAGAGGAGCAAACAGAGGCTCTGGGCGGGGTGGCTGAATGACTGGCCCAGTTCCCAGCTAGCCCACCTGGGAGCCAGGATTCCGCCTGGGCGTGCCTGACTCCGGGGCCCATGTGACACTGCTCTCTGGGAGTTCTTGAACAGAGAAAGGGCATCCATCAGGCGAGGGAGAGCGATGGGAGGAGCTCCCAACCACAGCAGCAGGGGCAGGAGGGGAGGGGGCTGCAGAGACACACAGGAGGCCTCCTGTTAGGAACCTTCTTTCCGACCATCCCCTGAGGCTTTCCATTTGCAACCTTTCCTCCTCTTAGGCAGCAGTGACACCAGATCAGTGTTAAGGGCTGCAAACCCCATCTCCCTCCTCCTCCAGGAGAATCGGGTTGTTAATAATAATAGCTACTCCGTGCCAGGCCGCCTGCTAAGTTAAGCACCACCTTTGAAAAATCCTCACAACATTCCTAGGAGGTAAGTAAGTAGTCTCCCCGCATTTGACAGCCAGGGAGGTGGAGGATGCTGGAATTCAGGAACGTCTTCAAGGTCACAAAGCCTCAGGTGCCAGTGCTCACATCCCGTCCAGGCTCTCTGACTCTGAGGGCCGGCGGGACTCCTACCACCGGGTTCTAGCAGACAGGGGCTGGGGGTCGGTGGCCACGTGGCCCTTCCATCTTCGCTGGAACACAGAAAGGGCTGGGTGTCCTCACTTTCCCTGGGAAAAGGCTCTCAAACAGCGCCCACTTGGGGAGCCTCCTACACGCGGGCTGGCCCCAGACAGGTCCGGAATCCTCTCCAGCATTCCGGGTTGGACAGCATCTTGGGCTCCCAGCGCGAGGGCCAAGTCGGTGCACCGAGAGAGGTTCCCGGGCCCTGGAGGGTGGGAGCGCCAGGCACTGCTGCGCCTGCGGCTCTGCGCCCAGGTCCCTATTTTTCTCCCAGAGGTCTGTCTGCTCCTCTGGTGGCCATGGGAAGGAGGAGGGAGGGAGAAGGGAGGAGGGAGAGGGCGCCCTGCTCCTGGGCCGCCGAGGCCCTGGAGGCTTTGTGTGTACGGAACTGGATTCCCCCCTCCCGTCCCCGCCTCCCGTTCCCGCTTTCCTTCCCCCAGACCGAAGTCCCAGTAGAGTATCCAGCAATTAGCACGCGAGGAGGGGGTGGACGGCGGCGGCGGCGGGCAGGAGTGGGGGCGGCGAGACCCCCCTCCAGCTCCGGGATCGGCCGGGCGCTCGCGTCTGCGCTGCCTTCGTGCGCCACCTACCGGCTGCCCGGGGTCGCTGCGGCGCGCGCCGAAGCTGTTCCTAGGCAGATCTTGATCTCCGTGGACAATGGGGTTTTTTTTTTTTTTTGGAACAATGATTTATTTCGGGGGAGGGGGGATGGGAACAAGGAGGAAGGAGGGAGGAGGAAGCAGCAGTGTGTTTGTCATCGCTTTAGAAAAAAAAAAAAT